>NC_041384.1:241275466-241383271 GCF_002162155.2 Triticum dicoccoides | reverse complement strand
CAGCTGCGGCGAGCAGCAGCGGCTAACGGCGGCGGCGCGGCTTGGGAGGCGGCGGTGGCGGGGTGGCGAAGTGGCAGCGGGGCGGGGCGGCTTATAAGAGGGGGCAGGCGAGGCGGCTTGGGGGAGGGGGCAAGGCAGTGGGGCGGCATGGCCGAGCCGGACACAACGTCCGTGCGACGGCGGGGTCCCGCCTGCTCGGCTGGGCCGTTGGCCCAGTCGGGCGAAACTTAAAAAAAAGTAAATTCCACCAAGGAAAATCCTAGTAAAATATATAATTTTTTTTCTAAAAATGCCAAAAACAATTTTCGCCGTCTAAATAAAATATTTAGAACAAAGTGAACATTTTTCTGGCCTAAAAATGCAATTTTGAAAAATGCATATTTTCTAATTCAAATAAAATCTCGAATAAAAATCCAAATAAAATATTTATTTGATTTTAAAATCTTTCCTCCAATATTTCACTCTTTTTGTAGAATTCATATTATCTTCTCTCTTTTATTTTTAGCATTTGAAATATTTGGAGAGAATAATTATTAAAACCAAAATGATCCTCTTTTCAAATTTGAAAAAAATTCAAATATGAAAAATTATGAAATCCCCAACTCTCTCTGTGGGTCCTTGAGTTGCTTAAGATTTCCAGGATCACAAATAAGAAGCAAATAAAAATATGATATGCATATGATGACCTATGTATAACATCCAAATTGAAAATTGGGATGTTACAAACCTATCCCCTTAAGATGAATCTCGCCCTCGAGATTCAGGTTGGCTAGAAAATAGGTGTGGGTGGTCTTTCCGTAAGTCTTCCTCTCGTTCCCAGGTGGCTTCATCCTCGGTATGGTGGCTCCACTGAACTTTGCAAAATTTGATAACCTTACTGCATGTAACAAGGCTGGCAAACTCGAGAATCTTGACTGGTTTCTCCTCGTAGGTCAGATCACTATCCAACTATATTGCTTCCAGTGGCACTGTATCTCTCAGAGGAATTTAGGCCATCTCTGCATGGCACTTCTTCAACTGGGAAACATGAAACACATCATGAACTCCTAACAATCCTTCGGGTAACTCCAACTTGTAGGCCACTTCTTCCATACGTTCCAAAACTTGATATGGTCCTACAAATCTCGAGGCTAACTTTCCCTTAACTCCAAATCATTTAACTCCTTGCAGAGGTGACATGGGAAGATATGCTCGGTCTCCGATCTCGTAGACTACCTCCTTGCATTTTGAATCTACATAACTTTTCTGTCTGGACTGAGCTACCTTCAGTCTATCACGAATCAACTTAACCTTCTCTTCAGACTCTTTGATCAAATCTGGTCCAAACAACTGACAGTCTCCAACTTCATCCCAATTAACAGTGTCCTGCACCTTCTTCCATACTGTCGGATTTCGGGTTCCGGCAGACCCTTGAGGTTCGAACACTGGGGTGCGCGCAGAGATCTCTCCCCTACCGATCTATGTCCAATCTCCTCGTGTGATCTAAGCTGGAAACAACGACAACACAAGGGACACGAGGTTTATACTGGTTCGGGCCACCATTGTCGTGTAATACCCTACTCCAGTGTGTGGTGTGGTGGATTGCCTCAGGGGCTGACGATGAACAGTACAAGGGAAGAACAGCCTCGCGAGAGGCTTTCTTGAGCTGGTGCGATGAACTGCTTGGGTGAGTTTAGTCGCCTCTCTCTCTCTCTCTGCTGGAGTTCTATCAGATTCTAGCTCCGTCTTTCCATTGTCCCTCTACTCTGTGGTGGCTAGCTCTATTTATAGAGGCCCTGGGCCTCTCCCCAAATAATGAGCGGGAAGGGCGCCAACAATTGGCCATTTTGAAGGGGAACATCTAGTACAAGTTATCCTGACCAAAGGTGGTCTTCGGCTACCAAAAGCACTGGTGATGACACCGTCTTGGGCTCCACGGTGACCTCCATCCTACCGCTCTGCTGGTCTTGGTCTGGTTGCACCGTAATGGTAACCTTTGCCCGATGCCTTGGCCTGTGCTTGCCCCCTTTGCACCAAAGGGGAAACAAAGACACTGCGCAGGCTGGCGCCCGCCTGGCTCCCGATCGTCATGGCTTGCGTCACGGGCTCCTCGCGAGGTACCCTTGCCTTGATCTCTCCGCCTCCTTGTGAGCCTGCCTGATGAGGCTGCCTCTGAGGAAGCTTTCTGTCATCCGCCCCGCGAGGGTCTTGAGCTTGAGCTGATGAAGATGGGCCGCGCTGGGCCCCCACTTGAGCCACGCCGCAGGCCGCAGGCAGGCAAGTCTGGGGACCCCCATTCCCAGAACACCGACAGTAGCCCCCGGGCCCAAGGCGCGCCCGGGCTTGGCCTAGCAGGGAAGCGAAGGGGCAAGAGCGAAGCGCCATGGGCCCCAGTAGCCTGCGGCCTTGGGCGCCGCGTGGCGATTGATTGGACGTGGGCGTCTGCGCTTCCCCACGACGCCTAGGCGACCGCACGACTTGACAAGTCCCTGCATGCAGAGAGACTGGTCATGATTACCTGCGATCGTGGTGCTCGGTGGTAGGCCTCCTCCGTCTACAAGTACGGGGCTGCGTGAGCCCCTTCAGTCCATCCCTTCCTGCTACTCCTTTCCTTCTCCTTCATTGTTCTTGCTCCTCCTTACGCCAATGGCACCAATCCACCGGTTTTCTGTAGAAGAGAAGGGAAAGCCCCCCCGAGAGGGTCCTGACCCACTTCCGCCGAAGAAGCGGCTGGTCCTCTACCATCGAGATGAGGGTGCTCAGCAAGAGGCATCGAGGCCCTGGTATGAGCGGCCGTCGCCTGGGTTTCCTCTACCCTTGTACGCCCGCATCGTGGGTCCTGGGGGAGAAGGCGTCGAGCGACATCGACAGTGCCGCCGTCGACGCCGGCGAGTCACGGTGGTGTGTCTCATTCCTCCTGGAGTCCACGCCGAGCGCTCCTTTCGCGAGCTTGTTCTCCACGCCGCCATGCCTCCAAGCTCTTGGAT
The DNA here is from genome assembly GCF_002162155.2 of Triticum dicoccoides. Lineage (NCBI taxonomy): Eukaryota > Viridiplantae > Streptophyta > Magnoliopsida > Poales > Poaceae > Triticum > Triticum dicoccoides. The sequence continues at coordinate 241,380,305 of NC_041384.1, read as the reverse complement.
CCGCCTTCCTCCCTCCTTCTCCTTCGAGATGCCACCGAGCGTGGCTCTGGAGCTCTGGCTGTAGCACGCTGACTGCAGTACCCTTGCGACCGGAGCGGAGGTCGCGGTCATCGCTCCGGGCAAGATCTTCATGGCCCGGGGCTGGGGCGAAATAGCCCGGGTCTGCCGGACGGTAGGTGCCCTCGTAATTCATCTTGAATACGACGGCGCCTCCCTGATGTTCTTCAAGGTCTTCGATGCTGAAGCATGCCGACTGGAGTGCTGCCCCAGGGAGAGCGGCAGGGGCAACGAACTGGCGAGGACCTGGCCCGCCCATCGGCCCTCCAGCAGCTCCTCAGGCAGCAGCGGAGGGGTTGGGGAATCCAGCGGCTCCGCCGAGCTCCTCGGGACTCTGGAGACAAGCGACGACAGCTACGAGCCCCCGAGCTTGCGCCATGCTCGGAGCGGGGCAGCTGCGTCCAGCCGCCGACGCCACTGATATGGATGGGGTTGGCGCCAGCGTTGGGCAGCCCATTGTTGATGATGGCATCCCTTGCGGAGGTGCGGGCGATTAACGTTCCTTATGATTAGTACTTTTGTTCCCTGCGAGGAATCGAAGCAACACCCCGTGGGGGTATGTAAGGCGCCTTCCATGTCTTTTGTGAACATTATATCCTTAATATGAATTAATGCGAGGTGCTTGTCCTTTCTCGGCTTGGCTCCCCCTTTCTATCCTTACGAGGACTTGGCGCTCTACGCTGACAGGTCCCAGTCCCCAGACAGGCTTCAGCCGTCATTGGTATGCCAGGTCGCGATGCCGTGGTCAAGTCTAGGAGGTGAGCGGCCCGAGGTCAGGTAAGAGCCCCCGAGTCGCGATGCTCGGGAGGTCCCCTTTAGCGCTCAAGCAGCCCTCGCTGGCGAGAAAGGAAGGCAACGTCGCCATGACAGAGCCGCACTGGGCGAGGGTTTGGCGCTGCGTTGGTCCAACTTGTAACGCCCTCGATGTGGCTGTATCTCCCACGTGTCGAAGCACGACTTAGAGGCATAACCGCATTGAAAGCAATGTCGCAAGTGAGGTAATCTTCACAAACAACCCATGTAATACAATAAGGGAAAAGATACATAGTTGGCTTACAATCGCCACTTCACACAATTACATGAATAAAGCATTACATCATCTAGATACAATCAAGGTCCGGCTACGGAACCAAAATGAAAGAAGACTACCGCAAAAGCTACACAGATCCCCGATCGTCCCGACTGGGCACCACTACTGATCAACTAGAACGAAACAACACAAAGGACAAGATCTTCATTAAGCTCCTCCTTGAGCTTGGTTGCGTCACCTGCTCGGTAACATCGGCACCTGCAAACTGGTTTTGGAAGTATCTGTGAGTCACCAGGACTCAACAATCTCACACCCTCGCGATCAAGACTATTTAAGCTTATAGGTAAGGTAATGGTATGAGGTGGAGCTGCAGCAAGCGACTAGCATATATGGTGGCTATCATACGCAAATGAGAGCGGGAAGAGAAGTCAAAAGCACGGTCGAGAAATCTATGATCAAGAAGTGATCCTAGAACAACCTATGTCAAGCATAACTCCAACACCGTGTTCACTTCCCGGACTCCACCGAGAAGAGACCATCACGGTTACACACACGGTTGATGTATTTTAATTAAGGTCAACTTCAGGTTTTCTACAACCAGACATTAACAAATTCCCATCTGCCCATAACCGCGGGCACGACTTTCGAAAGTTCAAAACCCTGCAGGGGTGTCCCAACTTAGCCCATCACAAGCTCTCACGGTCAATGAAGGATATTCCTTCTAGCGGGAAGACCCGACCACGCTCGGAATCCCGGTTACAAGACATCCTCGACAATGGTAAAACAAGTCCAGCAAGACCGCCCGATGCGCCGACATCCCGATAGGAGCTGCACATATCTCGTTCTCAGGGCAACACCGGATAAGCAATCCGTACAACTAAAACCAGCCCTCGATTTTCCCCGAGGTGGCGCTGCAAGGGGCCCTAGTTTGGACCAACACTTAGACAAGCACCCCGGGGGGGTTAAAATAAAGATGACCCTCAGGATGCGCGACTCCCAAGGGAAAAAGGCTAGGTGGCGAATGGTAAAACCAAAGTTGGCCCTTGCTGGAGGAGTTTTATTCAAGGCGAACTGTCAAGGGGTTCCCATACTAACCCAACCGCGTAAGGAACGCAAAATCCGGGAACATAACACCGATATGACGGAAACTAGGGCGGCAAGAGTGGAACAAAACACGAGGCATAAGGCCGAGCCTTCCACCCTTTACCAAGTATATAGATGCATTAATTAAATAAGAGATATTATGATATCCCAATAAAATATCCATGTTCCAAACATGGAACAAACTCCAATCTTCAGCTGCAACTAACAACGCTTTAAGAGGGGCTGAGCAAAGCGGTAACATAGCCAAACAACGGTTTGCTAGGAAAAGGTGGGTTAGAGGCTTGGCTCAACAATATGGGAGGCATGAAAAGCAAGTGGTAGGTATCGCAGCATAGGCATAGCAAAAGAGCGAGCAACTAGCAAGCAAAGATAGAAGTGATTTCGAGGGTATGGTCATCTTGCCTGAGATCCCGCAAGGAAGAAGAACGAGTCCATGAAGAAGACAAACGGACGTAGACGAACGGGTCCTCACAAACGCGACGTTACCGGAACCAACCTAAAGAAGCAACACCGGAAAGAAGCACACAACATAGTAAACAAACCACACATGAACATGATATGATATGCGGGATGCGGCATGTGATGCATATGCATGATTTGGAGAGGAATGATTGAACCTGGGCTCAAATTGGAAATACAAGAGTTCCACTAGAAAGGTGAGGTGATTTCGGTTGAAATCTATATAAAGATCATCGGAATCGGATGCACGGTTTGGAAATGGCAAGCAAAACAAATATGGCACCGGTGTGCGATAATCAGCAAGTAGCCTTCTAAATGCATCAAGATAAATATGCTACAGCACTCAAACATGACAACAAAATACATGGAAGGGACCCACTCATGATGCTTGACAAAAGATGAACACTGAGCTATGGCTAATTCATCCATTAACAGGTTCAAACAAGCATGGCAAAAATGCAAATGATAACAGGTTTCAGACTTGGTGAAATTAACACAAGTCTGGAATTTATCATCAGGAAGCAATCTTTAGAGCATGAAAACTACATGCTACAGGAACATAACATGGCAAATCAAGGCATGGCATGAAGCTACTCAAAGCACTTAACAAAAGTCCCTTAGTGACCTTGAGCCAAACGGGATCAGAAAATACAATTGCAAGCATGTGAACATGGCAAAAACCTACCCAGATTTCAGACTTAGTGAAAAATTGGAGCATGCAAATCAGTTAACGAGTAGGCATGTTTACGAGCTCGATGCACTCACTACAGAGCATGGAATGACAAACTAAGCATACACCCATCAAGAATACATAGCATAGAAGCTAGAAATGGCAAGAACAAGAACATAGCATGCACGGATCAATAGCAACATCCTCGGCAAAATCCCTAAACATGACAACAATCTGCCAGGATTCGCTTTATAGCAAAAGTAGAGCCCGATTGACTCAAGCTAGGGTGCTCCATAAATGCAAACAAAGACATGGATGGATAGGGCACCGCAATGTTAACAAATCATCATTAATGATCATCCTCAAAAGAGGCACGGACCACTAGGAAACAACATGAACATATGGCATAACGACAAAAGCAGAATAGGGACTTAGTGAAATTTTAAGTCCCTGAAATCAGCATTACCGATTACGCTACTTTGAAAGCTTCTGCTAGTCACCAAAAACATCACAAAAATACATGGCAAGCACCTCTGTAAAGATGGCACGGCATATTAAAAAACACATGTAGAGCTCAAGATCATAGCATGCACACATTAAACATGGCAAAAATGACAAAATGCCATTTGCTGAAACAGATCTGCCAAATTCATCACATAGCCCTCTTCCAACAGCATTTCGGGCATCAAGATGAGCTCAAATGAAAAAGATGCAATGAGATGAAATGATGTACTCGTCGAGGCGAACATTTTGATATGCTACACACACGAATCGGAGAAACGATGATGTAGTTATGACATGATGAACATTACATAGAAATAAGCAGATCTGGGGACTTGATAGATTTTCACCTCGCGGAAAAAAATAACGGGCCGGAGGAAGCGGGCCGGATCTGGCCTGCGAGACCCACGTGGAGAGGTCAACGCAGCGCTTGCGGTCGCCCTCCCGATCCGATCTGGATCGAGGAGCATGGCATCGCTGGCGGGCGCCGGCTCGGACTCCGGTGAGCGGAAGCTTGCTCCGGCGAGGGGGAAACTCTGGCGGAAGGAGCGGGACGCGCCGGCGTGAAGAGGTGGCAGGGAGGAGCTGGGCCACACGGGGCGGGGCTCCGACGCATGCGGCGGCGGTGGCCGGCGCCTCTCCGGCGAAGTCCGGTGAGGGGAGGCGGTGGCCGGCGGACGCCGGACGACGGGAAGACGGCGGCGCGACGTTGCATCGGTGTCTAGCAGCGGAGAAGCAACGAGCGGGCGGAGTCCCGACTCGGGCGGCGGCGCGCAGATCCGGGCCCGGGCTGGCCCGCGATGGGTTTCCCCGGGCCGCGCGGTGGAGGAGGTTGGCAGCGCCACATGGCGGCGTGCGAGTGGAGGAAGGAGGCGACAGAGACGACGTGGCGGCTCGTGATAGGTCCGAGCGACGTGGCTGGAGGCGGTGGACGCATCCGGCGGCGGAGTGGACATGTCTGGCGGCGCTGAGGGAGGAGTTTTTGGGTTTCGGGGAAAAGATCCGAAAACGAAAATGAAGGGGTCTATTTATAGAGGTAGAGGGAGCTAGAAAGCTCCAAATGAGGTGCGGTTTGCAGCCACGCGATCGTGATCGAACGACCGAGATGATGGAGAGGTCTTAGGTGGGTTTTGGGACACTTTGGAAGGGTGTTGGGCTGCAACACACACGAGGCCTTTTCGATCCCTCGGTTAACCGTTGGAGTATCAAACGAAGTCCAAATGGCACGAAACTTCACAGGCGGTCTACCGGTAGTAAACCAAGGCCGCATGACAAGTCTCGGTCCAATCCAGAAATGTTCAACACGCGCACACGAAAAGAGGTAGAAAGGGGCACTGAAGGAGATAGGAGCGCCGAATTGGAAAACGGACAACGGGGAAAATGCTCGGATGCATGAGACAAACATGTATGCAAATGAAATGCACATGATAACATGATATGGAATGCATGACACGCAAGCAATGACAACCCAACAACAGCGAATAACTGGAGGACACCTGGCACATCGGTCTCGGGGCGTCACAACACTCCACCACTACGAGAGGATCTCATCACGAGATCTAGAATGGCACCGGGAGGACAACAGAAGAGAAGGAGAAGAGGTAAAACTAAGTTGCTTCTTTGACCAATGAGTGAAACCAAAGAACCTTGAAAATGTTAAGCCATTTTGGGAAAAGAATACAATGGAGATGACGAAGTTGAAAACACTGTGTTTTAAAAGAGGAACAAGGGAGAACAACTTCGAGTAGTACTCCGATTGAAAAGAGAAGGAATTGAATAAGAACTTGGACAGATGAGAACATACTTGATGAGATCAACAACACATTGTCTCCGGAACTATTGAAAGAATGGCACAATGGGTAAGAAAGATCGCAGACAGCACTCCGATTGAGAAGGGAGTCAAGATTTGATAAGATGAGAGAGCTCGAATGAAAACACGACCCTCCGATTGGATGGATAAGCAAAAGAAAGAACATGAACTTCACAATACGAGATGATGAGTGAAGAGAACATCATCACAATGCCTCCGGAAGAAATATAAGAATGGAAAACAAAAGAACAGAGAAGAAGACAACAAGTTCTGCCTGAAATGAATTTGGGAGAGCATCCATAAAGAAGGATTGAACGGAGTTGTTGGGAAATCAACAACGAAAAGAGTAAGATTGATATGGTCTTATGAAATACATCTCAAATTATGAGGTGACAACCTGTCACTCACGGGAAAAAGAATTGGATTGATAAGAACAAGTAGACGAGAAGCTATTTCACCGGGAGGATAAAAGAAGAATTTGGGTCACTTATGAGCACCATAGATAGCAACAATCCTTAGGGAAGGCTTTAGGTGAAACATGACACAAGATAGCTCCAAAGAAGAGATTCATGGATTTAAAATACCTCATTCTTAATAACATGTGAATCATGAAACATGAACTCAAATTATCAAGAATGACATAATACCACCTCCAATGATACGGAAGAAAGAATTGCACTCCGGATTGCAAGATGAAGAATGCTTGACCTCCTTAGAAAAGAATCTCAATGAACACTTCGAGAATGAATTAAATCATAGATGAACCATCATGTAGAACCTCCATGAAGAACTCCGGTAACCAAAGGATAACGAGAAGAAAGGGAAGTTGAAGACACAAGGTGAAACCTTGTAATGGTTTAGATGTATCTCCATGATGATATATTTGCAAGAGCTTGGAACTCCGGAAAACAAAGATGGGCTATTGAAACCAATAATTTTTGATGAACCTCCGGAATAAAGAATTAATCTCTTGGAAGAAACAAGAGTAAGAATTACATTATGCGTATCCCTCATCACTTAAATTGATGACAAGCAACGGAATTGGCATACCACTTATTCTCGTAGAAAAGATTAAGATAGATATAGCGTCAAACTTGGGAAGGTCTTCAACGAACCACCGGTAGAATTGAAATAACGAATAAATTGGTAAGGAAAAGAAATCTGGAACGAACCACCGTAAGAATTGAAAATGAATGAAAGGAAGATAAAGAAAACACAGGGTAAGAATTGGAAAATGGACGAAGGAGCATGCTAGGATTTAGATACATGAGACTAAAGGGGTCACGAGCTGATTAGAGATCACTTGGACGATGCACTGGTAAGATTTAGATAACGAGAGCTGAAAGCTGAGAATGAATAATTCTGAGATGATGGGCTCCAGAGAATCAAACTGAAAAGACTCCTGAATTGCACCGGATGGGTGAAAAGAATTCTCACAATCGAAAATAATTATGAGAGGATGGCAACAAGCTAGCACCATGAGTCTTGAAGAGAACCGAGCCAGATATGGAGAAAAATTCTTCTTCGGTCTTCAAATGTTGAGAATGACGACAAGAAACACCACCAAGAATTATTGAGGCACACTAGAATGAAGAATGGAAAAGTTGAGCCAACGATGAAAGAATTTTGATAGATCTTGGAGAAAGACATTTGACTGATGAAAATTCATTCTTACGTCAAACTTCGAAAAGAATTTAATGGTAGCTCCGGGAAAATAGAAGAGTCAGGTAAGATGCTGGAAAAAGACCTGTGGGTTAGGGCCCACTCAAAAGAAACACTATTGAAATGATTTAAAAGAGAGGTTGCACCAGTTGAGTTAAACGGCTTGAATGAGATAACCACCTCAAAATAGGTTTGAACGGAACATGAATGGAAGGACGAGCCTTCCGAGATATCTTCAGCACTCCCGAACAAATGAATAGCGATAAGTGAATTATTATGAGGTGCACCGGTATGAGAAGGTATTTGAAACAAGGAAAAGAATATGATCAACACCGAAAGCTTGAATTGAATCCACCGGAGAAGAACAAGGAATGAGGAATGACGAACTAGAAACTCCGTTAGAATCTTCATGAGAAACACCGGGTAAGAACATTGAAAGGAAAGAAAGAAGAGACTTCACATCCATAAGATGGATAATTGATAAAGAAATCCGAGTCCTTGAAGAAAAAGGGTGGGAGGGTGGGAAAACAAAGGAAACTTGGAACGGATGAAGCAAACACAGTTGAGAAGAACTGATAATCGATCTTGCGAATGTTGAAGTGATCGGATCCACTTGAAGAGAAAACACGCCGGTTGAAAAGGATTGGAAAGACAATCTGGATGATCGAGAAGGATTAGTATTCACATAGGAATATGAGAACACCGCTTAGGAAAGGGATGGAATCCACATTTTTCTCTGAAGCAACTCGAATACCACAACTCAAAACAAAACAAAGGATTGGCTTGCAGAATAAGCCGGAACAAACATATGATGGAGATTTCGTCCGAAGTTTTCGTGGTGGGGCCTACACGGGCTCGATCGTACAGCACCATCATGTACAAGGTAGTGCACATGACATACGAAGCGTCCCCGAGTCGGCATAGCCAAGGACTCTTTAAGACACAACGAGACCACTGTAAAACCAACCGTGGATAGGTGGACCACTAGACGTCGAACCCCAATTTCATATCATACATCTATCGGAAAGATATCCTAAGAGCTACTTGAATTCCCACTTATAAACTCCCGAAACTTTCTGGTTATGCAATCAGGTGTTGGGGATACAGGGGAAGCATAATATCTCACCCAAAACTAGCAAATCCTACATCCAGCTGTATCCATCCTTCAACACATAACCAAGAAACCTTCGGAAATCATTACCTCAACCTTCGACAAGCATCCGTTATACGAGTTATGGCAATACTCCCGAACTGCCGCCCCAGTACTGGGTGGCGTCGAGGTTATCTCACCATAACTGCATAAAAGAGATTTTTGATGTCGGTGAAACTAGACTCAGGTATTCCAGAACTGCAACGATAAAATTGTGACGACAACACCTTGGAGCTTAACTCCCCGGGACACTGCCACAACCCCTAAATGTCAGGAGGCACGAAGAACAATGTTCTCGTCACAAAACCATCAGAACGATTCCAAGATACCCGCGTGATCCTAAATTTTTTTAGTGAAATTTGAGAAGAGAAGAGTCAAAACTCTACGCCAGGATGCCTCACCAGAGCGACGAAGGGACTGAGGAGTAAAAAGAAGTCCTAACTCTCCGATATATATAATTCCTAAATGACTCAAAACATTTCTAGACTGAAAAACGCCAGTGATTCGATCAAGCAGGGGGCTCCTAAGGTCGGGGAAGGCTCTGATACCAACTTGTAACGCCCTCGATGCGGCTATATCTCCCACGTGTCGAAGCACGACTTAGAGGCATAACCGCATTGAAAGCAATGTCGCAAGTGAGGTAATCTTCACAAACAACCCATGTAATACAATAAGGGAAAAGACACATAGTTGGCTTACAATTGCCACTTCACACAATTACATGAATAAAGCATTACATCATCCAGATACAATCAAGGTCCGGCTACGGAACCAAAATGAAAGAAGACTACCCCAAAAGCTACACAGATCCCCGATCGTCCCGACTGGGCTCCACTACTGATCAACTAGAACGAAACAACACAAAGGACAAGATCTTCATCGAGCTCCTCCTTGAGCTAGGTTGCGTCACCTGCTCGGTAACATCAGCACCTGCAAACTGGTTTTGGAAGTATCTGTGAGTCATGGGGACTCAGCAATCTCACACCCTCGCGATCAAGACTATTTAAGCTTATAGGTAAGGTAATGGTATGAGGTGGAGCTGCAGCAAGCGACTAGCATATATGGTGGCTATCATACGCAAATGAGAGCGGGAAGAGAAGTCAAAAGCACGGTTGAGAAATCTATGATCAAGAAGTGATCCTAGAACAACCTACGTCAAGCATAACTCCAACATCGTGTTCACTTCCCGGACTCCGCCAAGAAGATACCATCATGGTTACACACGCGGTTGATGTATTTTAATTAAGGTCAACTTCAGGTTTTCTACAACCGGACATTAACAAATTCCCATCGGCCCATAACTGCGGGCACGACTTTCAAAAGTTCAAAACCCTGCAAGGGTGTCCCAACTTAGCCCATCACAAGCTCTCATGGTCAACGAAGGATATTACTTCTAGCGGGAAGACCCGTTCAGGCTCGGAATCCCGGTTACAAGACATCCTCGACAATGGTAAAACAACTCCAGCAAGACCGCCCGATGCGCCGACATCCCGATAGGAGCTGCACATATCTCGTCTCAGGGCAACACCGGATAAGCAATCTTTACAACTAAAACCAGCCCTCGAGTTTCCCCAAGGTGGCGCTGCAAGGGGCTCTAGTTTGGACCAACACTTAGACAAGCACTGGCCCGGGGGGGTTAAAATAAAGATGACCCTCGGGATGCGTGACTCCCAAGGGAAAAAGGCTAGGTGGCGAATGGTGAAACCAAGGGTGGGCCTTGCTGGAGGAGTTTTATTCAAGGCGAACTGTCAAGGGGTTCCCATAATAACCCAACCGCGTAAGGAACGCAAAATCCGGGAACATAACACCGATATGACGGAAACTAGGGCGGCAAGAGTGGAACAAAACACCATGCATAAGGCCGAGCCTTCCACCCTTTACCAAGTATATAGATGCATTAATTAAATAAGAGATATTGTGATATCCCAATAAAATATCCATGTTCCAAACATGGAACAAACTCCAATCTTCACCTGCAACTAACAACGCTATAAGAGGGGCTGAGCAAAGCGGTAACATAGCCAAACAACAGTTTGCTAGGACAAGGTGGGTTAGAGGCTTGGCTCAACAATATGGGAGGCATGAAAAGCAAGTGGTAGGTATCGCAGCATAGGCATAGCAAAAGAGCGAGCAACTGGCAAGCAAAGATAGAAGTGATTTCGAGGGTATGGTCATCTTGCCTGAGATCCCGCAAGGAAGAAGAACGAGTCCATGAAGAAGACAAACGGACATAGACAAACGGGTCCTCACAAACGCGACGTTACCGGAACCAACCCGAAGAGGCAACACCGGAAAGAAGCACATAACATAGTAAACAAACCACACATGAACATGGTATGATATGCGGGATGCGGCATGTGATGCATATGCATGATTTGGAAAGGAATGATTGAACCTGGCCTCAACTTGGAAATCCAAGACTTCCATTGTAAAGGTGAGGTGATTTCGGTTGAAATCGATATAAAGATCACCGGAATCGGATGCACGGTTTGGAAATGCCAAGCAAAACAAATATGGCACCGGTCTGCGATAATCAGCAAGTAGCCTTCTAAATGCATCAAGATAAATATGCTACAACACTCAAACATGACAACAAAATACATGGCAGGGATCCACTCATGATGCTTGACAAAAGATGAACACTGAGCTACGGCTAATTCATCCATTAACAGGTTCAAACAAGCATGGCAAAAATGCAAATGATAACAGGTTTCAGACTTAGTGAAATTAACACAAGTCTGGAATTTATCATCAGGAAGCAATCTTTAGAGCATAAAAACTACATTCTACAGGAACATAACATGGCAAAGCAAGGCATGGCATGAAGCTACTCAAAGCACTTAAAAAAAGTCCCTTAGTGACCTTGAGCCAAAAGGGATCAGAAAATACAATTGCAAGCATGTGAACATGGCAAAAACCTAACCAGATTTCAGACTTAGTGAAAAACTGGAGCATGCAAATCAGTTAACGAGTAGGCATGTTTACGAGCTCGATGCACTCACTAAAGAGCATGTAATGACAAACTAAGCATGCACCCATCAAGAATACATAGCATAGAAGCTATACATGGCAAGAACAACAACATAGCATGCACGGATCAATAGCAACATCCTCGGCAAAATCGCTAAACATGTCAACAATCTGCCAGGATTCACTTTATAGCAAAAGTGGAGCTCGATTGACTCAAGCTAGGGTGCTCCATAAATGCAAACAAAGACATGGATGGATAGAGCACCGCAATGTAAACAAATCATCCTTACTGATCATCCTCAAAAGAGGCATGGATCACTAGGAAACAACATGAACATATGGCATAACGACAAAAGCAGGACAAGGACTATGAAATTCTAAGTCCCTGAAATCAGCATTACCGATTATTATACTTTGAAAGCTTCTGTTAGTCACCACAAACATCAAAAAAATACATGGAAAGCACCTCTATAAAGATGGCACGGCATATTACAAAACACATGTAGAAGATCATAGCATGCACACATTAAACATGGCAAAAATGACAAAATGCCATTTGCTGAAACAGATCTGCCAAATTCATCACATAGCCCTCTTCCAACAGAATTTCGGGCATCAAGATTAGCTCAAATGAAAAAGATGCAATGAGATGAAATGATGTACTCGTCGAGACGAACATTTTGATATACTACACGCACGAATCGGAGCAACGATGATGCAGTTATGACATGATGAACATTACATAAAAATAAGCAGATCTGGTGGCTTGGTAGATTTTCACCTCGCGGAAAAAAATAACGGGCCAGAGGAAGCGGGCCGGATCTGGCCTGCGAGGCCCACGTGGAGAGGTCAACGCAGCGCTTGCGGTCGCCCTCCCGATCCGATCTGGATCGAGGAGCATGGCATCGCCGGCAGGCACCGGCTCGGACTCCAGCGAGGGGGAAACTCCGGCGGAAGGAGCGGGACGCGCCGGCGTAAAGAGGTGGCAGGGAGGAGCTGGGCGGCACGGGGCGGGGCTCCGGCGCATGCGGCGGCGGTGGCCGGCGCCTCTCCGGCGAAGTCCGGTGAGGGGAGGCGGTGGCCGGTAGACGCCGGACGGCGGAAAGACGGCGGCGCGACGTTGCGTCGGCGTCGGGCTGCGGAGAAGTGACGAGCGGGAGGCGCCCCAACTCAGGCGGCGACGCGCAGATCCGGGCCCGGGCGGGCCCGCGATGGGTTTCCACGGGCCGCGCGGTGGAGGAGGTTGGCAGCGCCACATGACGGCGCGTGAGTGGAGGAAGGAGGCGGCGGAGACGACGTGGCAGCTCGTGATAGGTCCGGGCGACGTGGCTGGAGGCGGCGGATGCGTCCGGCGGCGGAGTGGACATGTCCGGCGGCGCTGAGGGAGGAGTTTTAGGGTTTCGGGGAAAAGATCCGAAAACGAAAATGAAGGGGTCTATTTATAGAGGTAGAGGGAGCTAGGAAGCTCCAAATGAGGTGCGGTTTGCGGCCACGCGATCGTGATCGAACGACCGAGATGATGGAGAGGTCTTAGGTGGGTTTTGGGCCACTTTGGAAGGGTGTTGGGCTGCAACACACACGAGGCCTTTTCGGTCCCTCGGTTAACCGTTGGAGTATCAAACGAAGTCCAAATGGCACGAAACTTGACAGGCAGTCTACCGGTAGTAAACCAAGGCCGCATGACAAGTCTCGGTCCAATCCGGAAATGTTCAACACCCGCACACGAAAAGAGGTAGAAAGGGGCACCAGAGGAGATAGGAGCGCCAAATTGCAAAACGGACAACGGGGAAAATGCTCGGATGCATGAGACGAACATGTATGCAAATGAAATGCACATGATGACATGATATGGAATGCATGACACGCAAGCAATGACAACGCAACAATAGCGAATAACTGGAGGACACCTGGCACATTGGTCTCGGGGCGTCACACAACTCTTATAAGGGCGTGACTTATCTCTTGGGTTTGGTGTAGTTCCTCGATGAAGCGCCCGGCCCGAGTGGTGGCAGCTGAGGCGCTGCTGGGTTAGGTCCTCACGAGCTTCTTCCCACTCCCCTGCACTTTCCTTAATGCTCTACGTCCTCAGGTCCCGGCCCTCGAGCGAGCTCAGCCGCCGCTGGTATGACAGGTCGCGATGCCGTGGGTCAAGGCCAGGGGGTGAGGGCTGGAGAGCCAGTAGGAGCCCGTGAGTCGCGATGCTCAGGCGCCCCCCTTTTAACGTGCAAGCGGTCCATGCCAGAGAGAGGGAGAGACATCTCGTGACATCCCCAGCATTGCTCCTGGAGTAGGTCCTGCACACCAATCATGAAGAGAAACAAGACCTGTTGTTACGGTTGCCAGCCAACCTTTTGTTGCTTCGGGGAAGTGATTGGGGGCACTAAGGGCCTGGTGAGGTGGCGCCTTGTGGGGCTGCCGCGGCCAGAGCTCGACCACTCAGATTTATCGGCGTTGCAGGGACAGACCCGTGCGCAAATGCCGTGCCAGAGCGAGCGGCTCCATAGGTAGGCGTCAATCGAGCAGGCGATTAGGTCGGGTATGTTAAGCACGCAGGAGGAAGTTCATTTCAGGTAGATGCGGGAAAAGCAAACGCCACTGGGCGAGGCCCGAGCAGCTCAGGGATGATGCAGCCCGAGAGGCGCCCCCAACAAGGTAAGTAAAGAGCATAAGCAAAACGGATACATGCCGCAGGGACGGACCCATGCGACCTGGGAATGATGCGGCCCTGTGGGTGCTCCTAGCTAAAAACAGAACTTAGAAAGATGTCACCTGGTGCCATTGAAGATGAAGTGATGTTGAAGAAGCAGGCGATGCGCGATGAAGACGTCGACCCTCACGAGCCCCCAGGCCCAGGAGCCTCGGGAGGCTCCGGGGGCACAGGTGGGTCTCCGAGGGCCATCTCCATCTCCGCCAGGACCACGCAATGCCTGACCTCCTGGGCCTCCAGAATGCTCCTCAGCAGGCGCTGATGACCGGCGACCGCGTTCGGCAGGCTGAAAGGCATGCGAACATAGCTTTGAGGTGGACCCTCACAACGCCCCACGCGCGAAGGCCAGAGGCACTCCTGAGACGCGGCTCGGTTGAGCCCTGGCACGTCAACGCAGACGCTCAGCCCACCATCCTCGCCTGGATGTGGGGCTACGATGGGCAAGCGGCGGCTGCCGTGCATGACTCTCGACTCCTGTAGCTCCTAGGTGTTTCTTGCGATGAACTCTTGAGGGTTTGGTCTTCCTTGCCTTGTACCTTCCTGAGGGAAACATGCCTGGAAGCACCCCTCCAAGTGGTGCCCGAGCGCCTCTCTCGCGACCTTGGCAAAGTCGGTGGCTCTCCAAGAAAGAGCCCTCGAACCCTGCCTGAGGAGGGCGCTGGGCGCGCCTTCCTATGCGAGAGAGGGTGGCGCTCCCTTATTTGGCGCAGATCCTGACGCAACACCTCCGGAGGCGCCTGCCTCCTTATGGCTTGGGCCAGGCGAAACCTTGTTCTTCTTAAGGGTCGCCTCGGGAAGTCTTCCGTTCCTGTGGTCCGAGTCTTCGATTGCTGCGGCTTGGAACGCGCGCTCAAGTGAACACACTGTGTCCCTTTCTTCACAGGGTACAGTGATGACTCCACCGCTTCCTGGCATCTTGAGGACATTGTATCCATGGTGAGTCACTGCCATGAACTTGGCCAGGGCTGGGTACCCGAGGATGGCGTTGTATGGCAGCCGGATGTGGGCGACGTCGAAGTTGATGAGCTCGGTGCGGTAGTTGTTGCGCTGCCCGAAGGTGACTGGAAGGCGAACCTTCCCTATTGGAACAGTGGAACCATTAGTGACTCCTGAGAAGGGCTTGGTCGGCTGAAGCTGATCGTACGGCACTTGGAGATTGTCGAACGTCTCGACGGACAGGACATTGAGTCCTGCTCCACCATCGATGAGGGTCCTGGTGACCTGCACGTTGCTGATGACTGGGGAGCAAAGCATTGGGAGGACTCCGGCCGTTGCTGCGCACTTGAGCTGATCCACTGAGCTGAACGTGATAGCACACGCAGACCACCTGAGAGGGCGCATGGCCTCAAGCTTTGGGAGGACTGCATTCACCTCGCGAGCAAACTGCTTGAAGATGCGCTGTGAGGCTGGGGCCTGCGCGCCACCCAAGATGCAAGCGATTGCGCGCGGCTCCTGGAAGCCCCAGCCCCCTCGTCTTGATGTTGGCCTTCGTTCCTCCTTGGCGGTGGCGGCAGAGGAGGAAGGCCTGCGTTGCCGCACGGGCGATCCTCACGAGGCTGATCTCTCCAGCCTTCCTCGCGAGGCTGGTCCTGCCAGCGATCTTCGCGAGGTCGGTCACGCCACCCTTGGCAAGGGCCACGGTCTTCCCATTGTCCGCCACCTCTTCCTCCTCCTTGGCCATAGCCCCTGTCTTTGTGCTCGGGGCGTCGGCCGACACGTCCATCTCTCACGGCCCTGAGCTCTTGACATTCGTTGGTGTTGTGGGTGTGGAGGTCGTGGTACATGCAGTACCGGCTGCCCTTGGATGACTCGGGCTGATCCCTGCCTCGCTTGGTGTCTGGTTCTGCTGCAAGCACGGCAGCCCCCTTGCGCTTCACGTCCTTGGCCTTGGGCTTCTTCTCTTCTGGGTCGGCAGCCGGGAGTTCGAGGAGGGAAAGGCGCCCTTCCTCAGCCCTAGCGCACTTGGTCGCCAAGTTGAACAGCTCCAGGGATGTGCACATGTCTTCATGGATTGCTAGCTCCTCCTTCATCTTGATGTCGCGTATGCCATCGGAGAAGGCCGAGATGATGGCTTCTTCAGTCACCTTGGGGATCTTGAGGCAAGCGTTGTTGAAGTGCTGGATGTATTTCTGCAGGGTTTCCCCTTGCTGCTACTTGATGCGGCACAGATCGCTCATGGCCGAGGGCCGGTCGCGAGTGCCCTGAAAGTTGGCGATGAAGCGAGTGCGCATCTCGTCCCAGGAGGAGATCGTGCCAGGAGCCAGGTGCGGGCTCCATCCTTGAGCGCCATGGGAAACCAGTTCGCCATGACCCTTCGTCTCTGTTGGCGGCTTCGATGCATAGCTCGTAGAGCTGTAGGAACTCCGTGGGGTCCGCCGTGCCAATGTAGCGAGGGGGCAGGTCAGACTTGAACTTGCCTGGCCATGCGACGCCATGTAGCTCGCGAGTGAGGGCGCGATAGCCTGCTATGGCCACCGGTGCCTTTTGCTAGTGCTGGGCTTGTTCCTCGGGATTACCGCGCGCCGCCGCTTGGAGCAGCGCGGGGTCTTGGCGTGGAGGTACAGGGACGCGATCTTGGCATGCCGACACTGGGAGCGCGCGATCACCTTCTTGGGGACGAGGGATCTCTTGGCAGCTCCTTCTTGTTGTGCAAGCGCCGGACGCGGAGGGTCTCGCCCTGGGGCTACGCGCCTTGGAGCCAGGGCGCCTTCTTGGGGAGGAGGTGGCGGAGGCACCTCCTGATCCCCGCCTCCTGCGCGGAATGGTGGGCGAGGCAGTGAGAGGGACGGTAAGGGGGAGCCCCCTGCGGCGCTGACGGCTCGGTGATGAGGGCAAGCCAGTCCTAGTAGAGGTCGTCGACGGGGCGATAGTGCAAGAGCTCTCTTGCCAGGAGCAGCGCGGCGTGCACGTCCGTGGGGGTGCGACGGGTGTGGGACGACGAAGCGGCTGGAGTTAGTGACGGTGTGGCGGTGCGGCCCTCCCGCCGCACCGAAGGATGCTGGGATGAGGCCTGCTGCTTGTTCCCCGCTGGGCCGGTGGCGGCGTTGGCGGCAGGCGACGGGGAACGACGAAGGCATCTGTCGTCTGGGCGACGCGGGTGGCGAGAGCAGCCCGGCGCTCGGCGTGAGCCCGACGAGCGTCAACCATGGACACGACGGAAGATCACACGCGAACAACAGAAGAAAGATCCCGGCGCACCCCTACCTGGCATATGCCAAATGTCAGATTTCGGGTTCCGTCAGACCCTTGAGGTTCGAACACTAGGGTGCGCGCGGAGATCTCTCCCCTACCGATCTACGTCCAATCTCCTCGCGTGATCTAAGCTGGAAACAATGAACAACACAAGGGACACGAGGTTTATACTGGTTCGAGCCACCGTTGTGGTGTAATACCCTACTCCAGTGTGTGGTGTGGTGGATTGCCTCAGGGGCTGACGATGAACAGTACAAGGGAAGAACAACCTTGCGAGAGGTGTTCTTGAGCTGGTGCGATGAACTGCTTGGGTGAGTTCAGTCGTCTCTCTCTCTCTCTCTCTGCTGGGGTTCTATCAGATCTCTAGCTCTGTCTTTCCATTGTCCCTCTACTCTATGGTGGCTAGCTCTATTTATAGAGGCCCTGGGCCTCTCCCCAAATAATGAGCGGGAAGGGCGCCAACAATTGGCCATTTTGAAGGGGAACATCTAGTACACGTTATCCTGACCAAAGGTGGTCTTCGGCTGCCAAAAACACTGGTGATGACGCCGTCTTGGGCTCCACAGTGACCTCCGTCCTGCCGCTCTACTGGTCTTGGTCTTGTTGCACCGGAATGGTAACCTTTGCCCGATGCCTTGGCATGTGCTTGCCCCCTTTGCACCAAAGGGGAAACAAGGACACTGCACAGGCCAGCGCCCGCTTGGTCTCGGTCATCATGGCTTGCATCACGGGCTCCTCGCGAGGTACTCCTGCCTTGATCTCTCTGCCTCCTCGCGAGCCTGCCTGATGAGGCTGCCTCTAAGGAAGCTTTCTATCGTCCGGCCCGCGAGGCTTGGCCCCTCGCGATGGTCTTGATCTTGAGCTGATGAAGATGGGCCACGCTGGGCCCCCACTTGAGCCACGCTGCAAGCCGCAGGTAGGCAAGTCTGGGGACCCCCGTTCCCAGAACGTCGACACATATAGAGCTTCGAAAGGTGCCATCTTCAAGCTTGCTTGATAACTGTTGTTGTACGAGAACTCTGTGTAAGGCAGATTGTCATCCCAACTAGATCCATAATCTAGCGCACAAGCTCTCAACATGTCCTGCACAATCTAATTGACTCTCTCGGTCTGTCCATCTGTCTGCGGATGAAAGGCTATACTGAACTCTAGCCTGGTACCCAAAGTCTGGTGCAGCTGATTCCAAAACTTCGAGGTAAACTGTGTTTCTCTATCTGATACGATGGTCCTCGGAACTCCATGCATACATACGATCCTAGTCATATATATCTTGGCCAACTTCACGCTTGTATAAGTAGTTTTCACTGGGATAAAGTGAGCCACTTTGGTCAAACGATCCAGTACTGCCCAGATAGAATCATATCCTGATCGGGTCCTAGGTAATCCGGTAATGAAACCCATGCCAAGCTTGTCCCACTTCCATTCGGGTATCGGCATAGGCTGCAATAATCCTGCTGGATTCTGATGTTCTGCCTTCACTCTCTAACATACATCACATACTGCTACATATTCAGCAATATCCTTCTTCGTACCAGGCCACCAGAAACGCTCCTTCAAATCCAAATACATCTTGGTGTTTCCGGGGTGTATCGAGTATGGCGAGTCATGAGCTTCCTGAAGTATTAACTTCCTAATCTCTGCATTATTGGGTACATATACACGGTCCTCAAACCACAAAGTTTCGTGCTCATCCTCACGAAAACCCTTGGCTTTTCCTTTGCTCATCTTCTCCTTTATCTCAGCAATTTCCTTGTCATCCTTTTGAGCTTCATGAATCTTCCCAATAATGTTGTCTAAACCTCTATTGCTGCAACAAAACCTCTAGGAACTATCTCCAAACGAAGTTCCTTGAGGTCGTCAACTAACTCCTTTGGTAATCCTCCGCTTACGAGGGTATTTACATAACTCTTCCGGCTCAAAGTGTCTGCTACTACATTGGCCTTTCTTGGGTGGTAATGCAGCTTCATATCATAATCTTTTATGAGCTCCAACCATCTCATTTGCCAGAGATTCAGCTCCTTCTGCTTAAAAATGTACTTCAAACTCTTATGATCCTTGTACACATCACAAAGGTTTCCAATCAGAAAATGTCTCCAGGTATTGATTACATGCACCACTTCTGCTAACTCCAAATCATGCGTGGCATAATTCAACTCATGCGGTCGAAGCTGGCGTGAATCATAAGAAACAACTCTTCTGTTCTGCATAAGTACACCTCCAAGTCCTTGGTGAGACACATCACAATAGACTTGGAAATCCTTGCGTATATCCGGCAGAATCGGCACTGGGGCTGTAACCAAACATTTCTTCAACTCCTGAAAACTAGCCTCACATTCATCTACCCATTTAAACTTGGTGTCCTTCTTCAACAACTCCGTCATGGGCTTCACAATCTTGGAAAAATTCTCAATGAATCTCCGATAATATCCCGCAAGTCCAAGAAAATTGCGGATCTCTCCAACTGAGGTGGGTGCCAACCACTCAGTGACAGACTGAACCTTCGTAGGGTCTAGTGCTATACCTTCTCCTGATATAACATGTCCAAGAAATCCAACTTCCTTCAACCAAAACTCAAATTTGCTAAACTTGGCATACAACTGATGTTCCCTGAGCTTCTCGAGAACTAAGCGCAAGTGTTCCTTGTGTTCCTCTTCATTCTTTGAGTACACCAAAATATCATCTATGAACACCACAACAAACTTATCCAAAAACTCCATGAACACCTTGTTCATCATACTCATAAAATAGGTAGGGGCGTTAGTCAATCGAAATGACATGACCCTGTACTCATATAGCCCGTACCTTGTGGTAAAAGTTGTCTTAGGTATATCCTATTCTCGCATCTTCAACTGGTGGTATCCTGATCGAAGATCGATCTTGGAGAATACTTTAGCTCCTTGCAATTGGTCAAACAAATCATTGATCATCAGTAGTGGGTACTTGTTCTTGATCGTCACTCTGTTCAAAGCCCGATAATCAACAACCATTCTCAAAGATCCATCCTTCTTCTCAACTAAGAGCACTTGGGCTCCCCATGGTGATGAACTTGGTTGGATATAACCTTTCTCTAGTAACTCCTTAATCTTCTTCTTGATTTCCTCTAGATCCTTTGCGGGCATCCGGTATGGCCTCTTCGATATTGGTCCGGTGCCTGGCAACATCTCTATCAAAAACTCTATATCCCGATCTGGTGGCATGCCTGGTAATTCCTCTGGAAATACATCAGGGTAATCCTTCACAATAGGCACTTCCTCCTGTACAACTCCTGAGAGGGAATTTACTTGGGTCCTTCTTGGCGCATGCCTGGATACATACTTGATCCTTTTTCCCTCCGGGGTGGTGAGCAGAATTGACTTACTAGCACAGTCAATGTTTCCTCCATACTTTGATAGCCAATCCATGCCTAGTATTGCATCCAATCCTTGTGACTCGATTTTATTAGGTCGGAGGGGAAACCGTGGCTACCAATGGTTAAGGGTAACCGATCACACCATCGGCTGGCCATGTACCCTGCTCCTGGCGAGCTCACTAACATGGGTGACCTAAGGTCTAGGGTTGGCAATTTAAACCTTTCCACAAATCCCCTTGATATATATGAATGCGATGCACCAGTATCAAAAAGAATGAGTGCGGTAAATGGCTTATTCAAAAACTTACCGATCACTATGTCAGGTTGATCTTCAACCTCCTCCATGTTGATGTGGTTCACCTGACCTCTGGTGAAGGGATTGGGCTTCTTCCCTGAACTTCCATTGCCATTTCCATTCTTGGCTTCAGGACATTCAGTGGCGTAGTGTCTAGTCTTCCCGCACTTGAAACAAGTAATGTGACTTAAATCCTTCCTAGCGGGTGTTACTGGGTTGGAACGGTCATGTCTGTTGCTTCCTCCATTCCCATTCCTGTTTTTGGGGCCACTATGGTTATGTGAACTTCCTCCATTGTGGGTGTGGCCTCCATGGTTATGGTGAGTATGCCCTCCTGAGTTCGGGGTAAAATGAGGTTTCTGCTGAGCCCCTGAATTGTACTTCCCTTGTCCATACTTCCTTTTACAGCTCTCTATCTGTTGCTGCTTGCCTTCAATCATAAGAGAAATATCTACCAAGTCCTGGTACTTATTGAATGTTGCCACCATCAACTACATGCTCAGCTCATCATTCAGCCCTTCCATAAACTTCTCCTTTGCGGCATCTGTGGCCACATCATCTGGGGCGTAGCGAGCTAACTTACTAAAATCATCCACGTACTACCCCACAGTATGATTTCTTTGCTGTAAGTTGCGAAACTCATGTTTCTTCATGCTCATAGCCCCTGTAGAGACATGGGTTGTGCGGAAAGCTTGCTGAAACTGATCCCAAGTGACATAGGCTATGGGAAAAGTGGTTGTGTAATTCTCCCACCATGGGGCTGCAGGTCCATCCAGTTGGTGTGTGGCAAAGCGCACCCTCTCAGCATCTGTGCAACCTGCGGTGGTCAACTCCCTTCCAATCCTACGTAGCCAATCAGCAACAACAATCGACTCGGTGCTACTGTAAAACACTAGCAGATTCAACCTCAAAAAACAGGCTAAGTTGTTGTTGTTGTTGTTGTTGTTGTTGTTGCTGTTGCTGTTGTTGTTGTTGTTGTTGTTGTTGTTGTTGTTGTTGTTGTTGTTGTTGTTGTTGTTGTTGTTGTTGTTGTTGTTGTTGTTGTTGTTGTTGTTGTTGTTGTTGTTGTTGTTGTTGTTGTTGTTGTTGCCTTGGTTCTGGACTAGCAACTGCATCCAGGCATTCTGCTGTTGGATCAACTTAGTGAGCTCCGGTGGGAAGACAAATCCGGGGTCATGTCTCGGAAGCATCTGATGGGTTTAGAGGGAAGAGATTTAGAATAAAATGAGGTCTAAAGAGAATACACTACCCATATGCACATGAGACAAACACAATCATATTAGACCACTCAATTCAAACAAGGGCATACAATCGATCTAACTACCGTTACAAAATACTCGGACTACTACTATATACAAGGGGGAATACTACTGATAATATGGTGGTCATCTAATTTTTTTGATCGGTGGAACACTCCATGATATCCGCTCTAGCTTCGTCTTCGTAATCATCATCACTACTGTCGGGGTCGGAGTCGGTGTCGTCGATGATGATGTAGTCCTCGGGATGGTCGTCATCTCCTCCTGGTGCGGGGTCTCCCATGAATATTCCTACCTTCTTCGTCAGGTCTTCATTCTTTTCTACTAGCACTGTGATTTCCTCCTCGTATCCGTCGGATGTAGACTTGAGTTCCTGTTCAAGCTCCATGTTCCTAGTCATCACCTTCTTCAGATCTATCATGCTTGCGCACATTTGGTTCTCCTGGCGACGAATGTGCTGGTTTAACTCCTGGATGAAAGCTGCAATGGACTTGTCCCTCCTGGTGCTGATCATCTCCCATTACTCATCTCAGCACCCACATATTTGGTAGATAGTGTCCTTAAGATCCTTGTGGTAAACTTCGTCGATGCGTCCCATGGCGATGTAGGCTGCCATGCTCTTTCCTAGACTCCAGGTTGGTGCATCAAAGGAAAACTCTTTGGGCTCAATAACTGGCGTGAATGTCCTTCTTGGAACATGAACTCGAATCATCCAACACTCCTCTTCTGGTAAAGTGGCGGTGTAGGTCCCGGTGAAGCTTGGTATTCTGATGTTCAGGTACCTAGTGACTTGCTTCAAGTGTCATCCAAAAGGTGTGTCTTCATCCGGTTGGGAAAACTTGTTCCTTGGGTCTGCCGTCTATAGAGTCGAAAATGGAGAGGAGTCAGAAATGAGTAGGGAAGAGTGACATGTGGCTTATCTTAGTGGTCGCGTCCTATAGTCAGTGTAGGCTCTGATACCATCTTGTAGCGACCCGACCTCAAACGGTCAAATCTCGGTGCATAAGTGTCATCCCTGGATCGGTAATGCTGACACACATAGTACTTGAAGGATTTATAACAGAGTGCAATCACACACTTATTACATCGAATGTCTCAAAAGAGAACTTATTACAATAATATGGCTTAAGGCCATCTAAATAGGATAACTGCGGAAGCATTGAAGATAAATGAGTCCATCAACTCCAACGGCATAGCTGAGTGCATGACAACGACCTAGCGCACCTTACTATTCATCTGAAAAGTCTGCAACATAATACGTTGCAGCCCGAAATGGGTCAACACATGGAATATGCTGGCAAAATAACACTGTAGAGCAATGAACAGGTCATAGCTATAACTATATGCATATATGGCTGGTGGAGGCTCTACGATTATCATGTTTTTGCGAAAAGCCACATTTTTCCTACAACAAAGGAATATATTATGTTTAACTATCATGGTGGTTGATAAACATTGAGAAGGTTCCTCCAACTCAATCCCAATTAAACAGTATTAAGAGCCCAACAAATTAATTGAGAGTGATGAGATCAAATCAATAGTTCAAGAACCAGATACTCAAGATGTCCATAACCAGGGACATGGCTAACCATAATTAGTTTGTACACTCTGTAGAGGTTTGCGCACTTTTCCCCACAAGACTCGATCTCCTTTGCTGGATTTCTCGCACCACATGGTGTTTGAGAAACAGATGACCGGGACACAGTCTTTCAGAAGCATTAACTCTTTACTCTGGGTAGATAGTACCACCTACATCCCCTACGTCTGCTAGCCTACCACTGAAAGAGGTCACGCAACATACTCAACTATGCCAGAGCCCATAATGGCTTGTGGCTGCACACAGAAGTTTCTAGCATGAATAATCTTATGATCCCTTTGAGCCTGGGTGGCGAACCGTAGGATGATCACACGGGTACTCCGGGATATCCTAGGACAACACTGGATTCTCCAGGTGCCCAGACAACCACTGTGTGCTACAGGGTGCCTCAACCAATCCACCTAGAGGTGTGTTAAAGTAGCCACCTTAAGTTTAACCATTAATTAAACTCTCACAACTGTCATGGATCACTCAACCAAACCACGTCTATGAGCATAACATAGCAAAATAAGCATAACATAGAAGTAACTCCCAGGGTTTGAAATAGGGGACAATAGGTTCTATCATCATCTACTTCCCAGACCCACATGTTAAACAGCTCCTACTCATGCAATGTTTGAGGGTTGAAACTAATGCATAAAAACTGGATAATAAGGGGTATGATCAAAGTGTTACTTGCCATGCTAACGATCTGCAAACCCTAGAGACTCGTAGTAGCACGCCTCGCACTCCGGAAATTCTATCGCAAACAAACAGTAGCATACATAAGCACTCAAGCATAGATGCAAGGGTAAAAATCAGATGAAAAGGTCTAGACTGAAAGTTCAACTGAAGAACTTTGATTTTCAAAAAGAATCAATCGAATCGGAGCTACGAAACTGAAAGTACGATCAAAAGATGTTCGAATTCAAAATCTGCTAGAAACCAAATTTTAAATTGTCAAAATCATGTTCAATTAATTAACTGGAAAGAGGGTTTGACGTTGGTTTCATTGGATTTGGACGAACGGTTGAAAAGTTACAAGGGTTTGAAGATCAGGGGCTAATATGCCATAAAAATAATCGTGGATAGGTCCCTGGCAAAGAAAAAACAGAAAAAGAAAAATCTATCGGATGAACATCCGCTAACCGAGGCAAACGAGCGAATTCGTTCATTATAAGAGCTAAACGATCAAACATTCACAGAATAGATCTAAACAAAAAAACCAAGAAAACCGATCTATAAAAAACCTAATTAGATCTAGGGTTTACCTAAATAAACTGAAGAAAACCGGACAAAAATCGGTCGGCGGCGGGTCAACGGTGGCGGCTGCGAGATTCGGCGCAGGCGGCGGCGTTGGTGTGTGGCGGCGGCTCCGGCGCGGGTGGCAGCGACGGGCATTGGCGGCACAAGCAGCGGCGGCGCGGCTTGGGAGGCGGCGGCTATGGTGGCGGGGTGGCGAAGTGGCGGCGGGGCGGGGCGGCTTATAAGAGGGGCCGGGGCGAGGCGGCTTGGGAGAGGGGGCAAGGTGGCGGGGCGGTGTGGCCGAGCCAGACTCGGTGTCCGTACAGCGGCGGGGCACCGCAGGAGGAAGGCGGCGGGGTCCGGCCTGCTCGGCTGGGCCGTTGGCCCAGTCGGGCGAAACTTTTTTTAAAATAAATTCCGTCGAGGAAAATCCTAGTAAAAATAAAAAAAATCTAAAAATGCCAAAAACAATTTTCTCCGTGTAAATAAAATATTTAGAACAAAGTGAACATTTTTCTGGCCTAAAAATGTAGTTTTGAAAAATGCATGTTTTTCTAATTCAAATAAAATCTCGAATAAAAATCCAAATAAAATATTTATTTGATTTCAAAATCTTTCCTCCAATATTTCTCTCTTTTTGAAGAAGTCATATTATCTTCTCTCTTTTATTTTTAGCATTTGAAATATTCGAAGAGAAAAAAATATTAAAACCAAAATGATCCTCTTTTCAAATTTGAAAAAAATTCAAATATGAAAAATTATGAAATCCCCAACTCTCTCCGTGGGTCCTTGATTTGCTTAAGATTTCCAGGATCACAAAGAAAAAGCAAATAAAAATATGATATGCATATGATGGCCTATGTATAACATCCAAATTGAAAATTGGGATGTTACAAAAACCTTCTGGTTGCATC
The DNA here is from genome assembly GCF_002162155.2 of Triticum dicoccoides. Taxonomy (NCBI): domain Eukaryota; kingdom Viridiplantae; phylum Streptophyta; class Magnoliopsida; order Poales; family Poaceae; genus Triticum; species Triticum dicoccoides. The sequence goes on along the minus strand of NC_041384.1, from coordinate 241,354,355 downwards.
ATATACAACTCTTCTTTAAGAAATCCATTAAGGAATGCAGTTTTAACGGCCATTTGCCAAATTTCGTAATCATAAAATGCGACAATTGCTAACATGATTCAGACTGACTTAAGCATCGCTACAGGTGAGAAGGTCTCTGTCGGCCTCCTGGGAACGGGGGTACCCAGACTTGCCTGCATGCGGCCCACGGTGTGGCTCATCCAGCGGCCTGGTATGGCCCACCTTCAGCAACAACCACTCAAGACCCTCACGAGGGGCCAAGCCTCGCGAGGCGGACGACGCAATACCTCCCCAGGGGCAGCCTCCCTAGGCTGGCTCCCGAGGGGCGGAGATATCTATGCAAGGGGCACCTCGCGGGGAATGCGTGACGTGAGCCATGACAACCAAGGCTAGGCGGGCACCAGCGGGCGCAGAGTACTCGTTTCCTCTTTGATGCTAAAGAGGCAAGTGCAGGCGAGGAGTCCCGAGGCATCAGGCAAAGGTTTCCATATCGGTGCAACAAGACCAAGACCAGCAGGACAGCAGGATGGAGGTCACTGTGGAGCCCACGACAGCGTCACCGCCAGAGCCTTTGGTAGGCGAAGACCACCTTTTGTCAGGATAGCTTGTGCTAGTTGTCCCCCTTCAAATTAGCCGTTGTGGGATCCCTTCCCACCTAATATTTGGGAAGAGGACCAGGGCCTCTATAAATAGGACTAACCACAACCATAGAGAGAAAAAAAGGATCATCGAGGCCATCCACACACACAAAGCTCATCGAGCTCAAGAACACCTCGCCTCAGGAGGCTGTTCATCCCTTGTACTTGTTCACCCTCAGCCTACAAGGCAATCCACCACACCAGACTGGAGTAGGGTATTACACCACGACGGTGGCCCGAACCAGTATAAACCCTTGTGTCCCTTGTTCTTCGGGTTTGGCAAGCTAGGCTTAGAGATCGTTGTGAGAGTGGGCCCGTGGGGGAGAGAGATCTTCGTACACACCCCTGTGTTCGAACCTTAAGGGTTTGCCGGAACCCGTAATCTGACATTTGGCGCGCCGGGTAGGGGTGCGCTGAAGCCATTTCTTCTGTCGATCCGCATTCCACTCCTCCATCGCATCCATGTCTGACGCTTGCCGAGCCCATGCTGAGCGTCACGCCGCCCTCGCCGCCCGCGTCGCTCAGACGACACCCATTGGTGGACCTCCCCGCCGTTCTCCATCACCCGCTGCCAATACTGCCACTGGCCCGACAGCGAACAAGTAGGAGGCCTCATCGCTTCACCCCTCTATGCGGCGGGATGGACGCATTGCCACCCCGTCGCTGACTCCGGCCGGTTCGTCGTCCCAAGCTTGTCGCACGCCCACGGATGCGCAGGCCGCGCTGCTCATGGCGCATGAGCTCCTGCGCTATTGCCCGGTCGACGACCTCTGCGACGACTGGCTGGACCGCATCGCCGAGCTCGTCAGCACCGCTGGGGGCTCTCCTGCAACGTCTATCTCATTGCCTCGCCCTCCTCCAGCTGCGGGCGACGTCACCCGCGGAGCGCCTCCACCACCTCCACACCAAGACAACGCCCTTGCACCAAGACGCGCGGTCCCACGGCGCGACCCGCCACGCCGGGCGCCCGCGTACGAAGAAGAAAGTTGCCAAGAAGTCCCGGGGCCGCAAGAAAACATTCCTGCACTCCCGGCACCACTGCGTCAAGACCTCACGCCGCCTGCGTCGGTGACGCGTGGATATCATGGTCAGGCCCCGCCTCCACAACGGGCTCTGGTGACCCCAGCAGGCTGTCGCACCTTCACTCCCGAGCTGCGAGCGTTCTTTGGCTCGGCAAGTTCAAGCCAGACCTACCTCCGTGCTACGATGGCACCCCCGACCCCATGGAGTTCCTGCAGCTCTATGAGATAAGCATCGAGGTGGCCAACGACGATGAGAAGGTCATGGCGAATTGGTTCCCTATGGCCCTCAAATATGGCGCGCACTCATGGCTCCTGAACTTGCCCACCGGAACGATCTCCTCCTGGGGCGAGATGCGCGAGCGTTTCGTCGCCAACTTCCAGGGCACTCATGACCGCCCGCCGGCCGCGGGTGACCTGTGTCGCATCAAGCAGTAGCCGGGGGAAACTCTGTAGAAGTACATCCAATGCTTCAATAGAGTTCGCCTCAAGATCCCCTAGGTGACGGAAGAAGCGATCATCTCCACGTTCTCCGATGGCGTCTGTGACATCAAGATGAAGGAGGAGCTCACCATGCACGAGGATCTGTGCATGGCCCTAGAGATGTTCAACATGGCAACCAAGTGCACGAGGGCTGAGGAAGGGCGCCTTTCCCTCCTCGAGCTTCCAGCTGCAGACCAAGAAGACAAGAAGGCCAAGATCAAGGATGTGAAGCGAAAGGGGGTTGCCGTGCTCGCGGCACAGCCGGAGATGAAGCGTGATCGCCACCATCCCGAGTCATACAAGACCAGCCGCCTGTTCTGCGCCTTCCACAACATTCACATCCACAACACCAACGATTGCCAGGAGCTCAGGGCCATCCGCGATGGGCACTTCGGTCGACGCCCTGGGCGCAACGACCGAGGCCACGGCGGAGGAGCAGGACGAAGTGGAGGGTGTTGGGACGACCATGGCTCCCGCTAGGAGTGGCGCGGCCGGCCTCGTGAGGACCGCTGGCAGGACCCGCCTCGCGAGGATGCCTGGAGGGAGCAGTCTCGTGAGGACCGCCCTCAGGGCAACATCGGCCTCCCGCCGATGCCACCACCGCCAAGGAGGAACAACGATCATCATCAGGATGAGGGGGTTGGGGGCTTCCAAGAGCCTCGTGCCATCGCCTGCATCTTGGGTGGCGCTCGAGCCCTAGCCTCTCAGCGTATCTTCAAGCAGTTTGCTCGTGAGGTGAATGTTTCCTTCCCAGGCTCGAGGCCTGCTACCTCTTGAGCATGCGTTGGTTTTCCCTCGAAGAGGAAAGGGTGATCCAGCAAAGTAGCGTAAGTATTTCCCTTAGTTTTTGAGAACCAAGGTATCAATTGTAGGAGATATGCCCTAGAGGCAATAATAAATGCTATTATTTATGTCCATGTTCATAATTATGTTTATGTTCCATGCTATAACTGCTATGGTTCTCGAGTCTGCAATAACACGAGGCTCGGAGGAAGACTCATATGCACATGTGGAATAATAAACGGTAAGAAGTATTCCTAGTCTGGCCTCTAAGACTAGCTCAAGTGTTGCATGATTATTCTGTTTTCCTGTTCATGGGCATGTCTATGCCAGCAACTTTGAGGGCACAATGTTAAGAGAACATTTGTGTTGAATCGACCCGGATTGATGTTATGCTATGAGATTCGTTCGTCACAAGTTAATGGTACATAACAAAGAGATGGTTCACGTTTGCATAATTCCTTAGACCATGAGAGTATCGAGTTTCTTCATACTTGCTTCATGAACTTTGGGGTTTGTTAAACGTCATCCGTAAATGGGTGGCTATTACGGTGGCTTACAGGTTCATGAAAAAGTGTGTCAAGTAACTTGATAGCTCAAGAATGGGATTTGCTCCTCCGACGATGGAGAGATATTCTCGGGCCCTCTCGATGTTACGGTATCCATAATCGTCTGGCCAGACACCTTGTGATTTGATCACTGGGATGCCGGAACACGGAAACGAGAAAAGAGAACAAAACCGGTAACGAGGTAACTTGCATGGTGGACAAATTGTTTGTCCATGGGGATGCAATAAATCTCACCTCGGGTGTTTGTGACATATCGCGAAGCAACAAGAATAGCTCACTCCAACTGGAGGTTCACTCGAATATTTATTCGTGTGGGTGTAGGGGTCAATATGGGTGTCCACGGCTCCGATGTTGATCATTGATCGGAAGGGGTTCTGGGTCATGTCTATACTTCACCGAACCTATTGGGTCACATGCTTAAGGGTCATCTATGTGCTCAATACTAGATAGGGAGTCTGAGAGAAAGTCACCGGAAAAGTTTCAGAGACAACGGAAGAGTGCCGGAGAGAGAACACCGAAAGAGTATTGGTAAAATCGAAAAGTTGTTTCAAAATATATTATTAGGTCAAAATGGTTTCGGCACTCGCCTGGAAATTCTTAGTGGACCCCAGAATTGGTCTGGGAACTTTTGGGAATTTTCGGAGAGAAAAACCGAAAATGTTCCGGAGCTGCTGTAACCGCCGTTGTTGTTTTTGCTGATAAAAATCACCACACCGGAAATGTTTTGAATCATGCCCAGAATAATTTTAGAGGGTGCCGGAAATGTTCTGGGACCTTCCGGAATTTTTCAAAAAAAAAAGTTTCGCGGAAAACATCTTGTCTCAGCATGAGGGGACAATATCCCACGGATCGGGGGTTACATGTTTGGTGGCTTTTTGTCTAGGGAGCACCCATGTTTCTAGGAGACATATTGGTGGCTTGTTGCCCCCCATGGGAGGGGGAAGGTTGTGGCTGGCCAAGGGGGTGCCTCCATGGTGTCCCCTTGGTGCCCCACTTGAGTTACCATTTCACCCTTCATGAGGGACATGTAGCTTGGGTGTTTTGGTATTTCCTCCACCACCCCACCCCTTGCCTTGGCCTATAAAAGGAGGAGAAGGGGCTGCCATTCTCCTCATCCCTTCTCACATACAAGTGCCATGCAATGATCTGTCTTCTCTCTCCCTCCCCGTGAAATAGTTTCGTAGAGCCGAAAGGTTGTCTGGGTTCCGGCAGGAGCTAGTTCTGGACGGCGAAGCCCTGCCGGATAGATGACACTGTATGTGTGCAACTATGTAGAGAGATCGTAGTTTCGGTCTTATTTCATGAGTGCCTCCTGGAGGGCTGTCCGTGTGACCGTCCGAGTTTCGAAGGTTCTCCCGAAGGGCTGTCCGAGTGACCGTTCGAGTTTCGAAGGTCCTCCCGAAGGGCTGTCCGCGACACCGTCCGGAGGGCTATTCGACCGCCTCCCGAAGGGCTGTCCGAGGAGCAGAAGAGGGTATACATCCTCGCGGTTGGGAGGATGTAAATCCTAGCTGCAGGGATCTGCACCACCAGTCGTTATCGACTCTACTTCCCGCTGTGCTATGAGTCGGTAACGAAAAAGATCAAACCATGTATGCAGTCTCCATAGTGATCCTGGGCTGGTGCGTAGGTCGGGAAATATTTTTTTCTACTGCGTTACCCTATAGTGGCATCATGAGCCGTGCTATGTGTAGATGCAAGTTGCGATCTAAAATACATAGAGATGTATGGGCATTGCATAATATAATTAGGTAGTAGATGAGATCTATTGCTGAAAATTATTTATGCGGGTGACAGATGAAATATGTTACCCGACGATCTTGTTGCTTCCTTAGAATTTGCGTTTTCTCAATCTCGAGACAGTATGGTGGAATTTGACAAAGTTCTGGCAATCTGTGATCCTGATTGATCATGGAAGTGCTATCAGTTCTTTGGGTTCTGCCGTAGTCAAAAGAAAGATGAAATTCGCAAATGAAAGGGCATTGCAGATACGATCTACACGGGGGTCATGCGTATGACGAAGTTTAGTATGGGGCTCGAGATTTAATTATCTCGTGTTTCATACACCCCGAGATGTTAATCTAGCAACTTGAATAATCATACTTGATGATAAAACGTTGGTAGCTGTTAAGTCAAAACCTTAGAAGCCACGTAAAATAAAATTTTGCATAAACCGATTAGAGGCGTCTAACTTGGTTTTGCAGGATGTGCATGTGATGTGGTATAGCAATGCTCATATTCAATTTGATTATGTATGAGATGACTATATGATGTAATTAACATGACCTGCGTGTCATGATTCGGCATGATGGTTGGAGCCATATGATTGTCACTTTAATGACCTGCGTGTCAACCTTAGGTAATGCACTTATTTTATTAGCTATAGAGATAGAAATATTATCTGGTGCATCGACAAGGTGGTGGCAATCTTTGTGAAGGTGAACGCCGACGTGAATGCCGAAGACGAAGAAATGAAAGACTTCTCCGTCAGAAAGGGCTATACCATATCATGCTATTATGAATTGCCTGAGATGTTTATCCCTTATGATACACCCTTCTTGATTGCGCGGTAGTCGCTTTTTATTAGGGTGATCTCTCACTAAAATATCAAGTAGTTAGTGTTCTCCCAAGTGTAGCACCGTCACGGCACCTATCTTTTCAGGGTGCTCCATGGATGCATGGGTACGAACGATTAGAGAAGTGTGAGGCGGGTGAGGTCAGACCTCGCAGCAAGATCACTTGGTTGTCTTGACATTCATGGCAGGATCGTCCTGAGCTCGGAACACACACATCGAAAGATGAGCAAGAGTCACATAGAGATGTGATCGGCAAGTTGGCCTACCGATTAAAATTCCCGTTATGAGATGATGATTCTATGGCGATGAATTGAAGTCTGGATCTTGTATCACTCAAAATTAATTATGAGAGATATTGATTTGAGTGGGAGCGCACTGTTGAATTAACATTTTTAATTCTCGGTGCAATTAATTATGAACACTGTCTAAGTGTTTCTTGCAAAATAGTTGTAGAATAATGCCTTGCGTTTCCACCTTCCCTATTAAAATTGTATAGCTGTTAAATATCTGGTTAAAACTTTACGATTGGTAACGTAATGTGAGGATTGTCCTCAAAAGTACCGAGAAGGACTTTGTCCTATCGCATGCTTTCCGTATGCTCCCGCTAATGCTATGGATCATGTGATTCTCGTCCTTCGATCCAAAAGCTAGATTTCTGTTAAGGTCAAGTGGAATATGTTTGCTTCCATGAAACCCAAAATTCGAAAGTTGGGATAGTTATATGATATTCATGGAACTGAAAATTATTTTCAGATACAAACAAAGCAATGTTTGTTTGCAAGTATTAGTAAAAGTGTTTACTATGCATTTGACTGTTGGGAAAGGGATCTGGAAGAACGCCTGTCATATAATGAAAGGTGAATAAAACAACAACTTAAAGAGAAAGGAAGTGTCCAAAGGGTGTTAGTATGACTTACACACCTAGGAAGTCCGGGGCTAACGCCACTCTTAAGTTGGGTGCTTCTTTTGCGAGTAGGAGAAATACTAAAAGTTAAACTGTTAGAAGTACAAAGGTAGAAAGAAAGATGACTGGAATATCCAGCTCATGTATGAATGTCATACAAGTTTTTGATGTATAGTAGGCTGGTCAAAGATATAGTTCTTGGGAATTATGGTTAAACATGTTACTCACTAATTCTTGGGTATTGTGAGTTAATCACAAAGATACCCACTCGATTGCATTATGTTGTGAATCAATGTAAGAGATACAATGGCCTAAAAAGACTAGCCAGAAATGAGGTTAAGGTATACACAGGGAACATAGTAAATGTTACTATACCTTCCATTGGTGTATTGCCATCTGTATTTATTTTCATAATTCATTTAGAGTTTTACAAACTCTAGCCCATTGCATAAGGTATCTTGCAAGAAGGTTGTTCATAAGAGAACTTTTTATGTTCGATGTTATGAATAACACAAGGGCCATACTTTCATTATGAATGAGATGTATGTTATGAATATTGATAATAATACAATACCTCTAGGTTTACTTTCATAATTCGTTTTAGAGTTTCATACACTCTAGCCCATTGCACAATGTTTGTTGCAAAAGAGTTGTTCATAAAACCAACAATTGTTGTTAAGTATTATGAATAACATGAAGGGTCATGCTTCCATCCAAGATGGGATGTATGTTATGAATATTGATGGTAATATGATACATCCATAATGCTGACGCTAAATGTCGCGAGACTATGAGAATACCACACATGTGTGGCACTGCATTTGGTAACATTGGAGAAACCCGCATGGAAAAATTGAAGTCGTTTGATTTTGAATCATCTGACACTTGTAACTTTCCTCCGAAAAGTGAAGTGACTGAAATACCGTTCACATGCCATAAGGAACGAGCAACAAACTTATTGGTGATCATACATTTTGATGTGTGTAGTTCAATAAATGTTGTTGCAAGTGGTTGATTTATTTATCTTCAGAAATGACTCAAGTAGATATATGGATATTTACTTGATGAGACGTAAGTCTGGATCTTTTGAAATCATTCGAAAGGTTTTCAAAAATGAAGTAGAAGTTATTGTAACAAGAAAATTATGTTTCTGCAATTTGATTGCACAAAGGAATATTTGAGTTACATGTTTAGCGAATGTTTGATGAGTTGTGAAAGGGGTTTCATAACTTGCACCTCCCGGAACACCACTGCAAGTGGAAAGTCCGTGGAGATGTAATCTAACCATTTATGATATTTTAAGGTCAAAGATGACATAATTAAATTTGCCATTATCCCTTTTAAAGTGATGCTTTAGAGACTGCGGCTTTTACACTGAAAAGAGCTACATCGGGTCTGTTGAAATGGAGCCATGGTATGGTACGACCAACCATGTTATATCTTTTCTTAACATTTGGAATATGGGGCTTGTGTAAAAGGTTACAAACCTAATCCAAATCAGACAAGTGCTTCTTTGTAGGTTATACCAAAATGTTGGGTATTCCTCCCTCACTATACCGAGGCAAATAGTTTGGCCGCGAAACGGTATGCTTTTAAAGAGAATGGTTCTTTCAAAAAGGTGAGTGGGAGAATAGTGCAAATCAACAAGATAAACAGTATCTTCGTCATCAGATCAAAGAAAATAGACCTTGAAAGTAATTCCAGAGTTTCCTACTGCGACTTATATGGAAGTCTCAACAATAAAATGTATGAACTTCAGTCGAACTTGCAGCTGAACCACATAAGCAAGGCTCGTGCAAACCTCTTAGGTGCGCAAACGAGATATTGTTGTTAGACAACATTATACCTACAATACACAAGGAAGCGTTGATGGGCCCTGACTCCGGAATTGGTTAAATGCGAATACAACCCGAGTTAGTTTCCATATAAGTGATTCAAGATTAAAACCTTGATACACCTTTCGGAAGACTTAGAGTCTAACGAATATTTATGGAACTTAAAACTGATACGGATAAAAATGTTTTATCCATAAAGCTCGACTTGTTGAAATAACAAGTTCAAGAGTTGACTACAATGAGGTTGTTTTCATCGTAGCGATGCTTAAAGTCGGTTCGGGTTGAACTAGAAATTAGTACATATTTCAATCATGAGATATGAAACATGGATGACAATAGGATTTCCATCTGATGGAAATGTTACCAAGGACTTGCATGTGTTACAGTCCAAGGCATTTTGTCTATCTAGAGGATGCTACTAAGGGTGCAAACTTCAGAGTTCCAGCGATGGACAAAAGAGAGAAAAATGGAGTTTGACTCTTCGTGCTTTGATGAAATGGTCAAAGGGTTCTGACTTCATCAATGGGTAACAAAGATGCTTGTAATTCAAAAAAGTAAGTGGGAGGGTAATAATATTTCTAAAAACCTTATGTGCTTGACACATTGTTAATTGGAAATAAATTTCTTGACACGAATTAGGACTTCATTTGAAAATAGTTTTTTTGATGAAGAGCTTAGGCTAAATAGCCTCAATATTAGGCATAATGATCTATGGCGATAGATTTACCTAATAGGGCTAATAAATGAATACATATTGACAAGGTGCTAAAACCTTTTAGCATTTAAAACCGCCAAGGAGTGATTCTTGCCGGAGTCACATGGAAGAGTTTTTTGCAAGACTCGGTGTCCCAAAACACTGATGAGCAAAATACATGATGCAGATTCCACACACTTTTGTGTTTGGATTAATCATGTACTCCATGGTATGCAAAACAACCAGATATGTACGATACTCCCAAGGTGTTGCGAGTATGGATACTAAAGTGATCAAAGTACTGATCATGGGACAACGGTGAAAGATGTCATTGAGTACTAGAGTAAGTACTGTTGATATGTTTTCTCTCAAGTGGAGATCATGAAGAGTTCGTTGTAAAATGTTACATCGATACAGTCTTCATCTTTTCTCCATGCGATTTTCGATTTAAGTTAAGGGTTTTGTGTAATACACAATATGGTGGCATGGTAGTTGGAAATTGTTCCCAATAGGATATTGTGGCGAAATCTATAACAAATGACTAAGTATGTTGACGCTTTAGAAGCGACAAACAAGATGTTGAATCATATAGTTCATTCATGAACTTAGTATGGTTCCAAGATGGCTTTTGTCAATGGGACACTACTGCAGGTAGTTTCTCCATAACTCAGTCTGAGGAATCCAGGTTCGACCTGTGATTGACATACATAAAAGCCAAGTCCGCACAAAATATGAATTTTGTGAAAGCGTGAAAATGCGAGGATATGCAGAGATAGACACAGAACTGAAGTTGTCAGATCCGATGGAAATCAGGCTATACCACATGCGAAGCAATTTTTACACCGGTATGCCATTGGTGTAAAGTGCATTAGCATTAACTAGGTTACTGACTCTAGTGCAAGTGGGAGTCTGTAGGAGATATGCCCTAGAGGCAATAATAAATGCTATTACTTATCTCCATGTTCATAATTATGTTTATGTTCCATGCTATAACTGCTATGGTTCTCGAGTCTGCAATAACACGAGGCTCGGAGGAAGACTCATATGCACGTGTGGAATAATAAACGGTAAGAAGTATTCCTAGTCTGGCCTCTAAGACTACCTCAAGTGTTGCATGATGATTCTATTTTCCTGGTCATGGGCATGTCTATGCCAGCAACTTTGAGGGCACAATGTTAAGAGAACATTTGTGTTGAATCGACCCGGATTGATGTTATGCAATGAGATTCGTTCGTCACAAGTTAATGGTACATAACACAGAGATGGTTAACGTTTGCATAATTCCTTAGACCATGAGAGTATTGAGTTTCTTCATACTTGCTTCATGAACTTTGGGGTTTGTTAAATGTCATCTGTAAATGGGTGGCTATTACGGCGGCTTACGGGTTCATGGAAAAGTGTGTCAAGTAACTTGATAGCTCAAGATTGGGATTTTCTCCTCCGACGATGGAGAGATATTCTCGTGCCCTCTTGGTGTTACGGCATCCATAATCGTCTGGCCAGACACCTTGTGATTTGATCACTGGGATGCCGGAACACGGAAATGAGAAAAGAGAAGAAAACCAGTAACGAGGTAACTTGCATGGTGGAAAAATTGTTCGTCCAAGGGGATGCAATAAATCTCACCTAGGGTGTTTGTGACATATCGCAAAGCAACATGAATAGCTCACTGCAACTGGAGGTTCACTCGAATATTTATTTGTGTGGGTATAGGGGTCAATATGGGTGTCCACGGCTCTGATGTTGATCATTGATCGGAAGGGGTTCCGGGTCATGTCTATACATCACAGAACCTATAAGGTCACACTCTTAAGGGTCATCTATCTGCTGAATACTAGATAGGGAGTCTGAGAGAAAGTCACCGGAAAAGTTTCGGAGACAACGGAAGTGTTCCGGAGAGAGAACACCGAAAGAGTTTCGGTAAAGCCGAAAAGTTGTGTTGGAATATATTATTAGGTCAAAATGGTTTCGGCACTCGCCTGGAAATTCTTAGAGGGCCCTAGAATTGGTCTGGGAACTTTTGGGAATTTTTTGAGAGAAAAACTGAAAATGTTCCGGAGCTGCCGTAACCGCCGCTGTTGCTTTTCGCTGATAAAATCACCACACCGGAAATGTTTCGGATCATGCCCAGAATAATTTTAGAGGGTGCCAGAAATGTTATGGGACCTTCCAGAATTTTTCAGAAAAAATGTTTCACGGAAAACATCTTGTCTCAGCACGAGGGGACGAGATCCCACGAATTGGGGATTACATGTTTGGTGGCTTTTTGTCTAGGGAGCACCCATGTTTCTAGGAGACACGTTGGTGGCTTGTTGGCCCCCCCATGGGAGGGGGCAAGGTCGTGGCTGGCCAAGGGGGTGCCTCCATGGTGTCCCCTTGGTGCCACACTTGAGTTAACATTTCACCCTTCATGTGGGACATGTAGCATGGGTGTTTTGGTATTTCCTCCACCACCCCACCCCTTGCCTTGGCCTATAAAAGGAGGAGATGGGGCTGCCATTCTCCTCATACCTTCTCACATACAAGTGCCGTGCAATGATCTGGCTTGTCTCTCCCTCCCCGTGAAATAGTTTCGTAGAGCCGAAAGGTTGTCTGGGTTCCGGCAGGAACTAGTTCTGGACGGCGAAGCCCTGCCGGATAGATGACACCGTATGTGTGCACCTCTATAGAGAGATTGTAGTTTCGGTCTTAGTTCGTGAGTGCCTCCTTGAGGGCTGTCCATGTGACTGTCTGAGTTTCGAAGGTCCTCCCAAAGGGCTGTCTGAGTGACCGTTCGAGTTTCGAAGGTCCTCCCGAAGGGCTGTCCGCGATGCCGTCCGGGGGGCTATTCCACCGCCTCCAGGAGGGCTATCAGAGGAGCATATGAGGATATACATCCTCGCGGTTGGGAGGTTGTAAATCCTAGCTGCAGGGATCTGCACCGCTGATCGTCATCGACTCTACTTCCCGCTGTGCTACGAGTCGGTAACGAAAAATATCAAACCATGCATGCAGTCTCCATAGTGGTCCTGGACTGGTGCGTAGGTCAGGAAATTTTTGTTTTCTATCGTGTTCCCCTACATCAATCCAACAGGAGATTACACGCAAGTCCATCGTACCTGCACAAACAAACAAGAACCTCGCAACCAATGCGATAAAGGGGTTGTCAATCCCTTCAAGGTCACCTACAAAAGTGAGATCTGATAGAGATAATAAGATAAATATTTTTGGTATTTTTGTTGTGTAGATTGGAAAATAAAGATTGCAAAATAAAAAACGATAGAAATAGCAAGTTGATAGGAGATTAATATGATGGAAAATAGACCCGGGGCCATAGGTTTCACTAGTGGCTTCTCTTAACATTGCAAATTCTATAGTGGGTGAACAAATTACTGTCGAGCGATTGATAGAAAAGCGCATAGTGATGAGAATATCTAGGCACATGATCATGTATATAGGCATCATGTCCACGACAAGTAGACCGAAATGATTCTACATCTACTACTATTACTCCACACATCGACATTCCAGGGCTCAATAGGGCCACATCTCAGGGACGTTTCTGGCCTTTGCGCGTTGGATGGTGCGAGGGTCCACCTCACAGTTATGTTCGCATGCCATTTGGCTTGCCGAATGCAGCTGTCACCCTCCAACGCCACTTGCGGAGCATCCTGGTAGCTCAGGAGGCCAGGCATCATGCCGTCCTGGAGGAGGTCGCGACGGTTCTTCAGGAGCCGCCTGGGCCTGCAGGTCCTCCTGAGGCTCAGGACCTTGGCGGCTCATGAGGGACAACCCTTCAGCGCGCATCTTCGGCTACTCCAACACTACTCCAGCTACGGTATCAGGTGACTCTTTCCGGTTCATTCAACTGGGGGCGCCCCTCGGGCAGCATCATCCCCAAGTCGCACGGGCCTGTCCCTGCGACGCGTATCCTTTTGCATCTCTAGCTTACTTTGATGGGGGTGCCCCTCGGGCTGCATCATCCCCAGGCCGCATGGGTCCGTCCCTGTGGCATGTATCATTCTTGCATCTGTCTAAGCTAACCTGCTCTATTGCTGGAGTCATTTCATGACCATCTTCTGCTGCCTACTATCCATCACGGCCACCCGCATCGCCAATCGGTCGCCTGCTCATCCCGTAATGGGGTCTACTCATGCTGGCACGACGCTTGTGCTCGGGTCCGTCCCTGTAATGCTGACAAATCTGAGCGGTCCAGGTCTGGCTCGTGGCACGCCCCACGCATGTCACCTCACCAGGTCCTCAATGCCTTCATCTTCTTGCGGAATGACCAGTGGTAGACCAACAACCATGGTTGCAACTTGTATTCCTCCCTCGCGCTAACCTGCAGTAATCTCCGGAGGCTGATGGCAGGCGGCACCGCTGGCTCCTTCTTTTTTCACACAATTTTCTTGTGCATTAAACGGGGGCTCTTGAGCATCGCGACTCAGGAGCTCTTACCAGCTGTGGCTGAGCTCGCTCGAGGGCCGGGACCCGAGGACGCAGAGCACATAGAAGAGCGCGAAAGGAGGGGGAAGCACGCGCGAGCCTGGCCCAGCTGACACACGGAATTGGCGCTGCGCAAGGAATCGGTTCCAGACCACTAAGATAAGTTTCACGCTCAAATTAGCTCGGCACTGTGAGATAGGATTCCCACCTCCAGCAGCCTTGTTGCGGCAACGCCGCCTTCCTTTCCTACCTTCAGGTAGTTGCTTGCATGCTAAAGGGGACCTCTTGAGCATCACGCCTTAGGAGCTCTTACTGGACCTCGGGCCGCTCACCTCCCGGCCATGACCACGGCATCGCGACCTGGCATAGCAGCGATGGCTGCAGCCTGCCTAGGGATTAGGACCTGTCAGCGTAGACCACTAAGCTACCGCAGGGCCGGAAAGGGGGGACCAAGCCGGAGCAAGATGCGCAATCACGAATTTCATAATGGGAGTAACATTGCTGCAAAAAGCGCTACAGAGTTTTTACATGCTCCCGCGGGTTTCATCTCGACCTCTCGTGGGGAACAAAAGAAGAAGGCTACCGGACATCACATCTACAGGCGCCGCCACCATCATCAATAGTGGACCAGGGGAGGCCAATTCCAACCTCATCAAGATCAACGATGGCGACGAGCGGACGCCACCGCTGCGCTCCGTGCACGACGAGAGCTCGGGGGCACGTAGCTGTCGTCGCTCATCCCTGAAGTCTCGTCTGGCTCGGGAGATTTGCTGGACTCCCAGGAGCTGCTGCTGCTGCTAGAGGAGCTGTCGGCAGGTCCAAGGGCGGTTGTGCGCCTACCGCCGCGCCATCCTGACGGTCCCCTCCAGGGCAGCATTCCAGGCGATTGCCCTCGTTGTCGAAGACCTTGAAGAACAGCGTGGAGGCGCTGTCGTACCCGAAATGGATGGCGAGTGCCCCCTCCATGCGGCAGACGCGAGCGACCTCACCCCATCCGCGGGTCATGAAGATCTTGCCTCGGGAGACGACCTCGACCTCCGCTCCCGTCGCCGGGTTGTCGCACCCGGCGTGCTGTAGCCACAACTCCAGTGCCCCCCTCGGTGGCATCTCTTCGGTGAAGAACGGCGGGAACCAGATCCACGTGCGTTGTCGGTGTCAAAACTGGCGGATCTCGGGTAGGGGGTCCCGAACTGTGCGTCTAAGGCGGATGGTAACAGGAGGCAGGGGACACGATGTTTTACCCAGGTTCGGGCCCTCTTGATGGAGGTAAAACCCTACGTCCTGCTTGATTATTCTTGATAATATGAGTAGTACAAGAGTTGATCTACCACGAGATCGGAGAGGCTAAACCCTAGAAGCTAGCCTATGGTATGATTTTATGTTATCCTACGGACTAAAACCCTTCGGTTTATATAGACACCGGAGGGGGCTAGGGTTACACAAGGTCAGTTACAAAGGAGGAGATATACATATCCGTATTGCCTAGCTTGCCTTCCATGCCAAGTAGAGTCCCATCCAGACATGGGACAAAGTCTTCAATCTTGTATCTTCATAGTCCAATAGTTCGGCCAAAGGATACAGTCCGGCTGTCCAGAGACCCCCTAATCCAGGACTCCCTCAGTAGCCCCTGAACTAGGCTTCAATGACGATGAGTTCGGCGCGCAGTGTTGTCTTCGGCATTGCAAGGCGGGTTCCTCCCCCGAATACATCACAAAAGAGTTTGAATACAAGGATAGTGTCCGACCTTGCAAAATAAGTTCCACATACCACCATAGAGAGAATAATATTTCCACAAATCTAATCTGCTAACACGTTTTGGTAGCATGACATCACGCCATGGCCCGGTAATTATTTGAACCATTTTTCTTTAACCAGCCCCGCACATAACGCGAGGCGGTTTCTTGACACGTCTTGTCAAAGAAGGGATCGTGCTCCCCTTATTACGGGATTCTCATCAATACGAACATGGGTAACCCAACCATGCCATCAATTACGGCGCTTGGGGGATAAGCGAGTTTTACCAGGCTAGTGGGGGCGCATAGTTTAGTCCGCCCTTATAAAGGGATAAGATCTCACCTTTTTCAACCCACGCCTTCTTCCTCCTTGCTCATCCATTCTTGCGCACTCGAGCTCCAGCGCCCAAGTCCACATCCTTCTCCTCAACTCTCTCCAAACATGTCCGGAGCGGGAGGCAAGTGGACGGCCTCCTCCATCACGGAGGGGCACATCAAAAAGTTACATGGAGCCGGATACTTAGCCGCGGATATCGCGCACGGGCTGCCAGCCGCGGGGCAGATCGTCCCTACCCCGAAACCTCACGAAAGGGTGGTTTTCCTCCCCCACTTCGTTCGCGGATAGGGGTTTCCCCTCCATCCATTCGTCTGCGGCCTCATGTTATATTACGGGCTGGACTTTCATGATCTGGCCCCGAATTTCATCCTCAACATATCGGCGTTCATCGTCGTGTGCGAGGCTTTCCTCCGCATCCGGCCCCACTTCGGCCTATGGCTGAAGACCTTCAACATCAAGCCGAAGGTAGTAGGCGGCCAACAAGCGGAATGCGGCGGAGCCATGGTGGGCAAAATGCCCAATGTTACATGGCTCGAGGGCTCCTTCGTGGAGATCGTAAATGGGTGGCAATCACGGTGGTTCTACATCACCGAGTCGCGCGACACCAACTGGGTGGCGGCCCCCGAGTTTCGATTCGGAGTCCTCACGCGGCTCACTTCCTGGAAGGAGAAGGGCCTGTCTTGGGGCTCTTCGGTGGAGCTGGACGGACTCCAAAAATGTATCCGGAACATGACAAGTAAGAAACTTAAGCTTGTCAACATAGTCCAGGTCATGCTCTTCCGCCGGATCCTCCCGTGTCAACAACGGGATTTCAACTTATGGGAGTTCGACCCGGCCCAGCACCAGACTCTACGTGAGCTCTTAGACATGACACATAAGGACGTTTGGAAGGTGTTGTTCAAAGGCGCCGAGGTCCCTCCTTCTCTTACCAAGGACAGTGGGCTAAGCGCGAAGCGCCCTGCGCATTTGGTAAGTTCTGTACATAGGGTATTTATTTCCGATAGCTTACACATGTGCGGGATCTGAGCTCCCCTTCCTTTGACAGGACTGGGTGGAGACATCAGAGCAGATTAACTGTCTGGCCCCTCTGCCCGAAGACCCTACGGATGCTCTCCTGACAGAGATGCGGACTCCGGCTCCTTATGAGATGCCGGATAAGACCAAGAAGGCCAAGGGAACCCGAAAGAGTTCCTGGCGCCAGGTGGTATCAGACTCATCGTCCAATAACTCCGAGGCACACTTCTCCCGTGAAAACAAGGAGAAGGAGGACAAAGACTCTCCCCCTCCAGCCGGGGGAGACAAGAAAAGGAAGGCCGCCCCAACCAGGGAGGCCGAAGGGTCCAAGAAGGGAAGGACTCTCCTTCCGGACTATTCCACCACCATCGCCGACGGCGAAGACGAGTGGTTGCTCAGGGCCAAGCCCCTGGCAAAGTCGTAAGTATTCGGATACCAGAGTAACTCATAGCATACTTTTGTTGCACTGCTTCTCATAACGTCGAATATGATTATGCAGTCCGCCCCAAGCCCGTATCGACGTATCATCGTCGGACAGTTCCTTAGACTCGTCGAACATGGATAGTGATACACTTCCAACCGCTACCTCTCCTGGCCCTACGGAAAATGCCAAGGTACTGTCTCAAGGGGCACCGAGCCGGGGGGATATAGTCCCGGAGGCGCCTCAAGGCGATCTTCTGGACTCCAGGAGCAAAGGGAGCAAGGCTCCCAGGGGCTCCAAGTTCTGCCCGCAGCCGGACACTACGCCGGAACCTCCAGTGGTTCCGGACTCGGGCAAGCGGCCCTTTCCAAGAGGGGCAAGCCGTCCGCGCCGGTGACCTCTGTCCATCTAGAGGCACCGGACGAACTGTTGGGAGCGCTTAACGGCGCTTCCATCGATGAAGAGCACCACACTATTATGAGTGTGGTGATCAAGAAGGTTCAGTCCGCCAAAAATGGACTGACTGAAGCCTGTACCAGCCTTCTAACAGGCTTTGAGGTGAGTATTTAAAATATAGGAAAAATGTTACCGCATAGATAGCAGCCCCTGATGCTCTGTTTGGTGTTCGCAAAGAAAAGCCGAATAGAGGATCGAATAATATCTGCAGGAGTCTAATATAAGTATGTCTGTATGCGTATGCAGGCTTCACTGCTGACCTCTGCCACACTGACTGCGGAGGTCGCCGCACTGAAGCAGGACTTTGAGCGGTCCGAGAAAGAGCTCGGCCTTGCCAAGAGGCAGCTCGAGGAGAACAAGGGTAAGTAGTACCTTGTCTTATATAAAAAAGGAAATGTGGTTGCGAACTGACAGGATCATCATGAATGTGCCAGGGGCCACGACCGAAGTGGCGACCCTGAAGCAAGCGCTGTCTGAGGCCGAAAACAAAGCGGCCAAGGAGCGCACCATGCGGGAAAGACAAGAGGCACGGGTGGGCAAGGTGCAGCAAGAGCTCCAGGCTCTCGTGAAGAAACACGAGACTTTGGAGCTTGACTCGAAGACACGAGAGTCCGAGCTTGCCGCGGCCCTCGAGAGCACCAAGCAGGCCAAGGCCGAAGCCCAAAAGGCCCTCCAGGAAATTGAGGCGATGAGGAAGATAGCGGCGGGTAAGGCATTCAATATGCAAAGCAAGCATGTGAAAGTAAATTACTTGCTACTTACCCGAGTCCGGAGCTCTCTAGGAGCATTCGCAGATTTGCCCCGCAGCGTGTCGGATGCCGCGAAATTTTACCAGGCCGAGGAGGGAAGATCGGCGGAGAAGCTGTTCTGGCCTCAGTATACTGGGACCGGACATCCGATGCCTATGAGCGACCAGCTGAAGCAACTGGTCGAGCTGCACAAGGCGGCCGAACAGGCCATGAGGGGTCTTATAGTCCGGATGTGGCCTGGCGACTCCCTTCCCAATAGCTACTTCGGCCTGGTGAGGTGGCTTATTGATGCCATCCCACGCTGGAGGCCATAAAGCGGTCCGTCTGCATCGAAGGTGCACGCCGGGCCTTTGCCCATGCGAAGGTCCACTGGGCCAAGATGGACGCCGAGAAGCTGGTGAAGGAGGGGCCGCCGCAGGGCAAGGAGCATCGCCACCCTGAGATGTATTATGAGGGTGTCCCGAAGGGTGCCCGTCTTGTGGCGGACGAGTGTGCGAAGGATGTAATTTTTGAATAAACTTGCTCGTGTGATCCTGTATTATGAAAACTTGTTCATATGCGCTATGCAATGCTTATTTGAATTTAAAATATTACCTTATGTGCGGCTGTTTATCAAATCTGAGAGATGGCCAGTCGTCGGCTTCTGCCCCCATGCCACGAGTGCTGGGGTGCTCGGGATAAATATGAGCACTCTTTTTCGCATTGTTGGGTCCTTCGAGGGAGGTGCTCAGCTTGGCAAACAAGGCAATCGGACTATAATGCTTTATCACTCCCACTTAGCCATAGAATTCTACAATTATAAATTTTGGCGAAGCCCCTAGTATTCGGAAGGCCGAATTCGGGGCGCTATACATGCCTTAAGCCAGACAAAGCTGAATCCTCGCTCTAAGCGGCATAAGTCTTTAGGGACTCGAGACCTCTCGAATAGGGACCAGCTCTCGCTTTATCATCACAGTCAGTTTTAGCTTTCTCTACTAAGGTGCTTAGCCCAGCTGAATCGGGGCACAATCGCAGTAGTTCTCCCAGTGCTACCTTAGCCGATATAGCGGAACGTAAGGTACCAAAACATGGGAGCCGGGCAAACCCAACTATTGACCCAAGACATGATTCGGAGCTGATGCATATAATGCTATAAGTTCGGGTTGCTGCACTGTCGAAAGTGTTCGAACTTCTCACGCCGTATTATGGGGTATGCTTAAGCCCCTGGCGTATTGGCCGTACTAGAATGTACGGGTGCTGAATGTCATAAATGAACATATATATATATATATATATATATATATATATATATATATATATATATATATATATATATAAAAGAAAGAATAGAGAATGCGGTAATAGTCTAGTGCTATGCATTGTTTATTCAAAAAGGTGCATCGAAGCAGAATGATACAAGTAGTGCGATAAGCAAAAAGGTAGGACTATTTGACATGTCCCCTCCAAGGGCACGCTGAGGAATGGTATTTAAAGCAGGTATTTCACTCGTTATCAGAGACCACCTAGGAGTTCCGTGGTGCGACGTAGCTTTCTGCTTCCTTGGTTATTGCATCATGTGTCCGGCAATTGTACTACCGGATGGAGTTTCCAGAGATTAAAGTCCTGAAAGAGATAAAAAATAACAAAGCAGGAAGCCTCTAGTGTGGTTGAGCCGCGTCTTGGGGCGTGCCGTAGTCATGCCCCCTCCCCACCTGTGCCCATGGTATTTTCAATGCGTAATTATGTACGCGTGGCACGGATTTCGCCGTTTGGCTGGTACTGGGGTGGGGGCCGCATTGCTATGCGAGCTCGGAACTTGCCAGGCGGTCTTGTTGCCGATTACTCCGGGCGCGCTTGAAGGTGTCCGGGTCTTTAATCACCAAACTGGTGGATTGCCTTAAGAGACTGCTTTGTGCTTCTGCTGCGAGGGCCGCAGTGTGCTCCTCCATGCGGAGAGAGCGCTCTGTGTTCCATTCACTGTGATGACCCCCCGAGGTCCTGGCATCTTGAGCTTGAGGTATGCATAATGTGGTACCGCGTTGAATCTTGCAAATGCGGTTTGCCCGAGCAGTGCGTGATAGCCACTGCGGAACGAGACTATATCGAAGATTAACTCCTTGCTTCGGAAGTTATCCGGGGATCCGAAGACCACTTCCAGTGTGACTGAGCCTGTGCAATGGGCCTCTACACCTGGTATGAGGCCTTTAAAGGTCGTTCTTGTGGGTTTGATCCTTGACGGGTCTATACCCATTTTGCGCATTGTGTCCTGATAAAGCAGGTTCAAGCTGCTGCCACCGTCCATAAGGACTCGAGTGAGGTGAAATCCGTCAATGATTGGGTCTAGGACCAGTGCGGCGAATCCGCCATGACGGATACTAGTGGGATGGTCCCTGCGATCGAAGGTGATCGAACAGGAGGACCATGGGTAGAACTTTGGGGCGACTGGATCCAACGCATATACATCCCTTAACGCACGCTTCCGCTCTCTCTTGGGGATGTGGGTTGCATATATCATGTTCACCGTCCGCACTTGTGGGGGGAACCTCTTTTGTCCTCCGGTGTTCGGCTACCGGGGCTCTTCCTTGTCGTCGCTATGTAGCCCCTTGTCTTTGTTTTCGGCGTTTAGCTTGCCGGCCTGCTTGAACACCCAACATTCCTGTTGGTGTGATTGGCTGGCTTGTCGGGGTTGCCATGTATTTGGCACAAGAGATCGAGTATACGGTCCAAACTGGACTGGCCCGGAGTGCTTCTTTTGAATGGCTTTTTCCGTTGACCGGGTTTAGAGCCTCTGAATCCGGCATTGACTGTCGTATCTTCGGTATTGTCGCTGTTGACGCGACGCTTATGTTTGTTGCGACGTGACCTGCCATTGCTATCCTTGGTATCTGAAGTACCATGGTTCTTTGATATGATATTGTTGCGAGCCAGCCAGCTGTCTTCTCCCGCGCAAAAGCGGGTCATGAGTGTCGTGGGGGCTGCCATAGATTTCGGCTTTTCCTGGCCAAGGTGCCGGGCAAGCCACTCGTCGCGGATGTTGTGCTTAAAAGCTGCTAGGGCCTCTGCATCCGGATAGTCAACAATTTGATTTTTATTTGTCAGGAACCGTGTCCAGAATTGCCTGGCCGATTCCTCTGGCTGCTGAATTATGTGGCTCAAGTCATCGGCATCTGGTGGTCGCACATAAGTGCCCTGGAAGTTGTCGAGGAATGCGGCTTCCAGATCTTCCCAACAGCCAATGGATTCTGCTGGCAGGCTGTTGAGCCAATGCCGAGCTGGTCCTTTGAGTTTGAGTGGGAGGTATTTGATGGCGTGTAGATCGTCACTGCGGGCCATGTGGATGTGCAGGAGGAAGTCCTCAATCCACACCTCAGGATCTGTTGTGTTGTCGTATGATTCGATATTTACGGGTTTGAAACCCTCTGGGATTTGGTGATCCATTACTTCGTCTGTGAATCATATGGGGTGTGCAGTGCCTCTATAGTGGGCTATGTCGCGACGCAGCTCGAATGATTCTTGCCCGCTGTGTTCGGCCCGGCCGGATTTACTTTTATTGTATCCGGCGTGACGGTTATCGTCTCACGTAAAGGCGCGCCCTCGTGATCCGTAGATCAATCTTGTGTGTTTTGCTTTGTCCTCCAATATGTCTTGCAGGTCTAGCATGTTTCCCCGTGCCTTGTCAGTTTTATTTGAATGGCGTCGGGGTGCGGGCTGAGTTTTTGGCTGAAATGCCTCTCTGTCGCGGCCACGAGGTGGCCGATCAGCCTCGTCATATGCTGGAGATGTAGGTTTTATTGCTTCCTCCTCTAGTCGGGGTAGCAGCCTGCGCTTTGGGTTAACTCTTGGAGGGGAGTTCGAGTTCATATTCCTCGGCCGCAAGGACTTCAGTCCATCTATCAGCTAGCAAATCTTGATCAGCTTGAAGCTGCTGCTGCTTTTTCTTAAGGCTATTTGCCGTGGCTATAAGCCTGCGCTTGAAGCGTTCTTGTTCGGCGGGATCCTCTGGCACGACAAATTCGTCGTCGTCGAGGCCTGCCTCATCTTCGGACGGAGGCATGTAATTATCATCCTCCGCCTCTCCATCTGCCGTTCTCTCGGGAGGGCTTGCTTCTCCATCCTCCTGCTCTAAATCTTGTTGAAGGGGGTTGTTGTTGTATTTGGCACTGTCCGGAGTGTTGTTATCTCCTGTGCCGGTGTCACCGCTTTGGCGAGACTTAGAGCGGCGCAGCTGACGTCGGCGCTTGGGTTGCTTCTTGGAGGGGTCATCCTCCGCTGTCTCGTCGCCATTGCCTTCTTTGGGTGTTTCCACCATGTATATATCATATGATGAGGTGGCTGTCCAGTGCCCTGTGGGCAGTGGTTCTTCTTCATCTCCCGCATCGTCGTCCATACTGTCGATGTCTTCGGAGTCGAAGTCGAGCATGTCGGTCAAATTGTCGATAGTGGCTACTAAGTGGGTGGTGGGTGGGCGGCGAATTTCTTCGTCATCCGCATCCCAATCCTGCCGAACATAGTTCGGCCAGGACTCTCCTGACAGGGAGAGAGACCTTAATGAGTTCAGTATGTCGCCAAAGGGTGAGTGCTGAAAGATATCCGCGAAGGTGAACTCCATGATCGGCGCCCAGTCGGATTCGATAGGCAAGGGCGCAGGCGGTTCGGAGCCCGTGGCCGGGGAAGAATCTGATAGTTCGACGTCATGGCTCCCGTGAAGGGTAAGGTCGATATTCAGCTCGATCGCCGCTAAGAATACGACCTCCGTGGCGGGGTCTATCCACCCGTCCATGGATGGCGCTATTGGCTCCAAATTGAGGGTCGGGCAGTTACCCGCGCGGTCTCCTGAACACTGTCCGATGGCAGAGCTAGATCATGCTCATTGTGACCGTGCAACGCACTCGGCAGGGGCTCGAATCCGTCGAAGATCAAGTCTCCGCGGATGTCGGCCGTGTAGTTTAAACTTCCAAACCTGACTTGGCGGCCAAGGGCGTAACTCTCGATCTGCTCCAGATGGCCAAGTGAGTTGGCCCGTAGTGCAAAGCCGCCGAATACAAAGATCTGTCCGGGGAGAAAAGTCTCACCCTGGACCGCATCGCTATCGATGTTCGAAGGAGCCATCAAGCCTAACGGCGAAGACATAGAGGAACTCTAAATGAAAGCACCAATGTTGGTGTCAAAACCGGAGGATCTCGGGTAGGGGGTCCCGAACTGTGTGTCTAAGGCGGATGGTAACAGGAGGCATGGGACACAATGTTTTACCCAGGTTCGGGCCCTCTTGATGGAGGTAAAACCCTACGTCCTGCTTGATTATTCTTGATAATATGAGTAGTACAAGAGTTGATCTACCACGAAATCGGAGAGGCTAAACCCTACGTCCCGCTAGCCTATGGTATGATTGTATGTTGTCCTACGGACTAAAACCCTCCAGTTTATATAGACACCCGAGGGGCTAGGGTTACACAAGGTCGGTTACAAAGGAGGAGATATACATATCCGTATTGCCTAGGTTGCCTTCCACGCCAAGTAGAGTCCCATCCGGACACGGGAAGAAGTCTTCAATCTTGTATCTTCATAGTCCAACAGTCCGGCCAAAGGGATACAGTCCGGCTGTCCGGAGACCCCCTAATCCAGGACTCCCTCATGCGTGGTGGCATCGCCGCCCACACCACAAGTTCTTGTGAGGAGCCCTCGCCGTGGGTTCATCAGGCTGTGGCGTGCTCCACCACTGCACCGCGACTACCGCCATGGCGTGAGGGGCTTAGGCCCCTGCCTCCTCCTCCGGAGCCATCCAGCTGAGCATACAAGGGCAGCGGGTAGCCCGGGGGAGGCCGCTCGTGCCAGAGCCTTGTCACGTCCGATCTCGCGACGATGTCGCAGGAGCGGACCAGCCTCTTCTTCGGTGGGAGTGGCCCTGGCTCTTCGCGGGGGGTTTTCCCTTTCTTAGCGGCAGAGAACCTCCGTATCGGTGCCATGGGCGTTGCAGAATGGAAGAAGAAGAAGCGGGCGGAATGGAGGAAGAGATGAGCGATGGGGGCTCTTCCCCTCTCCTCATTTATAGCCAGAGGGAGGCCACCACTGACCTCCACGATCTAAGGTAATGATGAATTTCTTATGCATGCAACAGGGCCTCGTTAAGTCGGGCAGTTGTCGAGGAACTGTGGGGAAGCGGAGACGCCCACGTCCAGTCAATCACCATGTGTCAATCGAGGCCACAAGCTATTGTGTCTCGCAGCACTCCGCACTTGACCCTTGGCTTCGCCTCGAAGCCAAGTTCGAGTGCGCCTTGGGCCCAGGGGCTATTGTCGGCGTCCTGGGAATGGGGGTACCCAGACTTGCCTACCTGCAGCCCAGGGCGTGGCTCATCCAGTGGCCTGGTACGACCCACCTTCAGCAACAACCACTCAAGACCCTCGCGAGGGCCAAGCCTCGCGAGGCGGACGACGCAAAACCTCCCCAGGGGCAGTCTCCCTAGGCTGGCTCCCAAGGGGCGGAGATATCTATGCAAGGGGCACCTCGCGAGGAGCGCATGACGTGAGCCATGACGACCAAGGCTAGGCGGGCACAAGCAGGCGCAGAGTACTCATTGCCTCTTTGACACAAATATGCAAGCACATGCGAGGAGTCCCGAGGCATCAGGCAAAGGTTTCCATATCGGTGCAACAAGACCAAGACCAGCAGGACGACAGGACGGAGGTCACCGCGGAGCCCACGACGGTGTCACCACCAGAGCCTTTGGCAGCCGAAGACAACCTTTTGTCAGGATAGCTTGTACTAGTTGTCCCCCTTCAAACTGGCCGTTGTGGGATCCCTTCCCACCTAATATTTGGGAAGAGGACTAGGGCCTCTATAAATAGGACTAGCCACCACCACAGAGAGAAAAAAGGATCATCCAGACCATCCACACACACACAAGCTCATCGAGCTCAAGAACACCTCTCCTTAGGAGGTTGTTCATCCCATGTACTTGTTCACCCTCAAGCTATAAGGCAATCCACCACACCACACTGGAGTAGGGTATTACACCACGATGGTGGCCCGAACCAGTATAAACCCTTGTGTCCCTTGTTCTTCGGGTTCGACGAGCTGGGCTTATAGATCGTTGCGGGAGTGGGCTCACGGGGAGAGATATCTTCATGCGCACCCTAGTGTTCGAACCTCAAGGGTTTGCCGGAACCCGTAATCCGACAGTCTCATCATAGTTAACCCCTTGAACTTGCTGAAACCCTTTCGCGACAACTCGAGCTTTGTAGATGGTGACATTACCATCAACGCCAGTCTTCTTCTTGAAGATCCATTTGTTCTCAATGGCTTGCCGATCATCGGGCAAGTCAAAAAAAGGCCACACTTCGTTCTCATACATGGATCCTATCTTAGATTTCATGGCCTCAAGCCATTTATCAGAATCTGGGCTCATCATAGCTTCTTCATAGTTCGTAGGTTCGCCATGGTCTAGTAACATGACTTCTAGGACAGGATTAATGTACCACTTTGGTGGAGAACGTGCTTTGTTCAACCTATGAGGTCAAGTGGTAACTTGATCTGTAGTTTCATGATCATCATCATTAGATTCCTGTCTAGTTGGTGTAGGCATCACGGGAATGAATTTCTCTGATGTGCTACTTTCCAAATTGAGAGAAGGTACAATTACCTCATCAAGTTCTACTTTCATCCCACCCACTTCTTTCGAGAGAAACTCCTTCTCTAGAAATGTTCCATTCTTGGCAACAAAGATCTTGCCTTGGGATCTATGGTAGAAGGTGTACCCAGTTGTTTCCTTAGGGTATCCTATGAAGACACACTTCTCCAATTTGGGCTCAAGCTTATCAGGCTGAAGCTATTGACATAAGTGTCGAACCCCAAACTTTAAGAAACGATAGCTTAGGTTTCTTGCCAAACTATAGTTCATATGGTGTCGTCTCAACGGATTTAGATGGTGCCCTATTTAACGTGAATGCGGCTGTATCTAATGCATAACCCAAAAATGATAGTGATAAATCTCTAAGAGACATCATAGATCGCACCATATATAATAAAGTACGGTTACGATGTTCGGACACACCATTACGCTGTGGTGTTCCAGGTGGCGTGAGTTGTGAAACTATTCCACATGGTTTTAAATGAAGGCCAAACTCGTAACTCAAATATTCGCCTCCGCGATCAGATCATAGAAACTTTATTTTCTTGTTACGATGATTCTCTACTTCACTTTGAAATTCTTTAAACTTTTAAAATGTTTCAGACTTGTGTTTCATGAAGTAAATATACCCATATCTACTTTAATCATCTGTGAAGGTCAGAAAATAACGATACCCGCCGCGTGCCTCAACACTCATTGGACCGCATACATCGGTATGTATTATTTCCAATAAGTCATTAGCTCGCTCCATTGTTCCGGAGAATGGAGTTTTAGTCATTTTTCCCATGAGGCATGGTTCGCAAGTATCAAATGATTCATAATCAAGTGATTCCAAAAGTCCATCAGCATGGAGTTTCTTCATGCGTTTTACACAAATATGACCTGAACGACAGTGCCACAAATATGTTCCACTATCATTATCAACTTTGCATTTTTTGGCATCAATATTATGAATATGTGTATCACTACTATCGAGATTCGATAAGAATAGACCACTCTTGAAAGGTGCATGACCATAAAAGATATTACTCATATAAATAGAACAACCATTATTCTTAGATTTAAATGAATAACCATCTCGCACTAAACAAGATCCAGATATAATGTTCATGCTCAACGCTGGCACCAAATAACAATTATTTAGGTATAATACTAATCCTGAAGGTAGATGTAGAGGTAGTGTGCCGACGACGATCGCATCGACCATGCAACCATTCCCGACGCGCATCATCACCTCGTCCTTAGCCAATCTTTGTTTAATCCGTAGCTCCCGTTTCGAGTTACAAATATGAGCACTGAACCAGTATCAAATACCCATGCACTACTACGAGCATTAGTAAGGTACATATCAATAACATGTATATCAAATATACCTTTGTTCACTTTTCCATCCTTCTTATCCACCATCATTCTTACCTGTCCGTTTGCAGTAGAAGTACTTAGTTTCAAGCTTGGGGCCAGCTTTGGGCTTGTTCCCAGGAGTGGAAACTTGCTTGCCATTCTTCTTGAAGTTCCCTTTCTTTCCCTTTCCCTCTTTCTTAAAACTAGTGGCCTTGTTAACCATCAACACTTCATGATCCTTCTTGATTTCTACCTCCGCAGCCTTAAGCATTGCGAAGAGCTCGGGAATTATTTTGTTCAACCTTTGCATATTATAGTTTGTCACGAAGCCTTTGTAGCTTGGTGGCAATGATTGAAGAACTCTGTCAATAACACAATCAACAGGAAGATCAACTCCTAGCCGAGTCAAGTGATTATAATACCTAGACATTTTGAGTATGTGTTCATTGACAGAACTATTCTCCTCCAACTTGCAGCTATAGAACTTGTTGGAGACTTCATATCTCTCAAGTCAGGCATTTGCTTGAAATATTAGCTTCAACTCTTGGACCATCTCATATGCTCCATGACGTTCAAAACGTCTTTGAAGTCCCGGTTCTAAGCCGTAAAGCATGGCACACTGAACTATAGAGTAGTCATCAGATCGAGCTTGCCAGATGTTCATAACATTAGCTTCAGCTCCTGGAGCAGGCCTTTCACCTAGCGGTGCATCAAGGACATAATTCTTCTGTGCAGCAATGAGGATAATCCTCAAGTTACGGACCTAGTCCCTTTAGTTACTACCATCATATTTCAACTTAGCTTTCTCCAGGAACACATTAAAATTCAGGGGAATGGTAGCTCGGTCCATTGATCTACAACATAGATATGCAAAACTATAAGACTAAGTTCATGATAAATTAAGTTCAATTAATCATCTTACTAAAGAACTCCCACTTAAATAGACATCCTTCAAGTCATCTAAGTGATACGTGATCCAAATCAACTAACCCATGTCCGATCATCACGTGAGATGGGGTAGTCATCAATGGTGAACATCTCTATGTTGATCATATCTACTATATGATTCATGTTCGACCTTTCAGTCTCCAGTGTTCCGAGGCAATGTCTGTACATGGTAGGCCCATCAAATTTAACCTAAGTATTCCGCATGTGCAAAACTGTCTTGCACCCGTTGTATGTGAACATAGAGTCTATCACACCCAATCATCACGTGGTGTCTCAACACGACGAACTGTAGCAATGATGCATACTCAGAGAGAACACTTGTACCTTGAAATTTACTGAAGAGATCATCTTATAGTGCTACCGCTGTACTAAGCAAAATAAGATGCATAAAAGATAAACATCACATGCAAGCAAAATATGTGACATAATATGGCCATCATCATCTTGTGCTTTTGATCTCCATCTCCAAAGCATCGTCATGATCTCCATCGTCACTGGCTTGACACCCTGATCTCCATTGTAGTGTCGTGGTCGTCTCGCCAACTATTACTTCTACAACTATCGCTAATGCATAGTGATAAAGTAAAGCAAATACATGGTGTTTGCATTTCATACAATAAAGTGACAACTATGAGGCTCCTGTCGGTTGCCAATAACTTACAAAACATAATCATCTCATACAATAACATTTATCACATCATGTCTTGACCATATCACATCACAACATTGAAGGAAATATGCCCTAGAGGCAATAATAAAGTTGTTATTTTATATTTCCTTATTCATGATAAATGTTTATTATTCATGCTAGAATTGTATTGATCGGAAACCTATATACATGTGTGAAAACATAGACAAACAATGTGTCCCTAGTAAGCCTCTACTTGACTAGCTCGTTGATCAAAGATGGTTAAGGTTTCCTAACCATGGACATGAGTTGTCATTTGATAACGGAATCACATCATTAGGAGAATGATATGATGGACAAGACCCATCTGTTAGCTTAGCATACTGATCATTCAGTGTTACTGCTATTGCTTTCTTCATGTCAAATACATATTCCTTTGACTATGATATTATGCAACTCTCGGACACCGGAGGAATACCTTGTGTGCTATCAAACGTCACAATGTAACTGGGTGATTATAAAGATGCTCTACAGGTATCTCCGTAGGTGTTTGTTGGGTTGGCATAGATCAAGATTAGGATTTGTCACTCTGAGTATCGTAGAGGTATATCTGGGCCCTCCCGATAATACACATCATAAGAAGCCTTGCAAGCAAAGTGAATAATGTGTTAGTTGCGGGATGATGTATTACGGGATGAGTAAAGAGACTTGCTAGTAACAAGATTGAACTAGGTATGAAGATACCGACGATTGAATATCGGGCAAGTAGCATACCGATGACAAGGGGAATAACATACGTTGTCACCATGGTTCGACCGATAAAGATCTTCGTAGAATAAGTAGGAGCCAATATGAGTATCCAGGTTCCGCAATTGGTTATTGACCGGAGAGGTGTCTCGGTCATGTCTACATAGTTCTCGAACCTATAGGGTCATGCTACCTCTTGAGCACTGCGTTGGTTTTCCCTTGAAGAGGAAAGGGTGATGCAGCAAAGTAGCGTAAGTATTTCCCTCAGTTTTTTAGAACCAAGGTATCAATCCAGTAGGAGGCTACGCGCGAGTCCCTCGCACCTGCACAAAACAAATAAATCCTCGCAACCAACGCGATAAGGGGTTGTCAATCCCTACACGCTCACTTACGAGAGTGAGATCTGATAGATATGATATGATAAGATAATATTTTTGGTAATTTTATTATAAAGATGCAAAGTAAAATAAAAGGCAATGAAAATAACTAAGTATTGGAAGATTAATATGATGAAGATAGACCCGGGGGCCATAGGTTTCACTAGTGGCTTCTCTCAAGAGCATAAGTATTTTACGGTGGGTGAACAAATTACTATTGAGCAATTGACAGAATTGAGCATAGTTATGAGAATATCTAGGTATGATCATGTATATAGGCATCACGTCCAAGACAAGTAGACCGACTCCTACCTGCATCTACTACTATTACTCCACAGATCGACCACTATCCAGCATGCATCTAGAGTATTAAGTTCAAGAGAACAGAGTAACACTTTAAGCAAGATGACATGATGTAGAGGGATAAATTCATGCAATATGATAAAAACCCCATCTTGTTATCCTCGATGGCAACAATACAATACGTGCCTTGCTGCCCCTACTGTCATTGGGAAAGGACACCGCAAGATTGAACCCAAAGCTAAGCACTTCTCCCATTGCAAGAAAGATCAATCTAGTAGGCCAAACCAAACTGATAATTCGAAGAGACTTGCAAAGATAACCAATCATACATAAAAGAATTCAGAAAAGATTCAAATATTGTTCATAGATAAACTTGATCATAAACCCACAATTCATCGGTCTCAACAAACAGATCGCAAAAGAAGAGTACATCGAATAGATCTCCACAAGACAGGGGGAGAACTTTGTATTGAGATCCAAAAAGAGAGAAGAAGCCATCTAACTAATAAAAATGGACCCGAAGGCCTGAGGTAAACTACTCACACTTCATCGGAAGGGCTATGGTGTTGATGTAGAAGCCCTTCATGATCGATGCCCCCTCCGGCGGAGCTCCGGAACAGGCCCCAAGATTGGATCTCGTGGATACAGAAAGTTACGGCAGTGGAATTAGGGTTTTGGCTCCGTATCTGATCATTTGGGGGTACATAGGTATATATAGGAGGAAGGAGCACGTCGGTGGAGCAACAGGGGGCCCACAAGGGTGGAGGGCGCGCCTGGGGGGGTAGGCATGCCCCCTACCTCGTGGCCTCCCTGTTGGTTGCTTGACGTAGGGTCCAAGTCTCCTGGATCTTGTTCGTTCCAAAAATCACATTCCCGGAGGTTTCATTCCGTTTGGACTCCGTTTGATATTCCTTTTCTTCAAAACACTAAAATAGGCAAAGAAACATCAATTCTGGGTTGGGCCTCCGGTTAATAGGTTAGTCCCAAAAATAATATAGAAGTGAATAATAAAGCCCAATAATGTCCAAAACAGAAGATAATATTGCATGGAGCAATCAAAAATTGTAGATACATTGGAGACGTATCAAGCATCCCCAAGCTTAATTCCTGCTCGTCCTCGAGTAGGTAAATGATAAAAACAGAATTTTTTATGTGGAATGCTACTTGGCATAATTTCAATGTAATTCTTCTTAATTGTGGCATGAATATTCAGATCAGAAAAATTCAAGACAAAAGTTTAATATTGACATAAAAATAATAATACTTCAAGCATACCAACTATGGAATTATGTCTCTTCAAAATAACATGGCCAAAGAAAGTTATCCCTACAAAATCATATAGTCTGGATATGCTCCATCTTCACCACACAAGGTATTCAAATCATGCACAACCCCGATATTTTTTATATGGGCTTCTTTGGCCTCTCTTTTTTCGTCTGGAGTCTCATCCCGACTTATGGGGGAATCATAGTCTCCATCATCCTTTCCTCACTTGGGACAATGCTCTAAAAATGATGATCATCACACTTCTATTTACTTACAACTCAACAATTACAACTCGATACTTAGAACAAAATATGACTCTATGTGAATGCCTCCGGCGGTGTACCGGGATATGCAATGAATCAAGAGTGACATGTATGAAAGAATTAAGAACGGTGGCTTTGCCACAAATACAATGTCAACTACATGACCAATGCAAAGCAATATGACAATGATGGAGCATGTCACAGTGAACGGAACGGTGGAAAGTTGCATGGCAATATATCTCGGAATGGCTATGGAAATTCCATGATAGGTAGGTATGGTGTCTGTTTTGAGGAAGGTATATGGTGGGTGTATGATACCGGCGAAAGGTGTGCGGTATTAGAGAGGCTAGCAATGGTGGAAGGGTGAGAGTGCGTATGATCCATGGACTCAACATTAGTCATAAAGAACTCATATACTTATTGCGAAAATCTACAAGTTATCAAAGCAAAGTATTACGCGCATGCTCCTAGGGGGATAGATTGGTAGGAAAAGACCATCGCTCGTCCCCGACCGCCACTCATAAGGAAGACAATCAATAAATAAATCATGCTTCGACTTCATCACATAACGGTTCACCATACGTGCATGCTACGAGAATCACAAACTTTAACACAAGTATTTCTCAAATTCACAACTACTCAACTAGCACAACTTTAATATCACCATCTCCATATCTCAAAACAATTATCAAGTATCAAACTTCTCATAGTATTCAACACACTCATAAGAGAATTTTATTATTAATCTTGTATACCTAGCACATTAGGATTATTTAAGCAAATTACCATGCTATTTAAGACTCTAAAAATAATCTAAGTGAAGCATGAGAGATCAATAGTTTCTATAAAACAAATCCACCACCGTGCTCTAAAAGATATAAGTGAAGTACTAGAGCAAAACTATATAAATCAAAAGATATAAGTGAAACACATAGAGTATTCTAATAATTTCCGAATCATGTGTGTCCCTATCAAAAGGTGTGTACAGCAAACATGATTGTGGTAAACTAAAAATCAAAGACTCAAATCATATGAGACGCTCCAAGAAAAACACATATCATGTGGTAAATAAAAATATAGCTCCAAGTAAAGTTACCGATAGAAGTAGACGAAAGAGGGGATGCCTTCCAGGGCATACCCAAGCTTTGGCTTTTAGGTGTCCTTAGATTATCTTGGGGGTGCTGTGGGCATACCCGAGATTAGGCTCTTGCCACTCCTTGTTCCATAATCCATCAAATCTTTACCCGGAACTTGAAAACTTCACAACACAAAACTTAAAGCACAAAATCTCGTGAGCTCCGTTAGCGAAAGAAAACAAAAGACCACTTCAACATACTGTAATGAAATCATTATTTATTTATATTGGTGTTAAACCTACTGTATTCCAACTTCTCTATGGTTTATAAACTATTTTACTAGCCATAGATTCATCAAAATAAGCAAACAACACATGAAAAACAGAATCTGTCAAAAACAAAACAGTCTGTAGTAATCTGTAGCTAGCGCAAGATCTGGAACCCCAAAAATTCTAAAATAAATTTCTGTACGTGTGTAATTTATCTATTAATCATATGAAAAAAGAATTAACTAAATAGAACGTTCCAAATAAAAATGGCAGCAGTTCTCGTGAGTGCTAAAGTTTCTGTTTTTTTAAAGCAAGATTAACAAGACTTTCCCTAAGTCTTCCCAACGGTTCTACTTGGCACAAACACTAATTAAACACAAAAAACACAACCAAAAGAGAGGCTAGATAAATTATTTATTGAATAACAGCAAGTAAAAATATTGGGTTGTGTCCCAACAAGCGCTTTTCTTTGAAGCCTTTTTAGCTAGGCATTGCTAATTTTAATGATGCTCACATGAAAGACAAGAATTAAAGCACAAAGAGAGCATCATAAAACATGTGACAAACACATCTAAGTCTAACATACTTCCTATGCATAGGCATCTTATAGGCAAACCAATTATCGTGGCAAGAAAAAACTAGCATATGCATGGACGAGGAAAGAAACAATAGCAGTCTCAACATAACGAGAGGTAATTTAGTAACAT
This sequence comes from Triticum dicoccoides, assembly GCF_002162155.2. NCBI lineage: Eukaryota > Viridiplantae > Streptophyta > Magnoliopsida > Poales > Poaceae > Triticum > Triticum dicoccoides. The sequence continues at coordinate 241,320,191 of NC_041384.1, read as the reverse complement.
GAAAATTTCTACCACCATATTTTCCTCTATCATAATAATTACATGTAGGATCATAAGCAAATTCAACAAAATAGCTATCACATAAAATAGTTTCAACATGATCCACATGCATGCAAAGTTTACACTCTTCCAAAATTGTGGGATTAACATTAACTAAAGTCATGACCTCTCCAAACCCACTTTTATCAAAAATTTCATAAGATTGAACATTCTCCAAATATGTGGGATCTAAAGTTGACACTCTTCCAAACCCACTTTCAATAATATTGCAAACAGTATTATCAATCTCATAGTCATCATGGGGCTTAAATAAATTTTCAAGATCACAAAAAGAATCACCCCAATCATGATCATTGCAACAAGTAGTAGACATAGCAAAACTAGCATCCCTAAGCTTAGGGTTTTGCATATTATAAGCACAATTGACATTAATAGAATTTATACTATCATCATTGCAATCATGCTTTTTATTCAAAGATTCATCATGAATCACTCCATAAAGTACTTTATCACAATTTTCAGATTCATGAATATCAAGCAAAACTTCATAAAGATAATCTAGTGCACAAAACTCACTAGCAATTGGTTCATCATAATTTGATCTCTTAAAAAGATTAGCAAGCGGATGAGGATCCATAGATGTTTAGGTTCTCTATTTAGTAATAAATAAACAACTAATCCAACCAAACGAGCAAACGATCCAAGTAAGACATCAAAGGAAATGGAAAGACGAGCAGAAGAAGGGTAAATAAAACGGCAAGGGTGAAGTGGGGGAGAGGAAAACGAGAGGCAAATGGCAAACAATGTAATGCGGGAGATAAGGGTTGTGATGGGTACTTCGTATGTTGACTTTTGCGTAGACCTCCCCGGCAACGGTGCCAAAAATCCTTCTTGCTACCTCTTGAGCACTGCGTTGGTTTTCCCTTGAAGAGGAACTGCTGATGCAACAAAGTAGCGTAAGTATTTCCCTCAATTTTTGAGAACCAAGGTATCAATCCAGTAGGAGGCTACATGCGAGTCCCTCCCACCTGCACAAAACAAATAAATCCTCGCAACCAACTCGATAAGGGGTTGTCAATCCCTACACGCTCACTTACGAGAGTGAGATCTGATAGATATGATATGATAAGATAATATTTTTGGTAATTTTATGATAAAGATGCAAAGTAAAATAAAAGGCAATGAAAATAACTAAGTATTGGAAGATTAATATGATGAAGATAGACCCGGGGGCCATAGGTTTCACTAGTGGCTTCTCTGAAGATTGATATGATGAGAATAGACCTGGGGGCGATAGGTTTCACTAGTGGCTTCTCTCAAGAGCAGAAGTTTTCTACGGTGGGTGAACAAATTACTATTGAGCAATTGACAGAATTGAGCACAGTTATGAGAATATCTAGGTATGATCATGTATATAGGCATCACGTCCAAGACAAGTAGACCGACTCCTACCAGCATCTACTACTATTACTCCACAAATCGACCGCTATCCAGCATGCATCTAGAGTATTAAGTTCAAGAGAACGGAGTAACGCTTTAAGCAAGACGACATAATGTAGAGGGATAAATTCATGCAATATGATAAAACTCCCATCTTGTTATCCTCGATGGCAAAAATACAATACGTGCCTTGCTGCCCCTACTGTCACTGGGAAAGGACACCGCAAGATTGAATCCAAAGCTAAGCACTTCTCCCATTGCAAGAAAGATCAATCTAGTAGGCCAAACCAAACTGATAATTCGAAGAGACTTGCAAAGATAACCAATCATACATAAAAGAATTCAGAAAAGACTCAAATGTTGTTCATAGATAAACTTGATCATAAAACCACAATTCATCGGTCTCAACAAATACACTGCAAAAGAAGAGTACATCGAATAGATCTCCACAAGAGAGGGGAAGAACTTTGTATTGAGATCCAAAAAGAGAGAAGAAGCCATCTAGCTAATAACTATGGACCCGAAGGTCTGAGGTAAACTACTCACACTTCATCGGAAGGGCTATGGTGTTGATGTAGAAGCCCTCCGTGATCGATGCCCCCTCCAGCGGAGCTTCGGAATAGGCCCAAGATGGGATCTCGTGGATACAGAAAGTTACGGCGATGGAATTAGGGTTTTGGCTCCATATCTGATCGTTTGGGGGTACGTAGGTATATATAGGAGGAAGGAGTACGTCGGTGGAGCAACAGGGGGCACACCCTACCTCGTGGCCAGGGGGTAGGCGAGCCCCCTACCTCGTGGCCTCCCTGTTGGTTGCTTGACGTAGGGTCCAAGTCTCCTAGATCTTGTTCGTTCCAAAAATCACGTTCCCGAAGGTTTCATTCCGTTTGGACTCCGTTTGATATTCCTTTTCTTTGAAACCCTAAAATAGGAAAAAAACAAGAATTCTGGGTTGGGCCTCCGGTTAATAGGTTAGTCCCAAAAATAATATAAAAGTGAATAATAAAGCCCAATAATGTCCAAAACAGAAGATAATATAGCATGGAGCAATCAGAAATTATAGATACGTTGGATACGTATCAGGTCCGCATGCTTAACGTTCGATGACGATTTAGTATTATATTAGTTATGTGATTTGGTGCTTGAAATGGTCGAGGGGTAAAGATTGATATATAGGACGATATTATTTGGACACCTAAAGTGTTCCTGAGTGAATCGGGTAATTATCGAAGTACCGCGGGGGGGGGGTACCGGAACCCCCGGGGGGAAGATATGGGCCATATGGGCCATAAGAGGGGAGCACACTAGCCCACAAGTGGTGGTGTGCCCCCCTTTGGCAGGAGGCCGAATTGGAGAAGGAAAAGGGGGTTCACCCCCTTCCTTTCTCTCTTCTCCCTTCCCTTTTCCTCTACGGTAAAATAAGGAAGGGGGCGCCACTTGGGAAACCCCAAGTAGGATTCGGATCCTACTTGGGGTGCCCCATGGCTGCCTCTCCTCCCCTCCCACCTATATATATGAGGGGAGGGAGCGCATAGAACACACAACATCAATTGTTAGTCGTGTGCAGCGCCCCCTCCACAGTTTATGCCCCCGGTCATAGTTTTGCAGTGCTTAGGCGAAGCCTGCGTGAATCACTTCACCATCACCGTCACCACGCCGTCGTGCTGATGGAACTCATCTACTACCTCGACACCTTGCTGGATCAAGAAGGCGAGGGACGTCACCGAGCTGAACATGTGCAAAACTCGTAGGTGCCATACGTTCGGTACTCGATCGGTGGAGCGCGAAGAAAGTTCGACTACATCAACCGCGTTGTGAAATGCTTCCGCTTTTGGTCTACGATGGTACGTAGACACACTCTTCCCTGCATTGCTATAGATCTTGCGTGAGTGTAGGAAATTTTCCCAACAGTGGCATCTGAGCCAGGTCTATGCGTAGATAATATGCACGAGTAGAACACAAAGAGTTGTGGGCGATGATCGTCATACTGCTTACCAGCAATGTCTTATTTTGATTCAGCGGTATTGTTGGATGAAGTTGCCCGAACCAAACATACATGACCACATTCATGAGACCGGTTCCACCGACAGACATGCAACTAGTTTTGCATAAAGGTGGCTGGAGGGTGCCTGTTTGTCCTACTTTAGTTGAATCGAATTTGACTGCGCCCGGTCCTTGTTGAAGGTTAAAACAACAAACTTGATAAATCATCGTTGTGGTTTTGATGTGTAGGTAAGAACGGTTCTTTCTAGAAGCCCATAGCAGCCACGTAAAACTTGCAAGAATAAAGTAGATGATGTCTAACTTGTTTTTGCAGGGCATGTTGTGATGTGATATGGTCAAGACATGATGTGATAAACGTTATTGTATGATATTATCATGTTTTGTAAGATATCTGACAACCGACATCAGCCTTATGGTTGTCTCTGTATTGTATGAAATGCAAACACCATGTAATTGCTTTACTTTATCACTATGTGTTAGTGATAGTTCTAGAAGCAATAGTTGGTGAGACGACCACGACACTACGATGGAGATCAAGGTGTCAAGCCGGTCACAATGGAGATCATGACGATGCTTTGGAGATGGAGATCAAAAGCACAAGATGATGATGGCCATATCATGTCACATATTTTGATTGCATGTGATGTTTATATTTTATGCATCTTATTTTGCTTATTCGGCGGTAGCATTATAAGATGATCCCTTAACTAAAATTTCAAGGTATAAGTGTTCTCCCCGAGTATGCACCGTAGCGACAGTTCGTCGTGTTGAGACACCACGTGATGATCGGGTGTGATGGACTCTACGTTCACATACAATGGATGCAAGACAGTTTTGCACATGCGTAATACGCGGGTTAAACTTGACAAGCTTGGCATGTACAGACATGGCCTCGGAACACTGGAGACCGAAAGGTCGAATGTGAATCATATAGTAGATATGATCAACATAGAGATGTTCACCATTGATGACTACTCCATCTCACGTGATGATCGGACATGGTTTAGTTGATTTGGATCACATATCATTTAGATGACTTGAGGGATGTCTATCTAAGTGGGAGTTCCTAAGTAATTTGATTAATTGAACTTAATTTATCATGAACTTATGCATGATAGTTTTTGCATATCTATGTTGTAGATCAATGGCCTGTGCTACCGTTCCCTTCAATGTTAATGTGTTCCTAGAGAAAGCTAAGTTGAAAGATGATGGTAGGAACTACAGAGACTTGGTCCCTAACTTGAGGATTATCCTCATTGTTGCACAGAAGACTTATGTCCTTGATGCACCGCTAGGTGAAAGGCCTGCTGCAGGAGTATATGCTGATGTTATGAACGTCTGGAAAGCTTAATCTAATGACTACTCGTTAGTTCAGTGTGCCATCCTTTATGGCTTAGAATCGGGACTTCAAAGATGTTTTGAACGTCATGGAGCATATGCGTTGTTCCAGGAGTTGAAGTTAATATTTCAAGCAAATGCCTGAGTTGAGAGATATGAAGTCTCCAAGAAGTTCTATAACTGCACGATGCAGGAGAACAGTTCTGTCAGTGAACACATACTCAGAATGTCTGGATATCATAATCAGTTGACTCAGCTGGGAGTTAGTCTACCAGATGATAGTGTTATTAACAGAGTTCTTCAATCACTTCCACCAAGCTATAAAGGCTTCATGATGAACTATAATATGCAAGGGATGGATAAGACAATTGTCAAGCTCTTCGTAATGCTCAAAGCTGCGAAGGTAGAAATCAAGAAGGAGCATCAAGTGTTGATGGTTAACAAGACCACTAGTTTCAAGAAAAAGGTCAAGGGAAAGAAGGGGAACTTCAAGAAGAATGGCAAGCAAGTTGCCACTCCCGGGAAGAAACCCAAAGCTGGACCCAAGCCTGAAACTGAGTGCTTCTACTACAAAGGGACTACTCACTAGAAGCGGAACTGCCCCAAGTATTTGGCGGATAAGAAGGATGGAAAAGTGAACAAAGGTATATTTGATATACATGTTATTGATGTGTACCTTACTAAAGCTCTTAGTAGCGCCTGGGTATTTGATACTAGTTATGTTGCTCATATTTGTAACTCGAAACAGGGGCTACAGATTAAACAAAGATTGGCTAAGGACAAGGTGACGATGCGCGTCGGGAATGGTTCAAATGTTGATGTGATCGCCATCGACATGCTACCTCTACATCTACCTCTGGGATTAGTTTTATACCAGAATAATTGTTATTTGGTGCCAGCGTTGAGCATGAACATTATATCTGGATCTTGTTTAGTGTGAATAATGGTTATTCATTTAAATCAGAGAATAATGGTTGTTCTATTTATATGGGTAATATCTTTTATGGTCATGCACCCTTGAAGAGTGATATATTTTTGTTGAGTCTTGATTTTGGTGATACACATATTCATAATATTGATGCCAAAAGATGCAAACTTGATAATGATAGTGCAACATATTTGTGGCACTGCCGTTTAGGTCATATTGGTGTAAAGCGCATGAAGAAACTCCATGCAGATGGGCTTTTGGAATCACTTGATTATGAATCATTTGATACTGCGACCATGCCTCATGGGCAAGATGACTAAAACTCTGTTCTCCGGAACAATGGAGCGGTCCAATGACTTACATATAGATGTATGAGATCCGATGAATGTTGAGGCTCACGGCGGGTATTGTTATTTTCTGACCTTCACACACGATTTGAGTAGATATGGGTATATCTACTTAATGAAACACAAGTCTGAAATATTTGAAAAGTTCAAAGAATTTCAGAGTGAAGTGGAGAATCACTGTAACCAGAAAAAAAGTTTCTATGATCTGATCGCGGAGGTCAATATTTTAGTTACGAGTTTGGCCTTCATTTAAAACAATGTGGAATAGTTTCACAACTCACGGAACCCGGAACACCACAACGTAATGGTGTGTCTGAACGTCGTAACCGTACTTTATTAGATATGGTGGGATATACGATGTCTCTTATTGATTTACTGCTATCGTTTTGGGGTTATGCATTAGAGACAGCTGCATTCATGTTAAATAGGGCACCGTCTAAATCCATTGAGACGACACTGTATGAACTATGGTTTGGCAAGAAACCTAAAATGTCGTTTCTTAAAGTTTGGGGTTGCGACACTTATGTCAAAAGTCTTCAACCTAATAAGCTCAAACCCAAATCGGAGAAGTGCATCTTCATAGGATACCCTAAGGAAACAATTGGGTACACCTTCTACCACAAATCCGAAGGCAAGATATTTTTTGCCAAGAATGGAAACTTTCTAGAGAAGGAGTTTCTCTCGAAAGAAGTGAGTGGGAGAAAAGTAGAAGTTGATGAGGTAATTGTACCTTCTCTCGAATTGGAAAGTAGCTCATCAAAGAAATCCGTTCCTGTGATGCCTACACCAACTAGAGAGGATGCTAATGATAATGATCATGAAACTTCAGATCAAGTTACTACTGGACCCACTACAAAAAAAAGACACATCCCTGACATTTCGGGCCGAACGATTTTGTTCTGTCATGCTTATGACACTTCTATGATGATAATTGTGACAAAACCCGGTATCATCACAGATGTGTTGGGCTCCTACTTCTATGACAAAAAATCATGACAGAAAATGGGCTTTTTGTCCTGGGTGTGCCAGAGACACAGCTGCATGACGTTCTTTGGGCCGTCCATGACGGAGAAAACTGTGGTAGAAGCGAGGGTGAGGAAAATATCGGGGGAGTTCCCGGTTACGGTGGGTGGTTGGGGGCCGAGCGTTGCACATTTCTCTCATATGTACGCGCGTGTGTGCGAGGCGTTGTGCTCTAACTGAACCCAAGTGAGGCATTGGGCTCTAACTGAACCCAAGCGATTGCACTGCAGGCTACGCGTTACTGAACCCGAGCGATCGATCGATCCCTTGCTGTTAACTGAACCCGAGTGATTCCTTCGCTACTACTTCTAACTGAAGCCGATCGAACACTGTTGCCTCCTTCCCTTGATGGACAGTGAGCATTGTTGAGGGGGTTTGGATGAACAGTTCCCGGTGGGGGTTGGATGAACATGACCCCATGGCAATAGAGGTCGTTGCCGCTGGATGAACTGTACCCCGATCGATCGAGCCGATGGATGAATAGGACCCTGTGGAGAGCTGGATGAACAGGACCCCGTGGAGGGCTGGTTGAACAGTAGCCGCTGGAGGGCTGGTTGAATAGTAGCCGATGGAGGGTTGGATGAACAATAGCCCGTGGAGGGGTGGTTGAACAGGAACCCGTGGAGAGGGCTGGCCGAACAGTACCTGGTGGAGGAGCGGTGGACGCTGGATGAGCAGGAGCCCGTGGATGAACAGTCGCAGGTGGAGGCTGGAGGAGGTCGACGGTGGATGAACATGAGCCCGTGGAGGCTGGAGGAGGTCGACAGTGGAGATGAACAGTATCCCGTGGAGTCCCGTTTTGTGGTACGCCACACCCCTCCTGATGAACAGGACCCCCGTTTTGACCGTAGCGCTCCAACACAAGTTTGGTTGCTCTGTTTTGCGGTATGCCACACCCCTCCCGATCAACAGGACCCCATTTCCACCGTATGAGGTCCGTTTCCTCCGTTTTGCGGTATGCCAGACCCCTCCCAATGAACATGATCCCGTTTCCACCGTGGCCGATCGAACATAAGGTCGTTCCCTTCGTTCTGTGGTACGCCAGGCCTCGTTTCCATCGGCTGTTTCGTCCAAGCCGGTTGGCTCCCGATGAGCACGCGTTTCGTTGCCTCCTGATGAACACGACACATTCTGTTGCCCCCCCCATGAACACGATGACGCAGTTTCTCCGTTCCAACGTAGCCACAGCCATGTGCACGAGCCCTGGCCGTACGTTTGCACGAGTAGGCGTTCGAGACCCCGCCTGAGGGAGTCCTGGACTAAGGGGTCCTCAGGCTCCCGGCCTGTTAGCCATGGGTCGGACTGTTGAGCTATGAAGATACGAAGACCGAAGGATGTATCCGTGTCCGGATGGGACTCTCCTTGGTGTGGAAGGCAAGCTTGGCGACCGGATATGTAGATTCCTTTCTTTGTAACCAACCTTGTGTAACCCTAGATCCTCCTGGTGTCTATATAAACCGGAGGACTTAGTTCGGATAGGACAGATTCATTATCATAGCCATACAAGCTAGACCTCTAGGGTTTAGCCATTACGATCTCGAGGTAGATCAACTCTTGTGATACTCATATTCATCAATATCAATCAAGCAGGACGTAGGGTATTACCTCCATAGAGAGGGCCCGAACCTGGGTAAACATCGTGTCCCTTGTCTCCTGTTACCACTCTGGCCTCATCTAGGAGATTGCTCCTGTAACCGCTCTGGCCCTAGATCCAGAGCAAGCTGCGCCATCCTAGGACGGGAGGACCAACACCACCGCGAAGGCCATAGATTCCACGGCGTTGGAGCCGCACATAGACTTAACCTCTCATGACGTTTTTGTCAGCGGAACTCCAGACTCGTATCCAGTTGAAAGTTCTGAACCACGTGAGCCCGCGGATGCTGAGCTTGATCGTTTGTCGATCTTTGAATTCAGCGCCACAAACGTCTTCCAGCACTCGCCTTTTGGCGATGTGGTAAACTCATTAAAAAACCTGTCCTGGGCGGAGGACTCACAACCGAACTATATCCGGCTCGAACTAGGGGTGACGGTGGAGAATTTTGCTTCCCACCCGCCACCCACTTCATAGCCACAGTCGAGGATTTGACCGACGAACTTGATTACGACTCCGAGGACATCGACGGTATGGACGACGATGCCGGAGAAGAAGAGGCCCAGAACCCGCCGTTCACCGGACGCTGCATGGCCACTTCCTCATATGATGTATATATGGTGGATGCACCAAAGGATAATAGTGGTGGTGACAAAGAAGATCCAGCTGAGGATAAACCCTCTGAAATACAATCCAAGCGCCGATGTCAGCGGCGCCGCTCCAAGCCACGCCACAGTAAAGACAGCAACACCGGCACATGAGAAGACAACACTCCGGAGGGTGCCGAAGACAATGAAGACCCCGTTGAAACAACTAATGAACAAGATGAACGGGAAGATGGGCAGGCTAGCCCTGGTAAGCAGGCCACGCACGAAGACTCAGAGGACGGAAGTTATCTTCCTCTCTCTGAGGATGAGGTGAGCCTCGGCATTGGCGATTTCATCGTGCCTGAGGAACCTCTTGAGCAGGAGCGCTTCAAGCGCCAGCTAATTGCCACTGCAAGGAGCCCAAAAAAGAAGCAACAACAGCTTCAAGCGGACCAAGATCTGCTCAATGATAAATGGACCGATGTCCTAGCAGCCGAAGAGTACGGCCTCAAGCGCCCAACCAAAAGCTACCCAAAGCGCAAATTGCTACCTCAGTTAGACGAGGAGGCGCCGGAATACATACCTCCATTGTACAAAGCGGCTGACCAACCACCACGTGGTCGGGACAAAACGACAACTCACGCCGAACACCAGCCAGCCCCGCCTCATCGCACAGGTAGAGGTAAATTAGCCCACGGTCATACATATGACCTCCGGCAAAGCCTGAACAATAAAGCAGGATATACTAGATCAATCTACGGATCGCGAGGACGTGCCTCGACACGCGACGATGGCCACCTATTCGGACGTGACAAATTTAGTCATGCGCGGGATGGAAACCACAGACGGATTCCATTAGAGCTACATCGCGATACGGTCAGATTAGAGGCGCCGCACACCCACATTGTTTCACCGATGAGGTCCTGGATCATTAATTCCTAGAAGGGTTCAAACCCGTGAATATGGAATCATACGATGGAACCACAGACCCCACGGTGTGGATCGAAGACTTTATTCTCCACATTCGTATGGCCCACGGCAATTGTCGGCATTCTGGGAATGGGGGTCCCCAGACTTGCCTGCCTGCGGCCTGCGGCATGGCTCAAAAGGGGGCCCAGCGCGGCCCATCGTCATCAACACAGACCCAAGACCCTCGCGAGGGGCCAAGCCTCGCGGGGCGGACGACACGGAGCTTCCTCAGGCACGGCCTCATCAGGCTGGCTCGCGAGGAGGCGGAGAGATCAAGGCGGGGTACCTCACGAGGTGCCCGTGACGCAAGCCATGACGACCAAGGGTGCCAGGCGGGCACCAGCCCGCGCAGTGTCCTCCTTTCCTCTTTGGTGCAAAGGGAGCAAGCGCATGCGAGAGCATCAAGCAAAGGCACCCGTTTCGGTGCAACGAGACCAAGACCAGTCCAACGGCAGGGAGGAAGTCATTGTGGAGCCCAAGCCAGCGTCACCACCAGAGCCTTTGGCGGGCGAGGACCAACTTTAGTCAGGATAAGTGTACCAGATGTTCCCCTTCAAAATGGCCAATTGTTGGCGCCCTTCCCGCTTAATATTTGGGAAGAGGCCCAGGGCCTTTGCCTATAAATAGGACTAGCCACCCCAAGGGTAGGAGGATCGGAATCAAGAAGGGAGAATCTAGAATCGGCCAACCCAGAAACAAGCTGGGATCGGATCGAGTAGCATCACACACAGAGAGAGAGAGAGAAGGGTGGTTGAACTCCTCCCAGCAGTTCATGGCTTGCTCATCATCATCAGCCCAAGAGGCAATCCACCACACCACACACTGGAGTAGGGTATTACACCACAACGGTGGCCCGAACCAGTATAAACCCTGTGTCTCTTGTGCTGTTCTTTCCATAGCTTAGATCTCAGCGAGGCAGAGGGGTGCAGGTAGGTAGAAGGCGAAATCTCCGCGCGCACCCCAGTGTTCGAACCTCAAGGGTCTGCCGGAACCCGAAATCCGACAGCGATGACCTCCACGCCATCAAATACCTCCCTTTAAAACTCAAGGGGCCAGCTCGGCACTGGCTCAATAGTCTGCCTGCAAATTCTATTGGCAGTTGGGAGGACTTGGAAGAGGCCTTCCTCGATAACTTCCAAGGTACATATGTTCGACCTCCAGACACTGATGACTTAAGCCATATAGTTCAACAGCCCGGAGAGTCCGCCATGAAATTCTGGACTAGGTTCTTAACTAAAAAGAACCAAATCGTCGATTGTGTGGATGCCGAAGCCCTAGTAGCCTTCAAACACAGCATCCACGACGAATGGCTCGCTCGCCACCTCGGCCGGGAAAAGCCAAAATCCATGGCATCCCTCACGGCTCTCATGACCCGCTTTTGTGCGTGCGAGGTCAGTTGGTTGGCCCGTAGGAAAAACAATGCAAGCGACACAGGCACCCCTGAAGCTAAAACTAGCAAAGACAAGTCTCGACGCAACAGATACAAGCGTCGAAACAATAGTGATAACACCAAGGACACAGCAGTCAATGCCGGATTCAGGGGCTCTAAGTGCGGTCAGCGGAAGAAGTCATTTCAAAACAACAATTTAGGCCCATCCAGCTTGGACCACATACTTGATCGTCCGTGCCAGATTCATGGCACCCCAGAAAATCCACCCAATCATACAAATAGAGATTGCTGGGTTTTTAAACAGGCCGGCAAATTAAATGCTGAAAACAGGGAAAAGGTTCACAAAGCGAGGACGATGACGAAGAGCCCCAGCCGAACACAAGGGGACAAAAGAAGTTTCCCCCCTTAGGTCAAAACGGTGAACATGATATACGCTACCCACATCCCCAAGAGGGAGCGCAAGCGTGCGCTCAGGGACGTCTACGCAATAGAGCCAGTCGCCCCAAAATTTAATCCATGGTCCTCATGCCCGATCACTTTTGATTGTCGGGATCATCCGACTAGTATCCGTCATGGTGGCTCAGCCGCACTGGTCCTAGACCCAATAATTTATGGGTTCCACCTGACTCGCGTCCTCATGGACGGAGGTAGCAGCCTCAATCTGCTCTATCAGGATACAACACGAAAAATGGGCATCAACCCATCTCGGATCAAGCCCACCAGGACTACCTTCAAAGGACTCATACTAGGTGTAGAGGCCTGCTATACGGGCTCAATCACACTAGAGGTTGTCTTCGGGTCTCCATACAACTTCCGAAGCGAGGAGTTAATCTTCGATATCGTCCCCTTACGCAGCAGCTACCACGCACTGCTCGGACGAACCGTGTTCGCTCGATTCAATGCAGTACCACACTATGCTTATCTCAAGCTCAAGATGCCCGGTCCACACGACGTCATAACAGTAAATGGAAATACGAAACGCTCCGTCCGTACTGAAGAGCACACAGTTGCCTTAGCAGCAGAAGTATAGAGCGGCCTTCTCAAGCAGAACCTTAATTCGGTTACCGAGCCCACAGACACCGTTAAGAGGGTCCGAACTACTCTGCAGCAGGAGAACTCGGCTCGTCAGGAGCCCGACTAGCAATCCGGCCTCCATCGCAGTTCTGATCAAGTGGTGGCATTCGTGCCGCGCGTACACAACTATGCACTCAAAATCCCATGGGCATCGATGGAGGCATAGCTAGCTTGTGGTCCATAGTACGGCTCAACCGACATCGGATACACACATACTTTCACTTTTATTTGTTTCCTTTACAGGTCTCAATCCCACAGGCACCATCTGGTGGTCTGGTCGATCCTCTTGAAGGATAAACACACCAAGACGACGAGAAACGCAGACATATGGGGGACTTATTAGGTGATTCCGTGAACTATAACTCTACCCATTTTTCAGGACCCATATGCAGCTCTCCCTTGGTTTCGGCATGTCAAATAGCATGTTGCTTATCGCATTACCTGTATCAATGCGCCTTGACGTACTAATTAAATTACAATGAGAACAGTTTGCAGCTGGAGCTGTAGGACTCCAGCATTTTACCTTCGTATCTTTTCTGTTTTCTTTCTTTTTTCTTTCTTCCAGCTCCCCTATGGATAACCCTATCAGGTAGCACCCATACACTTTGGTACGTTTCATGTTTGCAGGGGCTGCACAGCACCCCACACTATGGCAACAAAAGTTTGAACACTTTTTATAAGTATAGTTCGGCACCCCGAAATTAGCATTATATGCATTGGCTCCGAATCATGTCTTTGGTCAATAGTTCGGTTGCCCGGCTCCCGTGCCTGCTACCTTACGTTCCACTGTGATTGTGCCTTGGTTTATCCAAAGGAGCACCTCAGTAGAGAAAGCCGAAAACTGACTGTCATGATGCGGCGAGAGCCGGTCAGCTATTCGGAGGTTGCAAATCGTTGGAGATTTCTTCCGCATTACGCGAAGGATTGGTACTTCCCGATCAGACGCCTATAGCACTCTAGTTCGGATACTAGGGGTTGCGCCCATGTTTTTATTGTCGCACTCCTATGGCTAAGTGAGGGCGTTACAGCCGCATAGTCTGGTTGCCTGGTTCGTTGTGCTAAACAACTCCTTCAAGGACCATCTAATTGGATCTAGATTGTTTAGATTCCATCTCGAACACCCCCGTACTACCTACATGGGGGAAGAAGCTGACGACTGGTTAACCCTCAGATTTCATACAACACGGCCGCACAGGAAGTAAAAAATTTAAAACATAATACGCATTATATTGCATAAACTCTTTGTTTCATCATACAAAGCAGAGGGAGCTCGCATACATTCATTCAAAGATAATGTCTTTCGCACAGTGATCCGCAACAATGCGGGATCCCTCCAAGACACCATCAAAATACAACTCGGGTCGGCGGTGCTCCTTGCCCTCAGGCGGCCCCTCGATCATTACCTTCTTGGCATCCATCTTCGCCCAGTGCGTTTTGACGTGGGAAAAGGCCATCCGGACACCTTTGATACAGACCGGCCACTTTATAACCTCAAGCCGGGGGCAAGCATCAACAAGCCGCTTCACAAGTCTGAAGTAGCTGCTAGGTATCGACGCGTGTCGGCGTCAAAACCGGCGGATCTCGGGTAGGGGGTCCCGAACTGTGCGTCTAGGCTGGATGGTAACAGGAGGCAAGGGACACGATGTTTTACCGAGGTTCGGGCCCTCTTGATGGAGGTAAAACCCTACATCCTGCTTGATTAATCTTGATGATATGGGTGTTACAAGAGTAGATCTACCACGAGATCAGAGAGGCTAAACCCTAGAAGCTAGCCTACGGTATGATTGTATGTTGTGATTGTTGTCCTACGGACTAAAACCCTTCGGTTTATATAGACACTGGAGAGGGTTAGGGTTACACAAGGTCGGTTACAAAGGAGGAGATATCCATATACATATTGCCTAGCTTGCCTTCCACGCCAAGTAGAGTCCCATCCGGACACGAGACGAAGTCTTCAATATTGTATATTCATAGTCTAACAGTCCGGCCAATGGAGATAGTCCGGATGCCCGGAGACCCCTAATCTAGGACTCCCACAGTAGCCCCTGAACCAGGCTTCAATGACGATGAGTCCAGCGCGCAGTTGTCTTCGGCATTGCAAGGCGGGTTCCTTCTCCGAATATGAATTTGAATACGAGGATAGTGTCCGACCCTGCAAAATAAGTTCCACATTTCACCGTAGAGAGAATAATGTTTTCGCAGATCTAATCCGCTAGCTTGTTTTGGCAACATGATGTTACGTCATGGCCCGGTGATTATTCGAACCGTTTCTTTTAACCAGCCCCGCACATAACGTGAGGCAGTTTTTTGACACGTCTTGTCAAAGCAGAGATCGTGTCCCCTTATTACGGGATTCTCATCAATACGGGCGTGGGTAACCCAACCACGCCATCAATTGCAGCGCTTGGGGGATAAGCGAGTTTTATTAGGCAAGTGGGGACGCTTAATTTTGTCTGTCCATATAAAGGGATAAGGATTCGCCTTTGTATCCACGCCTTCTTCCTCCTCTGCTCATCCGCTCCCGCACACTCAAGCTCTAGCGCCCAAGATCTCACTTCCATCTCAACCTTCTCCAACCATGTCTGGAGCGGGAGGCAAGTGGATGGTCTCCTCCATCACGGAGGAAGACATAAAGAAACTGAGGAGAGCCGGATACCTGCCCGACGACATCGTGCACCGGCTCCCGGATGAGGGACAGCTCATCCCCACCCCTGAGCCCCATCAGAGGGTGGTATTCCTCACCCATTTCCTCCGTGGACTGGGATTCCCTCTCCATCCCTTCGTCCAGGGGCTCATGTTTTATTATGGCCTGGATTTCCACGATCTGGCCCCGAACTTTATCCTCAACATCTCGGCGTTTATCGTCGTGTGCGAGGCCTTCCTCCGCATCAAGCCCCATTTCGGCCTATGGATGAAAACCTTCAACGTCAAGCCGAAGATAGTGAGCGGCCACCAGGCGGAGTGCGGAGGCGCCATGGTGGGCAAGATGCCCAACATCACATGGATCGAGGGCTCCTTCGTGGATACCATAAAGGGGTGGCAATCGGGGTGGTTCCATATCATCAAGCCACGCGACCCTGCATGGGTAGCGGCCCTCGAGTTCCGATCTGGCATCCCCATGCGGCTCACCTCCTGGAAAGACAAGGGCCTATCCTGGGGTAATTCAAAAGAGCTGACCGGACTCCAGTCATGTATTCAAAACATGGTGGACAAGAAGCTCAAGCTCGTCAACATAGTCCAGGTTATGCTCATCCGCCGGATACTCCCGTGCCAACAACAGGAGTTCACCTTGTGGGAGTTCAACCCGGCGCAGCACCGAACTCTGAACAGGCTCTTCGACACAACTCATGAAGATGCCTGGAGGGTGCTGTTCAAGGGCGCCGCGGTCCCTCCCCCATTACCGAGGATCGCGGATTCAGCGCGAAGCGCCAAGCCAGTGCGGTAAGCTGTTTTACCTTTCACATGATACTTGTTTTCTATATAGATTGACTCTATGCGGGATCTAAACTCCCGTGCCGTTAACAGGACTGGCAGAAGATGGCCGGACAAATCGACTGTTCGGATCCCTTGCCCGAAGGCCCTGCAGACGCCCTTCTGGCGAAGATGTTGACTCCGGCCCCTTATAAGGTGCCGGAGAAGACCCAGAAGGCCAAGGGAGCTCGAAAGAGTTCCCGACGCCAGGCGTCGTCAGACTCACCGTCCGATGAGTCTGCGGCGCACTCTTCCCCTGAAGCCAAGGAAGAGGAAGAAGAGGCACCCCCACTGACTGGGGGAGACAAGAAAAGGAAGGCCACCCCAACTGGGGTGGCCGGAGGGTCCAAGAAGGGAAGTACGCTCCTTCCGGACAGCTCTACCGCCGCCGACGAAAGTGAAGACGAGTGGTTGCCCAGGGCCAAGCCCAGGGGAGATCGTAAGTATTCGGATACCAAAGTAACCCATAGGATTCCTTTGTTGCATTGCTTTCCCTAACGCCGAACTCAATTGTGCAGGCCGCCCCGAGCCAATATCGAGGTATCCTCGGACGGCTCCCTGGGCTCGTCGAACATGGATAGCGATCCAGTCCCGACCGCCACCTCCCCTCATCCAGCCGACGAGTGTTGTCTCAAGAGGCACTGAATTGAGGGGGACAGTCCCGAAGGCGCCTCAAGGCGACCTTCCGGGCTCCGGGAGCCGAGGGGACGGGGTCCCCGAGAGCTCCGAGTTCGGCCCTCAGCCGAACACCGCGCCGGACCATTCAACGGCTCCAAGCTCGGGCAGGCGGTCCCCTTCTAAGGGGGGTGAGATGCCTGTGCCGGTGACCTCTGTCCATCCAGAGGCGTCGGACACTATGTTGGAAGCGCTTCGCAGCGCTTCCATCAAGGAGGAGCACCGCACTATCATGAGTGCGGTGATCCAGAAGGTTCAGTCCGCCAAGAGCGGATTGACTGAAGCCTGTACTAGCCTTCTAACAGGCTTCGAGGTAAGTGTTTTAAAATGTAGTAGAAATATTACCGCATAGAAGTAGCCCCTGATGCTTTGTTCGGTGCTCACAAAGAAAAGCCGAACAGAGGATCAAATAATATCGCAGGAGTCTAATATAAGTATGTCAATATGCATATGCAGGCTTCGCTGCTGGCGTCCGCCGCACTAGCTGCGGAGGTCGCCGTACTGAAGGAGGCCCTCCACGGGTCCCAGAAAGAGCTCGGCCTTGCTAAGAGGCAGCTCGAGGAGAACAAGGGTAAGTAATACCCCGTCTATAGATGAGAAAAAGGACGCGATTGCTAAATGACAGGATCATTGTATGTTTGCCAGGGGCCACGACCGAGGTGGCGACCCTGAAGCAAGCGCTGTCCCAGGACAAAGAGAAGGCCAAGGAGCGCACCGAGCGAGAGAGGCACGAGGCTCGGGTGGGCGAGGTGCAGCAAGAGCTCCAGGCTCTCGTGACGAAGCACGAGGTGTTGGAGCTTGACTTGAAGACGTGAGAGTCTGAGCTTGCCGCGGCCCGTGAGAGTGCGAAGAGTGCCAAGGCCAAGGCCCAGAAGGCCCTTCAGGAGATCGACGCGATAAAGAAGATAATGGCGGGTAAGGCTTTCTATATGCAAAGAAAGCATGTAAAAGTAAATTATCGATTACTTACCCGGATCCGGAGCTCTTCAGGAGCATTCGCAGATTTGCCCCGCAGTGTGTCCGATGCCGCACAATTTTACCAGGCCGAGGACGGTAGCTCGATAGAGAAGCTGTTCTAGTCTCAGTATGCTGAGGCCAAACATCCGGTGTCGATGAGTGACCAGCTGAAGCAGATGGCCGAGCTACATAAGGTGGCCGATCAGGCCATGAAGGGCTTCATAGTCCGATTGTGGCCTGGCGATGCCCTTCCGAACAACTTCTTTGGCCTGGTGAGGCGGCTTGTGGATGCCTGCCCACGGCTGGAGGTCGTCAAGCGATCAGTCTGCATTGAAGGTGCACGCCGGGCCTTCGCCCGTGTAAAAACGCAGTGGGTCAAGCTAGATGCCGTGAAGCTGATCAAGGAGGGGCCGCCGGAGGGCAAGGAGCACCGCCACCCCGAGATGTACTACGAGGGTGTTCTGCCGGGCGCCCGTCTTATCGTGGATGAGTGTTCGCAAAGTGTAATATTTGAATGAGACTTGCTCGTTTTGTCCTGTGTGTATGAAAACTTGTATCGTATTCGCTATGCAACGCTTGTGTGAATTTAAAATATTACATTTTGTTTGGCTGTTTATCCAATCTGAGAGATGGCTAGTCCTCGGCTTCTGCCCCCATGCCATGAGTGCCGGGGTGTTCGGGATAAACCTGAGCACTCTTGTTCCCATGTTTGGGTACTTCGAGGGAGGTGCTCAGCACAACGAACAAGGCAACCGGACTAATAATGCATTATCACTCTCACTTAGCCATAGAATTCTATAATTTTAAATTTCGGCGAAGCCCCTGGTATTCGGAAGGTCGAATTCGGGGCGCGATACACGCCTGTAAACCGGACAGAGCCGGCCCCTCGCCCTAAGCGGCATAAGTCTTTAGGGACTCGAAAAAACCTCGCCGAACAGCGACCAGTCTCTCGCCTTATCATGACAGTCAGTTTTAGCTTTCTCTACTGGGGTGCTCGGCCCGGCAGAACCGGGGCACAATCATAGTTGTTCTCCTAGCGCTACCTTAGCCGATAGAGCAGAACATAATGTACCAAAACATAGGAGCCGAGCAAACCCAACATTTGACCAAAGACATGATTCGGAGCTGATGCATATAATGCTATAAGTTCGGGGTGCCGCACTTGTGAAAGTGTTCAGACTTTTCACACTATATTGTGGGTACGTAAGCCCCTGGTGCATTGGCCGTACCAAAGTGTACAGTTGCTAGGCGTCATTAATGAACACATAGATATGTATACATATAACAAAAATGCTATAATAGTCGTAATGTCATGCATTGTATATTTAAAAAATTGCATTAAAGTAGAGTGATACAGATAGTGTAATAAGCAAAAGAGTAGGACTATGTCCCTTCCAAGGGCAAGCTGAGGAATTATATGAAATCTGTAATCCACCTAGGAATTCCGTAGTTGTCGGCCTCCTTGGTTGCTGTATAATGTGTTCGGCAATAGAGCTGCCGGACAGTGTTTCCAAAGATTGAAGTCCTGAAAGAAAAATAAAAATAACCAAATGGGAAGCCCCTGGTGCAGTTTAGGCCACATTTTGGGGCGTGCCGTAGTTGTGCCCCCCCCCCTCCCCACATGTGCCCATGGTATTTTTAAAGCGTAATTATGTACGCGTGGCACGAACAACGCCGTTGGGCTGGGATTGGGGTGGCCGCCGTATTTTTACGCGAGCTCAGATCGCGCCAGGCGGTCTGTTTGCCGATTGCCCCGAGCGCGCTTGAAGGTGTCCGGGCTTTGAAACGCCGAACTGGTAGATTGCCTTGAGAGGCTGCTTTGCGCTTCTGCTGCAAGGGCCGCGGTGTGCTCCTTTGTTTGAACAGAGCGCTCTGTGTTTCCGTTGACTGTAATAACTCCGCGAGGTCCTGGCATCTTGAGCTTGAGGTATGCATAATGTGGCACCGCATTGAATCCAGCGAATGTGGTTCGTCCGAGCAGCGCGTGATAACCACTACGGAATGGGACTATATCGAAGATTAACTCTTCGCTTCGAAAGTTATCCGGGGATCCGAAGACCACTTCTAGTGTAATTGAGCATGTGCAGTGGGCCTCTATGCCTGGAATGACGCCCTTAAAGGTCGTCTTTGTGGGTTTGATCCTTGAGGGGTCTATACCCATTTTGCGCATTGTGTCCTGATAAAGCAGGTTCAGGTTGCTGCCGTCGTCCATAAGGACTCGAGTGAGGTGAAATTCGTCGATGATTGGTTCTAGGACCAGTGCGGCGAATCCGCCGCGATGAATACTAGTGGGGTGGTCCCTGCAATCGAAGGTGATCGGATAGGAGGACCAAGGGTTGAACTTTGGGGTGACTGGCTCCAACGCATATACGTCCCTGAGCGCACGCTTCCGCTCCCTCTTGGGGATGTGGGTTGCGTATATCATGTTCACCATCCGCACTTGCGGGGGAAACCTCTTCTGTCCTCTAGTGTGCGGCTGCCGGGGTTCTTCCTCGTCATCGCTATGTGGTCCCTTGTCCTTGTTTTCGGCAATTAACTTGCCGACCTGCTTGAACACCCAACAATCCCTGTTGGTGTGATTGGCTGGCTTGTCTGGGGTGCCGTGTATTTGACACGAGCGATCGAGTATACGGTCCAAGCTGGACGGACCCGGCGTGCTTTGTTTGAATGGCTTTTTCCGCTGACCGGGTTTAGAGCCTTTGAATCCGGCATTGACTGCCATATCCTCAGTACTTTCGCCGTTGATGCAGTGCTTATGCTTGTTGCGACGTGACCTGCTATTGTCGTCCTTGGTATCTGAGGTACCATGGTTCTTTGATATGTTATTACTGCGAGCCAGCCAACTGTCTTCTCCCGCACAAAAGCGGGTCATGAGCGTCGTGAGAGCTGCCATAGATTTCGGCTTTTCCTGACCAAGGTGCCGGGCTAGCCACTCATCTCGGATGTTGTTCTTGAAAGCCGCTAAGGCCTCCGCATCCGGACAGTCGACGATTTGATTTTTCTTTGTAAGGAACCGAGTCCAAAATTGCCTGGACGACTCTTCTGGCTGCTGAATTATGTGGCTCAAGTCATCGGCGTCTGGTGGTCGCACATAAGTGCCATGAAACTTGTCGAGGAATGCGGTTTCCAGATCTTCCCAACAGCTAATGGAGTCCGCTGGCAAGCTATTAAGCCAATGCCGCGCTGGTCCTTTGAGTTTTAGTGGGAGGTATTTGATGGCATGTAAGTCATCACCACGGGCCATGTGGATGTGGAGGAGGAAGTCCCCAATCCATACTGCGGGATCTGTTGTGCCATCGTATGATTCAATGCTTACATGTTTGAAACCTTCTGGGAATTGATGTTCCATTACTTCGTCTGTGAACCATAAGGGGTATGCGGCGCCTCTGTATTGGGCTATATCGCGACGCAGCTCGTGTGGGTCCTGCCCGCTTTGTTCGGCCCGACCGGATTTGCTTTTACTGTATCCGGTGTGATGTTTACCATCTCGTAGAGTGGTGCGCCCTCGTGATCCGTAGATCGATCTTGAATGCTTTGCTTTGTCCTCCAATATGTCTCGCAGGTCTGGCGTATCTCCCCATGCCTTTTTATTTGGATGGCTTTGGGGTGGAGGCTGAGCTTTTGGCTGGAATGCCTCTCTATCGCGACCACGAGGTGGCCGTCAGCCATATCATACGCTTCTTCCTCCAGTCGGGGTAGTAACGTGCGCCTTGGTGTAAGTGCATCTAGTGCCTCTTAGTGATTTTGGTGTATTGAAGACTTATAGGTTAAGGGACTAATGCGTTTGTGAGTGTACACATGGCTATAAGTCTATGAGGAGTTTGATATTTACAGGAAAAGTCGACCCCTAAAAATGAATATCTTTGACTGAAGATTCTGGTATTTCTGAAGACTATCATGAAGACTTTGAAAGTGAAGAAATTGGTGTGTCCGTGAAGACTTGATATTCATGCGAGGAATATGAAGATTGAAGACTTTCGTTTTCATAGTTTTGTTTTTCTCTTTCTTGAGTCATAGGAAACACCATACTGTTAAAGGGCGTCGAGGAAATACTAAGGAAAAATTTCCATGTGATGCTCAACTCAAAATCCTACACCTACCAATCCCTTCGAGTGAAGCCATTGGAAATCTCATACAGTTCAGTCAATTTCTTCAGTGACAGAGATGAAGTTATTCTGGTCTCTAAGGAATTTGTCCTGACTGAGGAGTTAGGAATTCACCAGTGTGGATTGCCTACACGGTGAGGAACATGATAGCCCTGAGGATTTTGCTACTCAAAATTCCGACCGTTGCTGTGCTATGCGCCAGCTGTCCCAAAATATCTATCCACCTAACGGTCATATCATTGAAGGGCATTTATGTCTTATCATGTCGAGCTGCTCCCTAGGCTATAAATAGCTGCCCCCTACAACCACTAGCTGGTTGGCTGCTCTAAGAGAAACTGACACTTGTCATTTGAGAGCAACCCATCCTCTGAGAACTTTGAGCGAAAATCATGAAGTGAGGAAAAACCAAAAACCCAAAACCCAAACACCTACAAACCCCAAGTGATTGAGCATCACTGAAGAGATTGAACCTGAGTGGATCCGACGCTTGTTACCTTTGAAGACTGTGCTTCTTCTAGACGGTTAGGCGTCATGGTCTAGAGCATCCAAGAGGAATTGTGGATCGCCGAGTGACCAAGTTTGTGAAGGTTTGGAAGTCGCCTGAAGACTTACCATGAGTGATTGGACGAGGTCTGTGTGACCTTAGTTCAAGGAGAATACGGTGAGGACTGGGTGTCCTGAGCTGCGTGTTCAGGACTGGGTGTCCGGGACTGTGTGTCCTCGAGTTTAAATACTCAGCCGCTCCAACCAAACGTACAACTGAGACAGCAGTTGGAACTGGTCTACCAAATCATTGTCTTCACCAAGCTTACTAGTTCTATTTCCTCAACTCTTCCATTTCCTCATAACTGTGTTGTGTGTTTGTTCATATCTGTGTTTGAAGACTTTGACTGAAGACTTTCTCAATTTCCTCAGTTCAATTTCTTCAGTCTATTTGTCTTCATCCTGTGTTATCCTGTGATTACGCTTCCTGTACTCTGTGCATGTCTTCATTTCATCATGATGACTATGCGTGTATTCTATTATGTTTACTTTTGAGTACTTATTCCGCTGCTAGTAGTTCTTCGCTAAGGAATTTCCTCACCGGCAAATTCCTCAGTGAAGAATTTCATAAAAAACGCCTATTCACCCCCCTCTAGTCGATATAACGCACTTTCAATTGGTATCAGAGCAAGGTACTCCCTTGTTCTGTGTGATTTTGGTTTAACCGCCTGGAGTTTTAGTTATGTCGACCGCAGGTATGATCAAGGTCTCTGCTTGGTGTCCTACCTTCGATGGGACAGACTACCCCTACTGGAAGAATAAGATATGAATGCATCTTGAAGCAATTGATAACGATCTCTGGTATGTTGTGGAGAATGGTGTTCCCTCAGTCACACCTTCTCTGAATGCTGCCGATGTGAAGAGATTCAAGCAACTCGACTCTCAAGCGAAGAATATCATATGCGGCCATCTGAGCAAAGGACAGTATGGCAGATTGAGTGCTTTGGAAACAGCGAAGCTTATCTGGGATAGGTTTTCCAAAGTGAATGAAGGAGTCTCAACTCAGCGTGACTCTTGAGTTGATGTTCTTCGCAATCTCTTCAACTGCTTCAAAAGACTCGACAATGAAAATGTTCAACAAACCTTCGATCGCCTCACTAACATCTCAAATGAGCTTCAAGCACTTGCTGCCACTGACATCACCGACCATGAGGTGGTGAAGAAATTGCTGAGATCGCTTGATTCCTCATTTGACACTCTGGCATTGATGATACAAGAACGTGTTGATTACAAGTCACTTGATCCCACTGATATTCTCGAGAGGCTAAATACTCATGAGTTCCAACTTGCTGAAAAGAGAGATCTCTATGGTTCAAGCTCTGGCAGAACACGTGCACTGAAGGCCAAGGCAGTATCTGAGTCCGAAGATGAAGACTCTGGTAGCAGCATTGGTGATCCTGAAGAACTGAGCCATGATCTAGCTCTGCTCGTGAAGAAGTTCCAAAAGTTCTCAAGACATGGTCGCCTTGGAAGATCCTCAAGGAGCAATGATTCCTCTTCCAGTGACTACAAGAAGAGGCTCTGTCACAAATGCAAGAAACCTGGACATTTCATTCAAGATTGTCCTCGGTGAGAAAACGAATCAAATAAGAAGAAATACAAGGATTACAGTTCTGATGATGCGAAGAAAAAGAAGAAATCCACAAAATCCTCATCATCAAAATCCTCAAAGCCTTCATATCACAAGAAGAGCATCTCCAAGAAGGCCAGGGCATTCATTGGCAAGGAAATTGACTCTGAGGCTGAATCTGAAGAAAATGAGGAAGAGAAGTCATTCGAGGAGTCCGAATCCGGAGTGGCGATCCTTGCTCTCGCTACTGCATTCGCCAGCAAGTCTATCTTCAACACTGAAGAAAATGACCTCACCAACAAGGCTGATGAAGGCGATGATGACTACGCTCCCACCTATTGCTTCATGGCAAAGGGTGCCAAGGTACTCAAATATACCTCCTCTAAATCAAGTGAGAATGAATCTGATGAAAACCTTAAACCCAGCTATTCTAAACTTGCTAAGATTGCTATAAAACAACAAAGGGCTTTAGAAAAGGTTCAAAACATGCTAAATAAAAGTGATCATATGTTGGGTGAAGAAATGGATCACACTGAAACTTTGACTGAAAATCTTCAGAGACTTCAGTCCAAGCTTGACAAACTTCAAAGTCATCATAACACTCTCTTATCGGATCATGAGAAGCTTTCTTATGAATTTCTTCAAAGAAAGCAAGACCTTGCGAAGCTAAGAGTGAGTTATGAAGATCTTTAGAAGGAGCGCGATTCATTACTTACTCAACAAATCAGTGCTTCTCAGGAAGAATTTGTTCCTCCATGCTTGAAGTGCATTGAACGTGAATCTGCTAATTCTTCACCTGAATGTTCAAATGCTGCTAATGTTTCAAATTCTTCACATGCCTCTGCTATCACTAATTCCTCATCTGAGGACATTGCTAGTATCACTAATGATGCAGGGCTGAAGGAATTGTACACGACAGGCATGTACAAAAAGGGCATTAGGCTCTTTGTGATGTGCTTAAAAAGCAGATCCTCAACAGGAACCCTAGGAAAGAGGGTATCGCCTTTGAGAGGAAACTCAATGCTGATGGTACATATTGGAAGCCTGAGCAGTACCCCAAAACTACATGGGTTGCTGCAAAGGGACCTCCAGTTGATCCATCTAACTTATCTGGATTTGCATGTGAATCCCCTCATTCTAATGATGAGTCAATTGACTCCAACTATAAGCTATTCAAAAATCAGAATGGTGAAGTATTTGCTAGATATGTTGGCACTAACTGCAGGAACGGCTCCCATATGAAGAAAATCTGGGTTCCCAAAAGATGCCTTGAAAATCTTCAGGTGAATGTCATCATGACGCCACCTGTGAAGAATAGGAACCCCAGATCAAATTCTTCATATGGACCAAATTCTTCATATGGACCAAATTCTTCATATGGACCAAATTCCTCATATGGAGCAGAGTCCTCATATGAACATCATCGTGCTAACTCGTTAGTTTCGTAGGGAAGATCTAAGGATTATGGATATGTGCATTATTCTTCAAATCATTATGTCCATAAGTCCTCGAAGAATTTCTCTGCATACTCTTATGCTTACTCTAACCCCTCTTATGTGAGACGAAATGGATTGGCTTCTATGCCATCCTTTTCGTATGGAGCTCGCAGAATGATGAACTCTTTTCCACCCCTTCAGATGTGGGTGGTGAAGAAAAAAAAACTAATCTCTTCTGCAGGGTCAGGTCTCCAGACGCACGTAATCGTCTGAAGAATTTGCTGGAGACCTGAGCATGCCTGATAGGACGCAGGCTAATCATGAAGAAATGAACTTTCATTTCTCACGTCCTCATATTGCTTTATCAGTTCTTTTACTTGATGAAATTGATCTGATGAATTGATGTCATATTCTTCACTGATGAATTATATGAGTTTGTAAGCTGCACTAATTCATCTGTAGGATGATCAACCCAAAGCCACTGAGTGGGTCCTTGATAGTGGATGTACAAACCACATGACTGGTGACAAGAATCTATTGATGGATGCTCCATTATCTCCGTCACATCTGAAGCATATCATTTTTGCTGACAAAGGCAAAAGTCAGGTATTGGGTCTAGGTAAGGTTGCGATTACAAAGGATCAACACATGGACAAAGTCATGCTTGTTGAGTCCTTAGGATACAACCTTATGTCTGTCTCAATGCTTTGTGATCTTGATATGGTTGTTGTCTTTGGCAAGTACCGTTGTGTTGTGGTTATGGAAGCTGACAATTCCAAAGTCTTCGAAGGCTTTAGGAGAGGAGATCTATATATTGTTGATTTCTCTACAGGACCACAACCAGTCGTGTGCTTACTTGCAAAAGCTTCAGAAGGCTGGCTCTGGCATCGACGACTTGGTCATGCAGGCATGAGGAATTTGCACACGCTAGCGAAGAAGAAGCATGTCATTGGCATCGAGAATGTCATATTCCTCAAGGATCACCTATGCGGAGCCTGTGAAGCTGGGAAGATGACGAAGGACAAGCATCCAGCAAAGACTATCATGGCCACCACTCGCCCGTTTGAATTGCTTCACATGGATCTCTTTGGTCCTAATCATTATTTTGCTATTTCAAATGAAGCATATCAATATGGCTTTGTTATTGTTGATGATTATTCTCGCTATACATGGGTACACCTTGTTACTTACAAACATGAAGTGCAGGAAGTCTTCAAAAGATTTTCCTCGAGGGCTTCAACCAACTTTGGTGTGAAGATCAAGCACATCAGAAGTGACAATGGCACTGAGTTCAAGAATTCTGGTCTCGATGACTATCTTGATGAACTTGGTATTACTCATGAGTTATCTGCTCCCTACACTCCTCAGCAGAATGGTGTCATGGAGCGCAAGAACAGGACTCTTGCTGAGATAGCTCACACTATGCTTGATGAATACAAAACGCCTCGTCGTTTCTAGACTGAGGCAATTGATACTGTGTGCCACATCATCAACAGAGTATATCTTCACAAATTCTTCAAAAAGACTGCCTATGAACTCCTCACTGATAAGAAACCCAATGTAAGTTATTTCAAAGTCTTCGGTGCTAAATGTTGGATTAGAGATCCTCATCACAACTCAAAATTTGCACCGAAAGCACATGAAGGTTTTATGCTTGGTTACGGAAAGGACTCGCACACCTACAGAGTCTTCAACAACGTTCTTCACAAAGTTGTTGAAACTGTAGATGTGTGGTTCGATGAAACTAATGGCTCGCAAAGAGAGCACCTACCTAATGTGATAGATGAACCAGCACCTGAGGAAACTATCAAGTTCAAGGCTACTGAGGATGTCATTCCTACTGAAGAATCTGCTGAAGAATTCATTCCAGAACATGAAGAACGTCGAGCTAATGCACCTGAAGAAAATGCTGAAGAAAATGGTGCTGAAGAAAATGTTGATCAAACTCTTCAATGACAACCAGCTCATCCTCGCATTGCAAAAGAAGTGCAAGTTGAAAAGATCATCAATGACATCAAAGCGCCAGGTCCTCTCACACGCTCAAAAGCTTCACATTTGTCTAACTTTTGTGGGCAGTATGCTTTTGTCTCTATTACAGAGCCCACTAAGGTAGATGAAGCATTTCTGGAGCCTGGGTGGATTTAGGCCATGCAAGAAGAATTACATCAGTTCAAGCTCAACAATGTCTGGGAACTAGTCAAACGTCCAGATCCTCGCAAGCACAATATCATCGACACAAAGTGGATCTACCGCAACAAGCAAGATGAAAATGGCCTTGTGGTGAGGAATAAGGCACGACTCGAGCTCAAGGCTACACACAGGTTGAAGGAATTGATTTCGATGAAACTTTTGCACCTGTTGCTAGACTTGAGGCTATTCTCATATTACTTGCTTATGCTAACCATCATGATATCACTTTATATCAAATGGATGTGAAAAGTGCATTCCTCAATGGTAAGCTTGAGGAAGAAGTATATGTTGCTCAACCCCTAGGTTTTGAAGATCCAAAGAATCCTGACAAAGTCTTCAGACTCAACAAGGCCCTCTATGGCCTCAAGCAGGCCCCACGGGCTTGGTATGATACCTTGAAGGAACTCCTCATGAAGAAAGGCTTCAAACCCGGTTCACTTGACCCTACTCTTTTCACTAAATCTTATGATGGTGAATTGTTTGTGTGCCAAATATATGTTGATGATATTATCTTTGGCTGTACTGACCAATGTTATAGTGATGAGTTGGCTATATGATGAGTGAAGAATATCAAATTTCTAGGATGGGAGAGTTGAAATTCTTCTTAGGTCTTCAAATTCGTCAACAACACAATGGCATATTCATCTCTATGGAGAAATACCTCAAGGATGTACTGAGGAAATTTGGCATGCAAGATTGCAAAGGCGTCAAAATTCCTATGCCCACAAATGGCCATCTGTGCACTGATGAAAATGGTATTGACTTCGATCATAAGGTATACCGCTCCATGATAGGTTCCTTATTGTACTTATGTGCATCTAGGCCAGATATAATGCTTAGTGTTTGCATGTGTGCCCGATTTCAAGCTACACCGAAGGAATCACACCATAAGGCTATGAAGCATATTCTTCGATATCTAGCTCACACACCAACACTTGGATTATGGTACCCCAAGGGCTCGGTTTTTGATCTTTTTGGATATTCTGACTCTGACTATGCTGGTGATCGTGTGGATCGCAAGTCAACATCTGGTACATGTCATTTCCTCGGACGATCTTTGGTCTGTTGGTCCTCGAAGAAACAGAACTGCGTATCACTATCTACTGCTGAAGCTGAGTACATTGCTGCTAGTTCTTGCTGTGCCCAATTGCTATGGATGAAGCAAACTCTCAAGGACTACGACGTCAACATGAAGAATGTGCCTCGCTTCTGTGACAATGAGAGTGCCATCAAGATTGCTCACAACCCAGTTCAGCACTCGAAAACAAAGCACATTCAGATTCGTCATCATTTTCTTCGTGATCATGTGTTGAAGGGCGACATTTCTATTGAGCATGTGAAGACTGAAGAACAGCTAGCCGATATCTTCACAAAGCCCTTGGATGAGAAGAGATTTAGCAAGTTGCGGTGTGAGCTAAATATCCTAGAATCTTCGAATGTTCTTTGAAAATGACACTCATCCTAACACTTATGAAAAATTGACGACTTAGATGTGCAACACATGAAGAAACGTTCTTCTTCAATCAATGAAGAATAACACTCTTAGTGTGAAGAAATTAATGAAGAATTTGATTCTCAGAACCCTACGATAATTGTACGCGGTGTCTGAAATCATCATTCTTATACGGTGGGTCACGCCACCACCAAAAGTTGAAATTCCTCAATTATTCATATTCTTCAACTTTGTATAGTCTTCATTGGTTCCGTCATTTTTCTTCATTGGCTATATATATATATATATATATATATATATATGAGTTTATGTCCTCTACAGCATTCACTTATTGCTATTTCTTCAAGTTGGTTTTCTGCTAAGTGAATGTGATCGGACCCTTCCCCTCTATGCTTTACTCAACCCAATCTGTTCACAAATTCTTCATGTGCGTTCTATTTGAAACTCGTTCAAAATCATCACTGTGTCCTTGTCAGCTGAAGAAATTGCAAACGGAACTTTAAAACCTATCTTATCTAAATTTTCGGCTTTGCCGCTCAAACCGTTTCGCATCCCACGATACACTTATCCACTCACCCACGATCTAACACGATCTCCACCTCTCACTACGTGGGTGACACATGTCATGCGAATGAGAAGGGTCAGGGGCACGTTCGTCCAATTTCTTCGGGCGAGCAGTTTTTCACCGTGGCTATAAATACCCCTCCTTCCCTTCCTCACTTCTTTTACTCCGCTCGACCTCTCTCTCCAGCTCGAGCTTCTCAAACCCTAGCGCCGCCGCTACTTCATCGCTGCCGGTGAGAAAGAGCTTCACTCCCTCGACCTCGTCGCCGACGTACTCGCGCCGACCGCGGACATCTTCACTCCGCCGCCCACCGTAGCCGTCTTCCTCCGCCAAGTTAGGGCGTGGAATATCTGCACAGACGAACTTCACATCTCCTCACTCCAGTTCGTCATGTTCTTCGTCCAGGGTAATTACAAGTTACTTTTACTGCCCTCATTGATTCGAATGATTATCTACAAAATCTTCAAAAGTGTTTTCTTCATATCTTCACACTGGCCAATGTTGCACTGTCTCCGTTTGAGATGAAGCCTTATGCACCTTGGATTATGAGATTCCCCAGGACAAGGTCTTCACTCAACTACAAAGCTGATTTCCAGAATCACCTCAGCTACTTGCCCCCAATTGAAGTCCTCAAGCAGACATATTCCTTAGTTGATGGAAACGGCAAGGCACCAGCTATAATTGATGAAGGCATTCGTCCATTGGATGGTCAGTTTCGCAAAGCTGCATCTTATTCCACCAATGATGACTCTGCCACACATGACTCTGCCAATGCACCTAAGTCCACTCCTCAAGCCACTGCTCCGCGCGTGATGACTGACCATGAACTTTTGCTTAGTCTTCACCAGAAGGTGGATCGAAATCACAAATGGGTTAAGCGTCAGTTTGGATCACTTCTTCACAACATGACTGCCACACACAATGCAGTGAAGAAAAACCACTACTACCTCCATCAAGTCTTCGGTCGCACCTGGGCAATCCTGTCACATCTATATCGTGAAGAAGATCTGAAGAACATGGGTCTCAAAGAATATTTTGACTGGTCTGCACCTCCACCGAAGAAATTCAAGAAGGTCCAAGTTCCTTCTCTGGTGGCCAGCTCATTTTCTTCATCGCGCGACACTGATGAACATGAAGATTTGGACGACACTGCAGCAGGCCCTACATCAACAAACGACCCCAACAATGTTGGCGCTCCTTCATCAACATGATTATCTTCAGGGGCGTTAGTCCTCATTTTCGATCCTCTTGGTCATTCGATGACAAAGGGGGAGAAATATGAGTTAGTCTTCAAGCGGGTCTACTATATGGGCGTTTTTTATTTGCTAAGTTACAACTCTCGTTCTTCTGAAATTTATTGGATCGAGTTGTAATCTTAAACCCGATGGTGCTCTGATACTTTTGATGCACTATGCTCTGATACTTTTGATGCACTATTCTGCATGCTTATTCCTCGTTAATATTATTGCACGCATGCTGAATTTCATCAGGCACCATATTTCATCATGCATTTCAAATTCTTCATATTATATGTTAAATGCGTGTATGAATTACAAGATATAGGGGGAGATCCCCATGATTAAACTCTTCAAGTGTGCATTGCTTCAAAGGCAAATTCCTCACTATGCACATCTTCAGGGGGAGTTCTTCTATATCTTGCAATCAAATTCCTCAATATCAGTAGTTACACTTCATATGCTTATCCCCATTGAAAACTTAACCTATATTGTCATCAATCACCAAAAAGGGGGAGATTGTAAGTGCATCTAGTGCCTCTTAGTGATTTTGGTGTATTGAAGACTTATAGGTTAAGGGACTAATGCGTTTGTGAGTGTACACAGGTCTATAAGTGTATGAGGAGTTTGATATTTACAGGGAAAGTCGACCCCTAAAAATGAATATCTTTGACTGAAGATTCTGGTATTTCTGAAGACTTTCATAAAGACTTTGAAAGTGAAGAAATTGGTGTGTCCGTGAAGACTTGATATTCATGCGAGGAATATGAAGCTTGAAGACTTTTGTTTTCATAGTTTTGTTTTTCTCTTTCTTGAGTCATAGGAAACACCGTACTGTTAAAGGTGGTCGAGGAAATACTAAGGAAAAATTTCCATGTGATGCTCAACTCAAAATCCTACACCTACCAATCCCTTCGAGTGAAGCCATTGTAAATCTCATACAGTTCAGTCAATTTCTTCAGTGACAGAGACGAAGTTCTTCTGGTCTCTGAGGAATTTGTCCTGACTGAGGAGTTAGGAATTCACCGGTGCGGATTGCCTACACAGTGAGGAACATGATAGCCCTAAGGATTTTGCTACTCAAAATTCCGACCGTTGTTGTGCTATGCGCCAGCTGTCCCAAAATATCTATCCACCTAACGGTCATATCATTGAAGGGCATTTATTTCTTATCATGTCGGGCTGCTCCCTAGGCTATAAATAGCCGCCCCCTACAACCACTAGCTGGTTGGCTGCTCCGAGAGAAACTGACACTTGTCATTTGAGAGCAACCCATCCTTTGAGAACTTTGAGCGAAAATCATCAAGTGAGGAAAAACCAAAAACCCAAAACCCGAACACCTACAAACCCCAAGTGATTGAGCATCACTGAAGAGATTGATCCTGAGTGGATCCGACGCTTGTTACCTTTGAAGATTGTGCTTCTTCCGGACGATTAGGCGTCATGGTCTAGAGCATCCAAGAGGAATTGTGGATCGCCGAGTGACCAAGTTTGTGAAGGTTTAGAAGTCGCCTGAAGACTTACCACGAGTGATTGGATGAGGTCTGTGTGACCTTAGTTCAAGGAATATACAGTGAGGACTGGGTGTCCTGAGCTACGTGTTCAGGACTGGGTGTTCAGGACTGTGTGTCCTCGAGTTTAAATACTCAACCACTCCAACCAGACGTACAACTGAGACATCAGTTGGAACTGGTCTACCAAATCATTGTCTTCACCAAGCTTACTGGTTCTATTTCCTCAACTCTTCCATTTCCTCATAACTGTGATGTGTGTTTGTTCATATCTGTGTTTGAAGACTTTGATGAAGACTTTCTCAATTTCCTCAGTTCAATTTCTTCAGTCTGTTTGTCTTCATCCTGTGTTATCCTGTGATTACGCTTCTGTACTCTGTGCCTGTCTTCATTTCATCATGATGACTATGCTTGTATTCTGTTATGTTTACTTTTGAGTACTTATTCCGCTGCTAGTAGTTCTTCGCTAAGGAATTTCCTCACCGGCAAATTCCTCAGTGAAGAATTTCATAAAAATCACCTATTCACCCCCCCTCTAGTCGATGTAACGCACTTTCACTTGGGTAACTCTTGGAGGGACGGTCGAGTTTATATTCCTCGGCCGCGAGGACTTCAGTCCATTTGTCAGCTAGCAGGTCTTGATCAGCTTGAAGCTGCTGCTGCTTTTTCTTCAGGCTATTTGCCGTGGCCATAAGCCTGCGCTTGAAGCGCTCTTGTTCGACGGGATCCTCTGGTACGGCGAATTCATCGTCGCCGAGGCTTGCCTCGTCTTCGGAGGGGGGCATGTAATTGTCATCTTCCTCCTCTCCGCCAGCCGCTCTCTCAGGAGAGCTGGCTCCTTCATCCTCCTGATCTAACTCTTGCCGGAGGGGATTTTTGTTGTCTTCGGCGCTATCTGGAGTGTTATTATCTCCTGTGCCGGTATCACCACTTTTGCTTTGGCGGGACTTAGAGCGGCGCCGCTGACATTGGTGCTTGGGTTGCTTCTTGGAGGGGTCATCCTTCGCTATCTTGTCACCGTTGCCTTCATTGGGTGTATCCACCATGTATATGTCATACGACGAGGTGGCTTTCCAGTGCCCTATAGGTGCTAGTTCATGTTCGTCTCCTACATCGTCGTCCATACCGTCGACGTCTTCAGAGTCAAAGTCGAGCATGTCGGTTAAATCATCGACAGTGGCTACAAAGTGGGTGGTGGGTGGGCGTCGAATTTCTTCGTCGTCCGCATCCCAGTCCTGTTGGCCATAATCCGGCCAGAGCTCTCCTGACAAAGAGAGAGACCTTAATGAATTCAGAATGTCGCCGAAGGGCGAGTGCTGAAAGATATCCGCAGCGGTGAATTCCATGATCGGCGCCCAATCGGATTCGATTGGCAGGGGCGCGGATGGTTCGGGGTCCGGAGGAGAGTCCGGCACCTTGGAGTCACGGGCTGCGCAGAGGATTATGCTGGTGTTTGGCTCGATCGCCGTCGAGACTGCAGCCCCTGAGGCGGTGTCTAGCCACCTATCCTCGATTGGCGCAGCTGGCTCCGAGCTAAGGGTCGGAGCTGATGCGGGCGCGGCCTCTGGGGTACCGTTCGAATTGCAGAGCTAGGTCATACCCATCGCGACAGTGCGACGCGCCTGGCTGTGGCTCTAATCCGTCGAAGATCAAGTCCCCACGGATGTTGGCCGTGTAATTCAAACTTCCAAATCTGACCTGTTGGCCAGGAGCGTAGCTTTCAATCTGCTCCAGATGGCCAAGCGAATTAGCCCGCAGTGCAAAGCCGCCGAATACGAAGATCTGTCCGGGGAGAAAAGTCTCACCCTGGACTGCATCGCTATCGATGATAGTAGGAGCCATCAAGCCTAACAGCGACGACATAGAGGAACTCTCAATGAAAGCACCAATGTCGGTGTCAAAACCGGCGGATCTCGGGTAGGGGGTCCCGAACTGTGCGTCTAGGCCGGATGGTAACAGGAGGCAAGGGACACGAAGTTTTACCCAGGTTCGGGACCTCTTGATGGAGGTAAAACCCTACGTCCTGCTTGATTAATATTGATGATATGGGTGTTACAAGAGTAGATCTACCACGAGATCAGAGAGGCTAAACCCTAGAAGCTAGCCTACGGTATGATTGTATGTTGTGATTGTTGTCCTACGGACTAAAACCCTTCGGTTTATATAGACACCGGAGAGGGTTAGGGTTACACAAGGTCGGTTACAAAGGAGGAGACATCCATATACGTATTGCCTAGCTTGCCTTCCACGCCAAGTAGAGTCCCATCCGGACACGAGTCGAAGTCTTCAATCTTGTATCTTCATAGTCTAACAGTCCGGCCAATGGAGATAGTCTGGCTGCCCGGAGACCCCCTAATCCAGGACTCCCACAGCGCGGCAGGCCATAGTCGTACTATCAGCTCCTTCATGGTAGATCGGCCGCCTTGTGCAACTCGACCAGCCTTTTCAGCTGGTCGCTGAAGGACACCAGATGTTCGGGTCCAAGATATTGAGACCAGAACAGCTTCTCCGTTGAACTCCCTTCCTCGGCTCGATAGAATTCGGCAACGTCTGGTACGCTGCGCGGCAAATCCGTAAACGCCCCTAGAGAGCTCCAAATTTGGGTAAGTAAAAGGAACGCTTCCTTCACAAACTTGCTTTGCATAATGAAAGCCTTACCCGCCGCGATCTTCCAGGCCGCCTGGATTTCCTGAAGGGCGCTCTAGGCTTCGGCTCGAGCCTCCTGCGTGCTCTGGAGGGCATTCACAAGTTCGGACGCTTGCGTCTTAGAATCACGCTCCAAGGACTCGCACTTCTTGACGGCGTCCTCAAGCTGTTGCTGAACCTCGCTGACCCTTGTCTCGTGCTTCTCGCGCGTAGAGCGTTCCTTGGCCGCTCTGTCCTTGACCTTCTTTAAGGCCTTCTTGAGGTCCGCAACCTCGGTCATGGCCCCTAATAAAGTTCACAACACTTTAGTCAGCATGAACCATTCGTCCTTCCTAAACATACACGCAGGTTACTGCATACCTTTGCTGTCCTCCAACTGCTTCTTCACGAGGCCGAGCTCTTTCTCGGCCTGCTCTAGGTTCTGCTTCAGTCCGGAGACCTCCGAAGTGTGAGTGACAGCAGCCAGCAGCGACGCTTGCTTCTCACAAAGACATATTATGTTAGACTCCTGCAAAAACTATTTTGATCCCCTGTTCGGCTTTTCCTTTCCGGACACCGAACAGAGCATCAGGGGCTACTGTCCACATTGTGATATTTTTTCTACAATTGTTACCTCAAAGCCTGTTAAAAGGCTAGTGCAGGCCTTGGTCAGTCGGCTTTTGGCGGACTAAACCTTTTCGATCACCGTACCCATAAGAACACGGTGCTCATCCACAATGGAGGCGCCTCGCAGCACCTCCAGTAGATTATCCGGTGCCTCTGGTTGGACAGAGGTCACCCGTGGAACAGGCACACCTCCTCCTTTTGGGGAAGGCCATTGGCTGGACTCCGGAGCCGTGTAGGTCTCCGGAATGGTATCCGACTGAGGGCCGATGGGAACTTGGCCCCCATTGCCAGTCTCCATGGGGGCTTTCTCTCCCATGTGTCCGGCAACCGAGGAGTCATCCTGGGGCGCCGCCTTAACGATTTCCGGATCCTCCGCCTGGTCTGGAAAGGTCCTCTGGGACGCCGCCTCGTCATCACCCTTGGGTGAGGCAGAGTGAGCGGGTGGCGGAGACATGCTAGCCATCTTCCTTGAGTCTAGCGAACCCTCTGTCGAGGATCGCGGGGAGCCGTCGCGGGCCGGACTGTAATGGCACGGTTTAAGCATATTAATATTATAAACTGGAAAGGCTAGGTATTGGGAGGTGCGTAGGGTTTTCGGTACTTACGAGGCAGCTCGAGGCTTGGTCCGGGGCGTTCGCTCCGGACTGCTTTCGACATCCCATGCGGAGTTATCCGCAAGGGAGCCCTTCCCCCTCTTGGGCGTCTTCACCTCCAGATTCGTGGAGGCCTCTCTTTTTTATTTACCCCCTCCGGGGGAAGCCACTTTCTTCCTCCTCCTCGCCATCATCTGCGCGGCCGAAGAGTCAGTATCGTCTTCGGACGACATGTCCGAAGTACCCTCTCGACGCAAGCCACTCATGCTCCCTTTAGCCGTCTTCTTGGCCTTCTTCTCCGACACATCATAAGGCGCCGAAAATAGCATCTTCATTAGGAGAGGGGTTTCCTCATCTTCGGGTAGTGGAGCTAGACAATTAATCCGCCCCGCTATGTCGATCTAGGCCTACAAATTGATAGGAAGGCTTAGACTCCTTCTCAAAATGTGCCAGTAAAGGCTATACCTTGAATACATAAAAAACTTACCGAATTGGCCAGGCATTTTAAGCTGAGCACACGATCTTCGGTCGTAGGTGGTGGTGTCCCGCCGGCCTTGAAGAGCACTTTCTAGATATCTTCGTGCGTTGTGTCGATGAGCTCTAGTAGCCTCTGGTGCTTGGCCGGATCGAACTCCCACAGATAGCAAGTCCGGCGTTGGCACGGAAGGGTCCGACGAATGAGCATAACCTGGATCATGTTGACGACTTTGATCCTCTTGTTTATCATGTTCTGAACGCACGTCTGCAGCCTAGTTAGCTCGCTCGAAGAGCCCCAGGCGAGGCCCTTCTCTTGCCAGGAGGTAAGCCGCAGCGGAGCTCCGAATCGAAATTCGGGGGTCGCCGCCCAGTTGGTGTCGCGCGGCTCGGTGATATAGAACCACCCCGATTGCCACCCCTTCACCGTCTCCACAAAGGAGCCTTCGGGCCATGTAACATTGGGCATCTTGCCCACCATGGCGCCTCCGCACTCTACCTGTTGGCCTCTCACCACCTTCGTCTTTACATTGAAAGCCTTCAGCCATCACTACAAAAAGAAGACACATCCATGACATTTTGGGCCGAACGAATTTTTTTTCTGTAATACATATGACACTTCTATGACGATAATTGTGACAAAACCCGGTATCATCATAGATGTGGTGGGATCCTACTTCTCTGACAAAAAATCATGACAGAAAATGGGCTTTTCTTCCTGGGCGGGCCAGAGACGCAGCTGCATTCTACCTCTTGAGCTTGCGTTGGTTTTCCACGAAGAGGAAAGGATGATGCAGCAAAGTAGTG
Organism: Triticum dicoccoides; assembly: GCF_002162155.2. Classification (NCBI taxonomy): domain Eukaryota; kingdom Viridiplantae; phylum Streptophyta; class Magnoliopsida; order Poales; family Poaceae; genus Triticum; species Triticum dicoccoides. The sequence continues at coordinate 241,282,662 of NC_041384.1, read as the reverse complement.
TAAGTATTTCCCTCAGTTTTTGAGAACCAAGGTATCAATCCAGTAGGAGGCCACGCGCAAGTCCCTCGTACCTACACAACACGTCAATCCCTTAGCGGTCACTTACGGAAGTGAGATCCAATAAATAATATTTTTGGTATTTTTGATATAAAGATGCAAAGTGAAAAGTAAAATGCAAAGTAAAAACAAAGCAAGATTAAAGTGATGGAGATTGATATGATGAGAATAGACCTGGGGGCGATAGGTTTCACTAGTGGCTTCTCTCAAGAGCAGAAGTTTTCTACGGTGGGTGAACAAATTACTGTTGAGCAATTGACAGAATTGAGCATAGTTATGAGAATATCTAGGCATGATCATGTATACAGGCATCACGTCCGTGACAAGTAGATCGAAATGATTCTGCATCTACTACTATTACTCCACTCATCGACCGCTATCCAGCATGCATCTAGAGTATTAAGTTAAAAATAGAGTAACGCTTTAAGTAAGATGACATGATGTAGAGAGATAAATTCATGCAATATGAAATAAACCCCATCTTCTTATCCTCGATGGCAACGATACAATACGTGTCTTGCTGCCCCTTCTGTCACTGGGAAAGAACACCGCAAGATCGAACCCAAAGCTAAGCACTTCTCCCATGGCAAGAACTACCAATCTAGTTGGCCAAACCAAACGGATAATTCGAAGAGACTTGCAAAGATAACCAATCATACATAAAAGAATTCAGAGAAGATTCAAATATTGTTCATAGATAGACTTGATCATAAACCCACAATTCATCGGTCCCAACAAACACACCGCAAAAGAAGAAGATTACATCGAATAGATCTCCACAAGAGAGGGGGAGAACATTGTATTGAGATCCAAAAAGAGAGAAGAAGCCATCTAGCTAATAACTATGGACCCGAAGGTCTGAGGTAAACTACTCACACTTCATCGGAGGGGCTATGATGATGTAGAAGCCCTCCGTGATGACAGCCCTTTCCGGCGGAGCTCCAGAACAGGCCCCAAGAAGGGATCTCATGGATACAGAAAGTTGCGACGGTGGAATTAGGTTTTTGGCTCCTCTTCTGATCGTTTGGGGGTACGTGGGTATATATAGGAGGAAGGAGTACGTCGGTGGAGCACCGAGGGGCCCACGAGGCAGGGGGCGCGCCCTGTAGGGGGGGTGCCCCCTACCCTCGTGACCGCCTCCGGTACTTCTTGGAGTAGGGTCCAAGTCTCCTGGGTCTTATCCGAGAAGAAAATCACGTTCCAAAAAGGATTTTTCTGTTTGGACTCCATTTGATATTCTGTTTCTTCAAAACACTGAAATAGGCAAAAAAAATAGCAATTCTGGGCTGGGCCTCCGGTTAATAGGTTAGTCCCAAAAATAATATAAAAGTGGAAAATAAAGCCCAATATAGTCCAAAACGGTAGATAATATAACATGGAGCAATCAAAAATTATAGATACGTTGGAGACGTATCAGGCATCCCCAAGCTTAATTCCTGCTCGTCCTCGACTAGGTAAATGATAAAAGGAGATTTTTTTATGCAGAGTGCTACTTGGAATAATTTCAATGCAAAATTTCTTAATTGTGGTATGAATATTCAGATTAGAAAGATTCAAGACAAAAGTTCATATTGACATAAAGAATAATAACACTTCAAGCAAACTAACAAAGCAATTATGTTCTCTCAAAGTAACATGGCCAAAGAAAGTTCATCCCTACAAAATCATATAGTTTAGTCATGCTCCATTTTCGTCACACAAGAATGCTCTCATGATGCACAACCCCGATGGCAAGCCAAGCAATTGTTTCATACCATAATAATTTCGAACTCATAAACTTTCATGTAATACATGAGCGTGAGCCATGGATATAGCACTATGGGTGGAATAGAATATAATGATGGGGGTTGTGTGGAGAAGACAAAAAAGGAGAAAGTCTCACATCAATGAGGCTAATCAATGGGCTAGGGAGATGCCCATCGATTGATGTTAATGCGAGGAGTAGGGATTGCCATGCAACGGATGCACTAGAGCTATAAATGTATGAAAGCTCAACAAAAGAAACTAAGTGGGTGTGCATCCAACTTGCTTGCTCATGAAGACCTAGGGCACTTGAGGAGGCCCATTGTTGGAATATACAAGCCAAGTTCTGTAATGAAAAATTCCCACTAGTATATGGAAGTGATAACTCAAGAGACTCTCTATATGAAGAACATGGTGCTACTTTCAAGCACAATATATGAGACTTGCTATATCATGGTGCTACTTTGAAGCACAAGTGTGGAAAAAAGGATAGTAACATTGCCCCTTTTTTTGGGACAATGCTCTATTGAATGATGATCATCACACTTCTATTTATTTACAACTCAATGATTACAACTCGATACTAGAACAAAGTATGACTCTATATGAATGCCTCCAGCGGTGTACTGGGATATGCAATGAATCAAGAGTGACAAGTATGAAAAATTATGAACGGTGGCTTTGCCACAAATACTATGTCAACTACATGATCATGCTAAGCAATATGACAATGATGAATGTGTCATGATAAACTGGATGGTGGAAAGTTGCATGGCAATATATCTCGGAATGGCTATGGAAATGCCATAATAGGTAGGTATGGTGGCTGTTTTCAGGAAGATATAAGGAGGTTTATGTGTGAAAGAGCGTATCATATCACGGGGTTTGGATGCACCGGTGAAGTTTGCACCAACTCTCAATGTGAGAAAGGGCAATGCACGGTACCGTAGAGGCTAGCAATGATGGAAGGGTGAGAGTGCGTATAATCCATGGACTCAACATTAGTCATAAAGAACTCATATACTTATTGCAAAAATCTACAAGCCATCAAAAACCAAAGTATTACGCACATGCTCCTAGGGGGATAACTTGGTAGGAAAAGACCATCGCTCGTCCCCGACCGCCACTCATAAGGAGGACAATCAAATAACACCTCATGTTTCAAATTTGTTGCATAATGTTAACCATACGTGCATGCTACGGGACTTGCAAACTTTAACTCAAGCACTTATCAAATTCACAATTACTCTACTAGCATGACTTTGATATTACTACCTCCATATCTCAAAACAATTATGAATCATCCAACTTTTCTTAGTATTCAACGCACTCAAAAGAAAGTTTCACAAATCTTGAATACCAAGCAAGTTATTATTAAGCAAATTACCATGCTATTATGACTCTCAAAATAATTTAAGTGAAGCATGAGAGATCATAGTTTCTTTAAAACAAACCACCACCGTGCTCTAAAAGATCTAAGTGAAGCACATAGAGCAAAATTTCAACGCTCAAAAGATATAAGTGAAGCACATAGAGCAAAACTACATAGCTCAAAAGATATAAGTGAAGCACATAGAGTATTCTATCAAATTTTAATTCATAGATGACTCTCTCAAAATGTGTGTACAGAAAGGATGATTGTGGCACACTAACAAACAAAGACACAAATAATACAAGACGCTCCAAGCAAAACACATATCATGTTGGTGAATAAAAATATAGCTCCAAGTAAATTACGGTTGGAAGTGGACGAAAGAGGGGATGCCTTCCGGGGCATCCCCTAGCTTTGAATTTTTGGTGTCCTTGGATTATCTTGGGGGTGCCATGGGAATCCCCAAGCTTAGGCTCTTGCCACTCCTTGTTCCATAATCCATCAAAAGAACTCACCCAAAACATGAAAACTTCACAACACAAAACTCAATATAAATCTCGTGAGCTCCGTTAGAGAAAGAAAACATAAAACCACTTCAAGGTACTGTAATGAACTCATTGTTTATTTATTTTGGTGTTAAACCTACTGTATTCCAACTTCTCTATGGATTATAAACTATTTTACTAACCATAGATTCATCAAAATAAGCAAACAACACACAAAAAACAGAATCTGTCAAAAACAGAACAGTCTGTAGTAATCTGTCACTAACGCAAACTTCTGGAACTCCAAAAAATCTACCAAAATTAGACGACCTAGATAATTTGTTTATTGATCAGCAGCAATTGGAATCAGTATTTTATCACGTTCTTATGATTTTTAGTAATTCGGGCACTGAATGCAAAGTTTCTGGAAATTACAGCAAGATCAAATAACTATCATCCAAGAAGATCCAATAGGTCTAGCTTGGCACAAACACTAATTAAAACACAAAACCACATCCAAACAGAGGGTAGATGGGTTATTTATTCCCTAACAGAAGAAAAACACAAAAAAATGGGTTGCCTCCCAACAAGCGCTATCGTTTAACGCCCCTAGCTAGGCATAAAAGCGAGGATAGATCTAGGTGTTGCCATCTTTGGAAGGCAATTCTTCAATGAGGCATCTACCTTTCTTAGAGATCTCTTTATTTTTAGTAATTATCAAAATTTTAGGCACAAGATCGAAAAATTCATTTGTAGCAAATGGTTCTTTAATGAAATCAAAAATATCGGGATGAATACTTATAGATTTAAGATCCGCAATTTCCTTACTAGATGATTCACCCTTATTCTTAGGAAACATACATAAGCTTAGCAATTTTAGTGGGAGGACTAGGAGTATTCTTTGCGGAAGAAAAAGCGGTTCCCAAATTGGTAATGATACCCTCAAGTTTATCGATTCTAGAGGAATCTAGATTTATTTTCTCATCTACCATGGGTTCCTTCTCCTTAATATTTTTCAAAGTCATTCCTACCTTAGACCCATATTGAGTGATTTGATTATGAATCTTTTTATCTAGATTTTCAATTGATTCAATAGTAGCAACTTTGTTTTCAATAATTTCAAGCCTTTGCATAACATTCTCCAAAGTTAATATAGTTCCATTAACCAAAAGAGGTGGTGAGCCAAATAAGTCTATCATAGCATTATAAGAATCAAAAGTATGGCTACCCAAGAAATTCCCTCCGGTAATGGTATCAAGGATATATCTATACCAAGGACTAGCACCCACATAAAAATTACGAAGAAGAACTGAAGTAGATTGCTTCCTAGTAGCTCTATTTTGAGCATTGCAAATTCTATACCAAGCATCTTTCAAATTTTCTCCCTCCCTTTGTTTAAAATTTAGAACTTCGTTCTTGGGAGATAACGGAGGAGATATAAGACTAGCCATGACGACAAGACAAGCGAGAAAAAGGCAAACGGAGAAGGAGAAGGGGAAGGAGAAAGAGAGGGCGAATAAAACGACAAGGGTGAAGTGGGGGAGAGGAAAACGAGAGGCAAATGGCAACTAATGTAATGCGGGAGATAGGGATTGTGATGGGTACTTGGTGTGTTGACTTTTTGCATAGACTCCCCGGCAACGGCGCCAGAAATTCTTCTTGCTACCTCTTGAGCTTGCATTGGTTTTCCCCGAAGAGGAAAGGATGATGCAGCAAAGTAGCGTAAGTATTTCCCTTAGTTTTTGAGAACCAAGGTATCAATCCAGTAGGAGGCCACGCGCAAGTCCCTCGTACCTACACAACACAAAGAGCTCAATGCAACCAACGTGATTAGGGGTTGTCAATCCCTTCACGGTCACTTACGGAAGTGAGATACAATAGATAATATTTTTGGTATTTTTGATATAAAGATGCAAAGTGAAAAGTAAAAGGCAAAGTAAAAACAAAGCAAGATTAAAGTGATGGAGATTGATATGATGAGAATAGACCCGGGGGCCATAGGTTTCACTAGTGGCTTCTCTCAAGAGCATAAGTTTTCTATGGTGGGTGAACAAATTACTGTTGAGCAATTGACAGAATTGAGCATAGTTATGAGAATATCTAGGCATGATCATGTATACAGGCATCACGTCCATGACAAGTAGATCGAAACGATTCTGCATCTACTACTATTACTCCACTCATCGACCGCTATCCAGCATGCATCTAGAGTATTAAGTTAAAAATAGAGTAACGCTTTAAGTAAGATGACATGATGTAGAGAGATAAATTCATGCAATATGAAATAAACCCCATCTTGTTATCCTCGATGACAACGATACAATACGTGTCTTGCTGCCCCTTCTATCACTGGGAAAGAACACCGCAAGTCGAACCCAAAGCTAAGCACTTCTCCCATGGCAAGAACTACCAATCTAGTTGTCCAAACCAAACGGATAATTCGAAGAGACTTGCAAAGATAACCAATCATACATAAAAGAATTCAGAGAAGATTCAAATATTGTTCATAGATAGACTTGATCATAAACCCACAATTCATCGGTCCCAACAAACACCGCAAAACAAGAAGATTACATCGAATAGATCTCCACAAGAGAGGGGGAGAACATTGTATTGAGATCCAAAAAGAGAGAAGAAGCCATCTAGCTAATAACTATGGACCCGAAGGTCTGAGGTAAACTACTCGCACTACATCGGAGGGGCTATGATGATGTAGAAGCCCCCTGTGATGACGGCCCTTTCCGGTGGAGCTCCAGAATAGGCCCCAAGATGGGATCTCGTGGATACAGAAAGTTGCGGCGATGGAATTAGGTTTTTGGCTCCTCTTTTGATCGGTTGGGGGTACGTGGGTATATATAGGAGGAAGGAGTACGTCGGTGGAGCACCGAGGGGCCCACGAGGCAGGGGGCGCTCCCTGTAGGTGGGGGGCACCCCCTACCCTCGTGACCGCCTCCAGTACTTCTTGGAGCAGGGTCCAAGTCTCCTGGGTCTTATCCGAGAAGAAAATCACGTTCCAAAAAGGATTTTTTCTGTTTGGACTCCGTTTGATATTCTGTTTCTTCGAAACACTGAAATAGGCAAAAAACAGCAATTCTGGGCTGGGCCTCCGGTTAATAGGTTAGTCCCAAAAATAATATAAAAGTGGAAAATAAAGCCCAATATAGTCCAAAACAGTAGATAATATAGCATGGAGCAATCAAAAATTATAGATACGTTGGAGACGTATCACTGCATGACATTCTTTGGGCCGTCCATGACGGAAAAAATCATGGTAGAAGCGAGGGGGAGGAAAATTTCGAGTAGTTCCCGGTTACGGTGGGAGGTCAGGGCTGAGTGATGCGCGTTTCTCTCGTACATGTACGAGCGTGTGTGTGAGGCGTTGGCTCTAACTGAACGCGAGCGATTGCACTGCAGGCTACGCGTTACTGAACCCGAGCGATCGATCGATGGCTGTTAACTGAACCCGATCGAGCGATTCCTTCGCTACTGTTGCTAACTGAAGCGGATCGATGCTACCTCTGGATGAACAATGAGTGTTG
>NC_041384.1:241258516-241274926 GCF_002162155.2 Triticum dicoccoides | reverse complement strand
CCCCGTGGTGTTGCCTCTAGATGAACAGGACCCCGATCGATCGAGCCGGTTGGGGCTGGATGAACAGGACCCCGTGGAGGGCTGGATGAACAGGACCACCCCGTGGAGGACAAGATGAACAGTAGACGGTGGAGGGCAGGATGAATAGTAGCCCATGGAGGGGTGGTTGAACAGGAGCCCGTGGAGAGGGCTGGTTGAACAGTAGCCGGTGGAGTAGCGCGCGGTGGAGGCTGGATGAACAGGAGCCCGTGGATGAACAGCCGCAGGTGGAGGCTGGAGGAGGTCGACGGTGGATGAACAGTAGCTCGTGGAGGCTGGAGGGGGTCGACGGTGGAGATGAACAGTATCCCGCGGAGTCCCGTTTTGCGGTACGCCACACCCCTCCCGATGAACAGGACCCCCGTTTCGACCGTAGCGCTCCAACACAAGTCTGTTTCCTCCATTTTGCGGTACGCCACACCCCTCCCGATCAACAGGACCCCCGTTTCGACCATAGGAGCTCCGTTTCCTCCATTTTGCGATACGCCAGACCCCTCCCGATCAACAGGACCCCGTTCCGAATGTAGGTGGTCCGTTTCCTCCGTTGTGCAGTACGCCAGGCCTTGTTTCCATCGCCTATTCCGTCCAAGGCCTCCCGATGAACACGACCACGCATTCCGTTCCGACCCAGCCGGTTGGCTCCCACGCGTTCCGTTGCCTCCCCATGAACACGACGCATTTTGTTGCCTCCCCATGAACACGACGACGACGTTGTTTCTCCGTTCCGACCCAGCAATGTACACGAGCCCTGGCCGTACGTATGCGCGAGTAGGCGTTCGAGACCCTGCCCGTATGTACACATGCGTGGCCGTATTTTCTTTCTTGCACCCTGGCCGCTGTACGTACGTGTACATGCTACGTGCGTGCCTCAACTACGACACGTGCGCGCCTCTACTACGACACGTGCGCGCCTCTATATTGACCAGTATGTACGTACACGTTCGCGACCAGAATGACAACGCTACGTACGCTTCGACCAGGTGGGTCCCGACTGTCAGGCACTTCCTTGCCTACAAAGATGTAGCTGGTGGGTCCCAGCAGTCAGGGGGTGAATCATTTTTTTGCCCGGACGCACTTCCTTGCGTGCGAAGATGTAGCTGGTGGGTCCCAGCAGTTAGGGGGAAACGTTTTTTTCGCGAAATACAGTGGCCCATTCGGTGTGTCCCAGCTGTCAGGTGGAGGAATCATTATTTTCCGCGTAATAAGGAGGCACTTCCTTGCTGCGGTCGTGGACCCAGCTATTAGCCTCTCCACGTACAGTCCACGTCCGATGGAAGTCCTTCCTTGACCACGTTGACCACGCAGCACGGAGAGCACCAGGGCGGTGGACGACGGCGAGGCCTAGGAAGGTGACGACACGGAGGCAGGGAAGACTCGATAGTTGTTTCCCACGCGGAGGGTAGTATGACTGTACGAGGGTTTACTGATTCGTCTGCCGTCGCCGGATAATAACAACAGGTGTGGGTGAGTAGAGGGATGGCTAGGCCAGCGATGGGAGTACGGTCGGGCGGTGAGGCCTGCGCGGCAGCACAGCCGGCCGCGAGGAGGGAGCAGGCAGTCCCGCCGGTGCTTGTTTGAGCGGCTGGAGCAGGAAGAGCAGAGATTGAAGAAGCACGACGGCCGTTGGATGGACATCCAACAGTCAGTGCTTGTGCGTCAACCTTTTTTTAGGAAAGCCTCAAATCTGTGGGAAACATCATACAACCCATCTGCCATTATTTCTAATAATTTACAACCCATTTGCTAATTCTTAAGGTTTTTTTAGCCCATATTCTTTTTCTTAGCATTACAGCCCATATTGTGGCAACGGTTAAAAAAATATACGAAATTTTGCATATTTCGGTGCGGTCCGAACTGTTTTTAATCCCGAAATTTCGACTCACATTCAATCTGATTTTAAAAATAAATGTATATCAATATAAAATCCAACAAATTCTCCACACATAAAAATTAATGTAATTTAAAATCTTGAAATGAAAAAAAAAGATATTTGAAACTAATTGTCGGTTTGATGTGTTTTAGAAATGTACAACCCATTTCTCATTACTGATGGGCCATTTTCTCGGCCAGCCGAATGAAAGCTCTCCTCATCTTGAAAGATTTGCAGCCCAACAGGCCTGACAAAGCGACTTACTTGGCAAATCACAAAAAACTGTGTTGTGGCCGTGGACCCAGCTGTCAGCCTCTCCACGTACAGTACTCTTCCGATGGAAGTCGTTCCTTGACCATGTTGACAACGCCGCGCGGAGAGCACCACAGTGGTGGATGACGGTGAGGCCTAGGAAGGGGATGACGCGGCAGTGGGAGCCCGCACGGAGAGGACTATGAGGGTTCACTGGTTCGGCTGCGGTGTGAGGCTACTGTCACCGCAGGGCCTGGCCAGCGGTGGGAATAGTAGGGGGCGGTGAGGCCTCTGCGGCACCACAGCCGGCCACGGGAGGCAAGAGCATGCGGCACGACCAGTGCTGCTTTGGGCGGCTGGAGCAAGAAGACCAGAGGTTGAAGAAGCACTACGGTCGTTGGATGGACATCGTACGGTCACTGGAGCTAGAATCGTTCATATTGACTAAGTTGACAAAGCCCTTCGTCCCCGTCAACTTAGTAGGCCCACAAGTCAGCCTCCCAGCAAGGTGGGTCCCAGCTAGCCGGGGGAGTATTCATTTTTTTGTGCGTAACAAGGAGGCACTTCCGGTGGGTCCGAGCTGACAGCGGGGGGAACGTTTTTTTTGCGAAATACGGTGGCCCGTCCGGTGGGTCCCAGTAGTCAGGGGAAACGATTTTTTTCGCAAAATACTGGTGGCCCGTCCGGTGGGTCCCTGCTCCAGAGGCCCTTCCGATGGGTCCCAGATGTCAGGTGGAGGAATCATTATTTTCCGCGTAATAAGGAGGCACTTCCTTGCTGCCGCCATGGACCCAGCTGTCAGCCTCTCCACGTACAGTCCATGTCCGATGGAAGTCGTTCCTTCCACGTTGACCACGCCGCGCCGGGAGCACCAGGGCGGTGGACGACGGTGAGGCCTAGGAAGGGGATGATGTGGAGCCGGTGAAGACGCGGCGGTGGATGCCCACGCGGAGAGGAGTATGAGGGTTCACTCATTCGGCTGCGGTGTGAGGTTGCCATCGCCGCAGGGCCTGGCTAGCGGTGGGAATAGTAGGGGGCGGTGAGGCCTCCACGGCAGCACAGCCGGCCATGGGAGGCAGGAGCAGGCGGCACGACCGGCGTTGCTTTAGGCGGCTGGAGCAAGAAGACCAGAGGTTGAAGAAGCACTACGGCCATTGGATGGACATCGTACGGTCACTGCAGCTAGAATCATTTATATTGACTAAGTTGACAAAGCCCTTGGTACGTCAACTTAGTAGGCCCACAGGTCAGCTTCCGAAACGGTGCGCCCCAGATGTTAGGGGGAGGAATCATTTTTTGGGCAGGTGAAGCTAGAATATCCAAGATTGAAGAAGAAGCACGACATTCGTTGGATGGACATCCAACGGCTACTGCTGCTAGAACCGTGTGCTGACTAAGTTGACAAAGCCTTGCATACGCGTCAACTTAGTAAGGACAGAAGTGTGTGGCAGAGAACTTATAGCCCATTTGAGATTTGTAAGAATGTGTAGCCCATTTTTGAATTCTAATGGAATTTACTACAACCCGTTTACAGTTTTTTAAAAGTACAACCCATTTCAACCAACCGTTCAAAACAGAATTCAATAAAATTTCCCACATTTTGATGGGATCCGAAATATTTTTATCCCGAAATTTCTAGTCAGATTAAATACAATTTCAATATAAATTTATATTACGTAAAAATCCAACGAAACATTGTGCTCGCAACAATTAATGAAATTAAAATTTTCAATATCCAAAAATAATATTTTATAAAGTAATAACGTGTTTGGTGCATTTTTTATAGTTACTGCCCAGTTTTTGTAATTACATCCCATTTATTATTTCTTAAAGCCCATTTTCTTGTTAAGCCTAATGCATCCCTCCTAGGAAAGATTTGCAGCCCAGCGGGGCGGAGAATAACAACTTGACCTTGCCTGGGTATTCCTAAAAAAAGTATAGCTGGGCTACCATTTTTAGCTTGAAAAAAATTAATATCTGGGCTGGATATCTGGCCTGGGCTAGACGGGCCACAGCCCGCCCAGTTAATACCTGCAGCAATGTTTTCGTTGTTGTTCAGAGGAGAAAAATTAATATCTGGGCTAAACATCGAAAAACTCTGCAGTGCTCACACCTCAAAAACACAAATACTACTCGAGCTGCTTGGTCCCAGCTGTCGGCCGCTTCTTGTGCAATTCTCTCATTTATTGACTAGTACTACATAGGTTGACAATGGTGTGGCACCGTGATGTCAGGAAACCAGGGGGAAGCAAAATAAATAACTCCAGTGAGCGCTTCCACCTCTGCCTCGTTGTCTCCCGTGGAAACCCCTTTCCTCCCTTTTTTTGCTCGGTCAAGGACCAATGCATGCAACACGTCCATGCAGTTATTAGGCAAGAAATAAAAGTGCTTTGCATGCTATGAATTACGATGGCCTGCATGGGTAGCTAATAAGGCATCCTCTTAACTGTTGTGATTAAATGTTGTGTTTAGAAGAGAGAAATATTCTTCTTTTCCACCAATCTGCTTGCACCTAGGTCGTGATGCACCTTCTAATATGACTTATTCACCTAGACGGAGGGAGTATAGTTTTATACATATATATATATATATATATATATATATATATATATATATATATATATATATATATATATATATATAATAAGGAGGCACTTGCGTACGTGAGGCTACGGACCTGGTGGGTCCCCATTGTCATCCTCTCCAAGTAAAGTCATCTCCTCGCCCGCGCACGCTTTCCGACCGAAACAGTCAGCGCTGCCTGCCCCGCTTCCCGGTGCAGGCGATTGCTCCGCCTTCAAACGACACAAGTGTCGTCCATCCGTCCATCTGCCCCCCACATTAGTGACACGCGGTTGCCGAGGCGGCTACTCCGGCGCCACATGTCCGTCCCTCCGCCCGCCCACCATTGCTATATAAACTGCTGCGCCGGCCATAGCCGCAGTCATCCGCATCTGTTCCCTTTCTTCTGTCCACACCACTACTGCCCACCATGGCTTCCTCGCGCTCCAGCACTCTTTGGGGCGGGCGGGCGATGGACCACAAGGAGATGGCAGCCATTGCTGCCGACCGGCTGGCCGGCAGGCAGCTGGAGGACGACGATGCCCCAATGGAGAACATGGTAGTAGACGATCCGGCGCCAACCCCCTCCTCTGCGCCATCCTCGCCGGTGCATTGCACCATGACCATTGGCGAGGCATGTGCCCAATATATGGACAGTGTGAGGCAGATGCGTCAGGAGCAGTTCCTGGAAGCACAGGCCGACGCCGCCTACAACCACCATCTCCTCCAGGAGCATCTGCAGGCGGAGGAGCATATCGCTGCGGAGTGGGCGGAGCAGGAGGCGCTGTTCGACTCATACCGCTCCGCCCGCAAGGGCCGCCTCGAGCGCTGGCGGGAGCGCATGCGGGTGGCGGAGGCTGCGGCCACCTACAAAGAGGCTAGCAAAGAGGGCGATGAAGCGGGCGAGGCGCTGTTTGGCGAGACCGAGGACGAGGCAGAGGACAATGCTGGCTCCGATGAGTCCCCGCTCCGCTGGCATCAACGAGGCCCTGCTCCGCCGAGGCCTCGCGGCGCCAACAACGAGGTAGAGGACACCACCGGCTCTGCCGAGGCCCCGCCCCGCCAACAACGAGGCAGAGGACATCGTCGGCTCAGCCGAGGCCCCACCCTTCCAGCAACGCGGGGGAGGATTTCCACCGCTCCGCTGAGGCGCCACCCACCAGCAACGAGACAAAGGACATCGTCGGCTCCGCCGAGGCCCCGCCCCGCTGCCAACGAGGCCACGCCACATAGAAAACGAGGAAGAGTAGAACATGGTAGGTCGCCGCCACTCGGGTCCAAGTAAGGCCACCGATGCTACCCTCCTGTTGAAGCCAAGCTAGGCGGGTTGACCATTGACGGCCGGTTAGCTTTTTGGCGGGGACGTGGAGTCGGGGAGTTCTGCTGGAGAGTAACGCTGCTTCCACTTAACTGCTGGTGCAGTTGGCTGACAGACCCGTGGGCCCAACAGGCCACATGTCAGTTACGCAACTGCACCTACAATTAAGTTACTGAAGCTTCTGTTCGGCTCAGTGGGACACAGGTGGGTAGCTTCGGTTAATTAATTATACCTCTAGCGCACCCCTTTTTAGTTGAAGAATGTATGAAATGTAATGAAATCTGGCATGTTTATATGAAATCCGACCGTGTATGAATGAATTTATTTCGATTTGTTCGAATTCATGTATCACTGGCATTGGATGAACATGCAAAACAATATGTACTAGCATTATTCCCAGGGTGATCACCTCGTTTGCAGCAGTTTCACATGTACTCCCTCCGGTCCTTTCTAGTCTGCATACAAGTTTTGTCTGCAGTCAAAGTATCTCTACTTTGACCAATCTTATACAAAAAAGTATGCACTTTCACAATGTGCAAAGTAAAAAGGAACAAAAGGAGTACAAAGAGTTTGAGCAGGTTTTTAGCATTTCTATACATTGCAATCAAACACACAGGCCTGGCAATTCATAGAGAACATTCAAAACAATCGATGATTATGCATCTCAGCGACTCACATGTCAGAGGAAATATTTACTTCACAACTAAAGAATAAAGAAAAAATTGATCGACGTTGCTGACAGCAAGGGCGTCCCATTCGAAAATATCAAACGCATGTCTTGCTAAAATCAATGAGCAAAATTTGACAAGGTTATCCCATTCCAAAATATCAAATGCCTACGATTGTGGAATGGGCAGGGCTTGCCATCAGTTCGGACATTGACATGTCACCTCGTGCTAAATAAACCAGCTGTTCTTTTTGTGCAGTTCCACCAAAATTAACCAAATTCGCGCGTAGCTTGTATGATTTCTCCTTTATATGTTGCAACGCCTTGAACTTATCGTCACCTCCTTTCTTGTGGTGGAAATGAATGATTCGATGTATTCATCAATATTTTGTGCAGTTCCCATTGAAATCAAGCTGAGCACCCCTGTTTGCACAAATACGAAAAAAGTGATTAGTATAGAGCAAACTGTACTATGAATTGACAGTTTCAACAGGCACATACATGGTCCATGTAGAGCACACTTTTAGAAAAATGGAACTCACCAGAAAGAATCCTAGAACAACATTGTACTCACGCATCACAGCAAGAAAATGGAGATTTTGCCAGTCCTTCTGAGCTGAAGTTAGTTTGGTCTTGTGGGGAGTAATGTAACCATCCTTCAACTGCTCCTTCTGATGATAAGATAGACAGGGCTTCTTCATCTTGGCATAATCGGAACTAGTCACTTCACGTACTCCATATTCTTCTTCAGAGGAAGATGATCCTGTTGTGCAAAGACAAGAGGTCTACTAAATGCTAGCATCATAGTTTGCTCGAAAAAAAAGGAAAGGAAATATTTAAAACAACACAGATGAAGCACTTCTCAAGGACAATACCACTTTTTCATGACAGCACCGGGAGTTGATTTTTGTTTTCTTCCCATTGTTCTTCCCCTTCATCACTTGGTTCAATAACAAACAAGCTTCGCCTTCAATGTAAGATTTGGCATGTCAATTAGGGAGCACAAGTATAGTACTAAACTTAATTTTCTGATGAAAGTGGCAAAATACAGGCCAGCAGTTGTGAAATATCCTTATCTTACCTCAATGGGATATTACGGTGCACATACAGATTGGAAGTCTTGTCTCCATTTGTGCAGTTCACTAAAATCAAGCAACATTATCGTACAAGTAGCACAACATATGAATGCACACTGCAGAATCATGTGAAAGAAGGCTAGTACTGACCTCTCATGATGCGGAATTCAAACAACTCACAAGAAGAAGATCTGAACCAAATCCGCCTTAATGGATAGGAAGTAAGATCTCCTCTTGTGCAGTTCCACTAAGATCAAGCAATCAAGCAACGTTGTCGGTGTGACATTTTGGTTGAACTGCACAAAACACTCTTAAAACAAAAGTGTTTTGTGCGGTGCAACAAAAGGTCACAATGGCAACGAGGTGAAGCAGATAACCCTATTTACACAGAGGTGCAAAGGAAACAATTTGTGGTCAATAACGGTGGATGACACAGAAGCCAACAAAAAGAAGCATATACCTTATCTAAATGGGAAAGAAAGCAAGACAGTAGCATTTCTCAAATGGTGGCATTGATTAATATTAACATAGAGATTATATTAACAATAAAATTTATTAAACATGTAATTTGCTTTTAACTGTGGCATTGCATCAATTTTCCAGTGGCATTATTAGAGGGTGTTTGTTTACAGGGACATTTTGGTGTAGGGACTAAAAAAACTCCGTGTTAGTCCCATCTAAACCAAAGAGAAGGGACTTTTAGGGACTAAAAGTGGGCATTTGGGACTAAAGAAAGAAGACTCCGAGGGAGTCTTTTTGGGACTTTTTCCAACAGTTTCCCTTGCCACGCATCGCACCTTGTCTCTATTAGTTCATTACTAGGGGTAACATGGTCTTTTAGCATGTCATTTAATAACCTCTAGTCCATGTTTAGTCCCTGGAACCCAGCAGGTAGGGACTAGGGAGTTTTGAACCAAACAGGGCCTTAGATTAACAACAGCTAATGAGTTGCACGGGATAGTGGACGCACCAGCACCATGTGCATCTACCGATGTACTATGGTCATGCACAGTCTGTTGCAACAAAGAACAAGCAACCAAGGAGCATATTTGTGTTGGTCCCAGTTTTGTTATCTTTAGACGCCTTTCCCTATGTGAGCGCAGCAAATCTAGTCCTTCTCAAACTCTACAGCCTTGTCCCTTCCTTTCCTTTTTGAACTAGTACTTACGCCCCTTCCTTTCCTCTTTGAACCACGTCCTAGATTTATGCGATACAACTTTCCCCACTACTTTCCCCCATTCCTTTCCTCTTTGAACCAGGTCCTAGATTAATGCTATACAACTTTCCCCCTTTATTTCCTCTTTGAACCACGTCCTAGATTCATGCTATATACAACTTTTCCCACTACTTTGCCCCACTCCTTTCCTCTTTGAACCACGTCCTAGATTCATGGTATACATGCAGCTAGAGCAATGCATGTGGAGTAAGTAAATTATACCTTAAGGTTCTTGGGGCGTGGTTCGGTGGGTGACGGGACGTCGGCGAAGAAGAAGGGGTCGGAGGCCCTCCCGTGCCGCCACTAGGTGGAAAGTGAACAGCTGCGCCGGTAGTCCCTCGCCGACGGCGACAGCGTTAAGCCTCCTTCCCTTCCCAATGGACGGATCCTGCCAGCTCTTTGAGCAGCAGTGAGGGGAGAGAGAGGCCAACGAAGTCTTGTTTAGATCTGGAGATGGCGAGGGAGTGTGAAGAGAGCAACTACAAGCGCTGAGGCTCCAGCGGGAGAGGGCGAGAGAGTGAGCAAACATGCTAACCAGCTATGCAACCCTCCTGTTATGTTCAACGAGAGGGAAATAACCTTTTATACATTCCTGCATTCGTGTGACAAGCATGCCGTGTTTTTGTGTGTGTGTGTGTGGGAGTCATTGGGATTTCAATCATAATCGTGTCATGTGGCTTTGGTGGTAAGGCTATCCATAGTGGTGCAGAAATAATGCAGCCTTAGTCACCTTACCTCTCTCCACGTAGTACGTTGGGTCCCACCAGTCAGAGGGTGAAACAAACAAATTAATAAGAAAAATTAAAAGCGCCAGCGGTGTATCTTACCTCACACATCTCGCTACTGCTCGGGAACACTGTCCAATTGATCCCTTTGTTCGCTCACGTACTATTTTAAGTGAATCCTTATTATAACATGCACACAAATTTTGTCCACTTGTATTCGACTTAAGTCAGTGTGCCACCGTATCTCGTATACTTACTACTCCCTCCGTCTAGGTGTAATAAGTCACGTTAGAAGGTGCAACGGGACCAAGGTGCGTGCGTGTGCATGTGTTTGTGTGTGTGTGTGTGTGTGTGTGTGTGTTTAACACCATGTGTGTGTTAGAGAGAGCGACAGATCGACCTACCCCTATAGAGAGATGTTGTGTAGTGTACGATTTTAGCCGCGAGAGTCGGTGCATCCTCTCGTTTCCGGGCGTGTCCGGTAGGGACATGCGGACAGCTACCACGCCCGCTCCTGACCAGCCTGGCACACCCAAAGCCCCTCCATCGCCCGCGCGCGCTTCCCGCCCAAAACGGTCAGCGCCGCTCCAAAGAATCAGTGCCACATTCATGCCCGGGCAGAGCGGACGCGACCTCTCACTAGCGCAAGAGTGATGGTTGCTTCGTCCGTCCAACTTACTGCTGGGTCTATGTGATTTGACAGCTCATTGGTCCTTATTACTGAGGTGGTAGGACTGCTAGATGTCCCACGCTTTCGGCGAAAGGAGGTATACTACTCTTACTAGATTACAATTTTCTCCATTCTTATAGCAGAGGCGTGCAAGAGCAGTGAAAACACGCAGGCTCAGTGATTACATGGCCCACCTCACACTACTATCACCGTGCGACACCTAACTCTTGACATAGTACTCCCTCCGTTCCTAAATATTACTAGATGAGTCCCGGCGTGTTGGCGCGGAACAACGGTATATCTCTCTACGCAAAATTATCGATTTCATAGAATAAAAAAACTCTATAACCGCATGACAAATGTGGTAGCCAAACTAAATAAACTCCCATCATCATTTAGATCATCCCACATAAGGAAAAAAAGATCAGCCAACTCTTGAACTCCTACTAAATAATGGGATTATATTTTTCTTTTTGACATGTTAATGGGACTTAAAAGCTCACTTACATGCATGCTACCAGTGCATGCTTGCATGCAGACATGTTGATGTGATTAAAACCCACTCACATGCATGTGGCATGGTATTTCTGCATGCTTGCATGTGGCTTAGTGCGGAGCCTCTCAACGTCAAGATCAGACGACTATTATGGACTGATTTACTTCATCTAACGGCTACATCAATTTTGATGACGTGGCTCAAGGAGAGGATAGAGAATTCCTAGTAGTGGGGGCTAGCTATTACTAGTAGATATAAATCTTTGTAGAGATTCCACTACATACGGAACAAAATGAATGAATCTACACTTAAAATGCATCTATATACATCTGCATGTGGTTCATGGTGAAATCTCTACAAAGACTTATATTTAGGAACGGATGAAGTACTAGTATAGTATGTACTGTAATTTATCAGCGAGATAAATTTGTACAATGCTATGAAGCTTCCAGCTTCTGTTACATGTATCTTGCGTCCAAGGTTGCCCGTTGCAACATTTTATCAAATACAAAGGAGACTAACATGCATGCTATTGCATCTCAATGATTGACAGATCATAGCAAATATGTACTCCCTCCGTTCCAAAATAAGTTTCTCAACTTTGTGCAAACTTTAGTACAAAAAGTTGTACTACTACTAAAGTTGACACTTATTTTGGAACAAAGGCAGCTAAAGAAAAAAATGATCCATGCAGTCCCTAGACCTTGAACCGTGAACCCTGACCAGGCTTCAATTTGCTGGCAACGTTCAAGCTTCCTAATAAAGGAAGTTTGCAACCTTTTGACCATCGGATCATTTTGTGCAGTTTCACCAAAATCGAGATGAGCATCCCTATGGCAAAGAAATTGAACAAGCATGATTAGAATAAGATTACTGGGACTAGTTGATGAGACATAAACTCATCGCAAATACAGTACGTAGAAGCCAGTAGAGGTATGTGCGGGGCAAAGAAGTAGAGAAATATCCACAGGGAGTGATGTGGGCAGCTGGAGTAGTCGTGCAAGCTGGCTGTAAAGGGAGTTGTAGCTGAGGGACGTAGCTCAACCTTGAGGAGGGCGGTGGGAGGCGGCAACTGCCCACGTCGCGGCAGTGAGCAAGGGACGAAGGCAACCTCACCGGCTTTGTGAGAGAGAATGGCGGGGACCCCTGATCGGGACGTGCCGACAGTGGGTTTTTGCCGTCGGCGACGGCCACCGCATCTACACTAAGCATCCACCCCTTCCCCAAGAGGACGTGATCCATTGGGATGTTAGAGATGTGGCCACAGTCGTTTTGTGCGAGAGTGTTGAAGAGAGCAACCCCAGCAAGCAACAATGTAGGCTGGCCCGTCCTGACTATGTACTCATTTTCTCTCCATATGAACCTATCATATCGCGTACATGCCACTGAAGAAAGAAACTTTATTTATAAATGACGCGGCACCTACTACTCGTTCTCCTATAACCTTGCGCTTGGCATCTCCAAAATATTGACCTTGCGATTGGCTCTTCGCCTCTTCGGGAAGTCGAGCAATAATGGTAGTGCAGTATATATCGTTCTGGCTATATGAGACCGAATGAATTCCTCCACGTCCACCATGTGGGTGAGGGTCGAGGGGCGAGGGAGAGTGCTACATACGGAGCAAAATGAGTGAATCTACACTCTAAAATACGTCTATATACATCAGTGTTTGGAGTATGTACTAGTAGTTCATATTGAAATCTACTAAAGGACATATATATTCCAAACAATATGATATAATATCTATAACCAAGGTAGTGGGGACGAGGAGTAAACGGAGGGAGTAGTAAATTTTTCTCCTCATCCTGCGAGCCACCACGCGCATGGGCGAGGGAGCGGGCATAAGGCGTAGTAAGCAAGCTTCACCTCATCCTGCGAGCCACCGCGCCTGTGGGCGGGGGAGACGGCATACTAAGAAAGCTTCTCCTCATTCTGCGAGTTGACGGGACACATCAAAAGTACTCCAGTGTATAGAGCCTTGCCTCTAAGGTAGGCCCCACATGGTTTGCCTCTTTTTTTAACATAACACGTCAAGTCGCAATTTGTTTGTTCACCCGTGGTAGACGATCCTCCCTCCACCAAGTGGACAACCAGTACACGTGCCAAATTACCACGTGGGCTGCCTTTTTCGTACAGAAATGAGCTCCACCGTGTACCTACGCGGGTGTGGTTGGGAAAGAGACGGGAGTACGTGCGCCGTGCATGCACCTCTTCTCTTCGTGCATGTTCGCCACCTACGTGGGTGTGTGTGAAAGATACAAACCGCGTTCATGAGTGTTTTTTGTTTTGGGGTGGGGGTGGGGTGGGGGTTGATTTCGTGAATTATTTGTGGGAATATGTGTCGATGACATCTCAAACAAAATTTTGCATGCAATGCGTGTGAAATGGAGGCCTATCCATATCATACATAGAGGGTCGGGCAATCCACGAGAAGAGAGGGAGGGTTCATAGCTATCGATAGAGACGAAGAGAGGATCAAGTGGGTGGGTGCGAGATCGATGAAGAGAGCCATCGAAATTGTGTGTGTGTACAAGTCAAAGATATAGGGCGACTAGCCTACCGGAACGTTAGAGGGCACACGTCAAGTTTGTGTGTGGTAGGGAGACATGACTAGAGCGCTCGATGTATCGGTGTGTGTGGGGGGGAGGGGTGGTGGGAGGGGTAGGCAGAGGCCTAACTATAAAGGTAGAATGACTCGTATATGTGTTGAGAAGGAGAGACCCAGCTATGTCTTGAGGGAGATCGGTCGACATCCATACATAACTGAAGGATGGGAAATATGATGGGAGAGAGATAGAGGAGAGAGAGGGAGGGAGAGGGAGGGATAGGGAGGGAGAGGGGTAGAGTGCTGGATGGGTGATGGAGTTGCTTCTCGAAGATGGTGGGAGAGGCCTACTAGACAAACTGAGGGTGGAACTGCAATGTTATCAATAAGAGTGGGGATGTGTTTCTGTGTGTGCCTGTGCATGATAGATCTGTCAGGACGCATCCATGGATGATGAAGGGGAACCATGTGTTTGGTAAGCAAACCTAACTAGATCGGTAGATCAATTGTAGTTTGTCAGAGGAAGGGAGAGACACAACTAATGAGGTATATCAATTGACGTGTGGGTAAAAATGAGTTATAAGGACCTAGCTAGCTATATGTATAGCGAGAGATCGGTCGGTGTGCGTCCATTTGTTAGAGGCTAATAAGGCCCAACGAGATGGATAGACAGAGATAATGGAGCTAGGAGGTGGTGCGAGAGGCCCAACTACTAGCTAGATAGGGGGAGGAGTGTGCGGTTGTGAGTGAGCGATGAAAAGAGGGGCGAGAGTTTACATGTGTGTCTGACCGTATGAGAGACACGAGGCAAGGACACATAAAGGAGGAGATTGAAGGTGTGTTTGTATGTTGTAGGCAGGCATCGTTGGAGAGGTTAATCAATCGGTGTGTGTCGGAAAGGAGTTGTGGAGGGTCTGGGAGAACGACCTAAAGAAAAAAATGAATGTGCTCGGTGGATAGAATGCCAAGGGAGGGGAGGGCGAGGAGGGCGTGTGCATGCACGAGAGAAAGTTAGTGGTAGCTACAAAGGTTAGAGGATTGTGTGGGTGAAAGAGACTAACAAAGATCATAATTTGATATGAAAGCGGATTCATATATTTGAATAGGAGATCATAGTGTTTTAAACATTGCATGCATGAATATAGCGGTGATACACGTGCTGTGCACATGTTATACCATAATGTGATAATGCATGGTGTTTGCAACTCACAGCTAAATGCCGAACAATCTAAACCATACTATACATCAAACAATCTCACATTTTATTTGAATTTGTGATAATGTGTGGCATTTGCAGCTTACAACTAAATATCGAACAATCTAAACAATACTATATATCGAACATTCTCACATTTTATTTGAATTTGTGGTAATGTGTGGTGTTTGCAACTCACATCTAAATACTTGTAGGCGTAGGGGGCGGGGCACCATACATAATGTGATAAACACATTATACATATGAGACATGGTTTAGATTATGAAGATCTAGCTAGAGCTAGAAATGTAATGTGATTTGAAATCAAAATAAAGTGGATTCAAAAAATCTAGTTCGAGTTCATATAGTACACATAGTTCATATGTAACTCGAGACTAATCATGTGGTGTGCTGTGAAGATAATACACAAATGATGGTTTAACTTGACAATAATGATGATTGTAGATCTTATTAAAACAGAGAAACGAATTCAAATGATTTTACTTCACAACAATCATTACTATAGATCTTATTCAAATAGAGAAGCGAATTCAAATTTAGTTCATATTGAAGCGGTAGTATATACGTTTGGAATGCAGTAAAACGTTCATTTGAGTAGTAGGTTGCATGCATTATACACGTAGCGAAATATTTTAATTGAACATAACATGAATTCAAAGTTTTGAATGACATTTGTAGGGCGCATTGATTTGGTACAGTACACGTTAGGCTTGTCCGGAAATTTCAACCTGCGCCTTGTTAGCCCGAAATATTTAAGATATATCTTTGTCTCGTTGTGCTCCGACAACTCCCTCCATCTCAACCCGCGCCTTGTTATTCCGAAATTACAACGCGCGCGAAAACTCCCACCTCCTGTGAAATCCCGACACGCAAATGCCCGTGGTACCCCTAAACCGAAAGAACCGCCTCAAATCGGTGGGGGTACTTCCGTAACTTACCCCACATTTCGGACAAGCGCGTCTCTAGGCCATGGTTCCCCACTGCCATCCCATCCGCCCACCCATTCGTACACCAAGGCCGCGAAAACCCGCGACAAAACCCCACACCCTGCTCCGTCCGCCACCCAGCCGGAGCCTCTTCCCCGACGACGTCGTCCACAGCAACACCTCGAGGTCCCTCATCCACCGTACCGGATGAGGATCCGTCGTCGATCTCATCGTCCCGCCGGTTCAGCCACCCCGTCCTCCACCTCCAAGGAGCTGCCCCGACGTTCCCCTCGTCTTTCGCGCCACCTCCATTCCCACACCACCGTCTTCACCTGCACCACCGGAAGAGCATCATCATCACCGTTTCCTCGCATGAAGCTGCGGCCTAGTCGGCGCCACCAAAGAGGTTGTACACTAGTCACCGCCTTATCTTCTTGATTCGATCTCACGGTGCTGCCAGCTCTCGGTCCCGAGCCGACACGGCGCGGCTCCATCCACGGCGGCGTCGCCGGCCACTTCCTCCACGGCGTCGCTCCCTCGGCGACGACGTCCACATCAGTAGGACCTGCTGCTGCTTTAGCTCTCGCTCGTGTTGCTGCTCTGCTCTTGCTCTCGGTCCCCTGCCTGGTCTGCTCTTGCTATTGCTCTTGCTCGCACTGCTGCTCTCGCTCTTGCTCTTGCTTGCGATGCTGCTCCGATTTAGCTACACTTCACTCCGATGCCGCCAGGGTGAAGGAAGAACCAGCCGCAGCGAGGAGGGGGGCTCACCGGAGAGGTACCCCACTATCTATCTTAGGGTTCAGGATGGGGGCGGTGGCGTGGGGATCGCCGG
>NC_041384.1:241158806-241257990 GCF_002162155.2 Triticum dicoccoides | reverse complement strand
AGAGGGATGGCCGAGGCGATGGCGGACCGGCGGTGGGGAGTGTTTTCGGGGCGGAGCACCGCCGGCCGCGGGTGGCGGGGGGCTGCTGTTTGGCCGGTGGTGGTTGGCGGCTCAGGGGGGTGGAGGTTGAAGATGAACCGCAGGCCCTTGATTTCGTATCCAACGGCTGCAAAATTGACTGACCAGAGATGAAAAGGTCAGTCGACCGACGTGTAGCCTCACCTTTCTAGTGCGTCCAGTTTCGATAGCAAAGTTCAGTTTCGACAGCAAAATTCAGTTTCGACAGTTAAGTTCAGTTTCGATAGTTAAGTTCAGTTTCGACAATTAAATTCAGTTTCGACAGTTAAGTTCAGAGATGAGCGGCTGATGTATTTTACATCTAGCACTTTGTGGTTATGTATTTTATGTCATGTATTGGAGATGCTATTAGAATTCCACTCAGGTTAACGTTGTTCGTTGTCTCTCTTGTCCTGCTTCAGCCTCGGCGTCGTACAACTCACCGGAGCTGCTCCAACGATGAAACCCTCCATCACAGCGGAGCAGTACCTCGGGCTCCATCTCCAGACGCCTAAGATCTTCTTCCCCTCCTCCGACAGCCAAATCAGCCGGAGCATCCTCACCGGCCAACCCAATCACGCTGAGATCGACATGGCTTCGCCAAAAAGGTTGTACACTTGTTGCATCTCTTTTTTACTCTACATGTTATATATATTGTCCACTGAGCACACGTATTTGTTCCTTTAGTGTCTCCTTGAAAGAAAAAATGTAGGAATTTTAATTTTCACTTCTCCTCCTTTTAAAATTCATATTCATGAAGCAAAAGACTAAGAGATAGTAGCATAATAGCATTATAATCGTACATTTTCTTGTGGTTTGACTTAATCTCACCATGCTTCTTTACATCTTGTGATCTTCCAATTGTTGTGAATCAAACACCCAGATTGGCAGAAATCCTGTGTTTTTAAATTCTCTGTTTTGCACGTGCATTCCTATCCTATTCCTGTCTATTTCCTATCCCTGCATTGTTGTAATCCTCCAATTCAAACGAGCCCTTACAGAATTACTTCTCTTACAGATAGTTGTCAAAGAAAACCTTGCGTGGTTTGTCCCACTCCTGCTACGCTGTCGTCCACCCCAGCTCAGCTGCTCTAACGACAGAAGGGTCCAGCACAGCAGGGATCCGGCCTCCAGACTGTCTTTCGCCGCCTCAAATCTTCTTCCCCGCCGCTGGCAGCCATGAAAACTGCACTACCATCATCAACCGAGCAGATGACCTCGAGGACTACACGGGTCCGCAAGAGAGATCGCACTCTTTCATGTCTGCTTACATTATGCATCGCTTAATATTACATGCTACTTTATTGTCCTGTTCACCGATTAGACTCTGAGTCAGCTCCAAACTAATGGTCAAACTTGAGTTTTTAAATGGTTGTGGGGTACATATCGGGGCTGCTATCAATAGTATCTATCTACTATCTGGTTAATCTCTGGTGTCTACTATGAGTTTCATGTTGGGTGGGAAACAAACAGTAAAGAAGCCATTATCTGTATTTTTTAACTGAAGCCATTATGTGCCTGCTATTATTGGTTTTGGGTCTATCCACAAGTTGCTACCATCACTCTGGATTTCTGCATGCACTCCTTACATAGTCTCACTATGTTTTATTCCTATGCATGATAGTTATTGTAAACAATGGAACTGAACATGTAGAGCAAAAGAGACGAGCCTTGTGTGGCAATAAAATTTCATGCAGGCGTCGCTCCATGGTAGGCGCAAAGGCAGCCCCCCCTCCACGCATTTCGGATTGTAATCGAGAGGAAGATATCTATTCTGAGGGGGGTTCAGAAGGAGAAGACAACTCCTATTTACCCCCTGAGGTCTTCGCTCTAACTTGGCATGCTGATGTTGGTTATATCATGCATATGGTGTCTTGCATTGCTTACTTTATACATCAAATATGTCATCTACTTAGTTTAGACATCCTTTGTGTGAATGACATCTGTTTAGTTTATTCATTGTTTATGTGAATTATGCAACGCCATCTTGTTTAGCCAGGCATCATATATGTGAATTTTGCAATGCCATCCTGCATAGCCAGTCATCTTATATGTAAATTATATCAGGCCATCCTTTTTTTCGTTAGATATTACATTTGTCAACAATGTTATTACATTCAACTGCTCTTCGTGTGCATCAGCCATTTAACACAGTGATGGCAAATTCTGGAGTGAAAACAAGGTCTTAAGAGCAGACTATGCTATCTGATGAAGCGCATATCTCGCTGGTTACGGATAGCTCCTCAGAGGAGGATTCAGAGATAGATGACCAGTCCTATTCCCCCCCCCCGAGGTGTATGCTCTAACTTGGCAGGGTTATGTTGCTCATATCGTGCGTATGGTGTCTCGCATTGCTATGTCATTTGATTAGTTTAGACATGCTTTGTGTGAATGCCACCTGTTCAGTGTCTAATTACCATATATGTGAATTATGCATTGCCATCTTGTTGCAAGACATTATATATATGAATTATACAATGCTATCTTGTTGCAAAGGCATTATATATGTGAATTATGCAATGCCATGTTGTTTAGCCAATCATCATGTATGTGAATTATATCATGCTATCATTTTTTTTGTATTACGTGTTCCATTTGGCGACAACGTTTGTATATTCAACTACTCTTTCTGTGCATAAGCCATATGAAGTGGTGATGGAAGTATCTGGAGTGAAAACAAGGTATTCAGAGCAGACAATGCTACCTGCTGAAGCAGACATCTTGCTGGTTACAGAGAGCTCCTCAGAGGAGGATTCAGAGACTGATGACCAGTCCTATTTTCCCCCTGAGGTCTATGCTCAAACTTGGCAGGGTTATATTACCCATGTCATGCATGTTGTCTTGCATTGCTTAGTTTTTACATCATATATGGATTGCCATCTGCTTACTTGCTTACTATATAAATCATATATTTGAATTATATCATGCCATCATGTTTACCTAGTACATACACATCAGCTATCTGAATTATGGCATGGCAACCCATTTAATAAAGACATCATATAGTTATATCATCTCATCCTGTTTAGTGTTTACAATCATCATATTTTGAATTATGGCATTCTATAAATGTATGTATGTGAATTATGGCATGCCAACCTATTTAATAAACACATTATATAGTTATGTCATGTCATCCTGTTTACATAGTCTCATATTTTGAACTATGTCTTTCCATATTTTTTAGTTAGCCATCATAATGTGAAGTGTCATGCTATCCTGTTTAGTTAGCCATCATATATGTGAAATTGTGTCATGCTATCCTGTTTGGTTAGACAACATAAATATGAATTATTTCATGCCCTCTTTTATTCCCCACTATCCATTGCACCTGTCTATCATACAATGTCTATACTTTCAATTACTTTTCTTGTTTATCAGCCATTTGAATTAGAGAGTGTGATGGCAGTATCTAGGGGAGTAACAACACGGTCTTTAGAAAAGATAGTGCTACCAGTTGATGCAGATAGAACCACGGTTGTACTTGCCCAAGGACCAGATCCACCACACATAACCCAGACTCTCGCAGATTGTACCCCTACCCAGTTGGATAGAGAACCAGCTACACCCCTTCTAACCCCAACCCCGACAGATAGTAACCCAGTTCCAGTTGACACAACACCGTCTCCACCACAGAGCACCCAAACACGAGTAGTTAGTAAGGGAATTGCAGTGCCCAAAGCACGAGGACCACCACTCCGAATCCCAACTCAACGCTTAAAGGAGAAGAAGATTTGTTCTCAGGTCAGGTTCTGTAGCTATGGTTCATACTCCTTTGCTCTTGCGTGACTGTATTTACTCATACCAACTATTTTCAAATTTGAAGGATGGAATTGAAACTCCAATGGCGCAACAGGTATGTTTTAAACCTGTTTCTTTAACTGGTTTGCTGTTGTAACCTGCTCTATGTTGATTTCAGTTTCAATTGAATAAATAGTTATGTTCTCATGTCATGCACATTACAAGTGTTGTTATTGCTCTATAGTTACCCACACTTATATTCTGTCTATTCTGCTTTGTCTTGAACAAATATTATTTGAATTGTGTCTCTATCTTGATTTGGAAACAAAAACTAGAATGGTATAGACCATAAAGTGACCATGGTACATAGATATATGTTTGTTTCATGCTGTTATCCTGTCCACTTTACTACTGAACTCATTTACCAAAATGATTTTCATATACAACATGGTAAACATGTGATCTGTCTGCTTGTTTCTCTTTTAGAATGCGGACAAAATATTGGAGAACAGTACCGCGTTATCCAATGGTAAAGGAAGTAATGCAGATAAGGTTCAAGATAGTGAGACAACCCTATTGGTCTCCAAGAAAGCTGATAAAAACTATCTTGACGACAGTGAGGGACCCAAAAGTCCTGTCTTGATGTAGTGTTCGAGTTACTGGCCACTACTGCTGGCACAAGCTCTTCGAACTCGCTGCCTGAATCAGTTCGTCTTCTTGAGTCTCGACTTCAAGTTGAAATGCATCGATCAGATGTGCTGCGAAAGGAAGCTGAAGGACTGAGGAAGTCCCTGCAGAATTCACATGCATATTTTCTGGTGCAACAGCAAGCGCTGGAGGATTTAAGCGCCAAACAAGAGAAAGTTAATAAGCTTGCTAAGCATCTTTCCAGCATTATGGGTACCCATGATATTGTTTCTTGAGATTTTCTAAAGTGGTTTCAGTTTTGGATTTGTTTTGCTGCGGCGTTTATTTGCGCTGGTCGCCAACTTTAACAACTAGTCTATATGATATGATGCTTTGTTCCCTATATTTGCACTGGTGGCGAACTTTGATGCCCAGTGGATTTAATATGTGTAATAGTCGTGATAGCCTAGCGTTAGTTGCTTGCTTATTTATTTCCTTGTTGTCTTGTTTATTTGTTTGCTTGTAGTCATTGCAGTTCTTTTTCCACGGTTAGCTAGTGGCTGCAATAACCTATTTTTTTAAACTAGGCCACAATAACCATGGGCTAATATTTACTGTAGTGACACTGGGCCTCCTACTGGCCGTAGAAACAGTGGGCCTTCTACGGGCCATAGAAACAATGGGCCTTCTACGGGCCGTATTATCAATGGGCCTTATACGGACCGTATAATCGATTGGCCAAACATGGGCCAAACAGACCGCAGTATGGCCATAAATGGGCTAGAGTTGGAATCGTCCGTTCATGGGCTGACCATAACGGGCCATCGTTAATAGGCTGTATTTGATGACGCTATGAAATCGGCCCAACATATTAACGGACCACAAACGGCCCGACTGTTACCACGGGCTGAATTTGGCCCACAAGCAGAAAATGACAGTAAAGGGCCGTAAGTAAACGAATGCTGGAAATGAGCCCGAGAATAAATGGGCTCTGAGAAGGCCGAAAGATAACATGGGCTGGAAACGGCCCAACGGAATAATGAGCCGTTAATGGGTATAAAGTGATACACTGTTCATTATGGGCCAGTTTCACCATGGGCCGTTAATGGGTGTAAAGTGATACACCGTTCATTAGGCCCAGTTTCTCCACGGGCTGTTAGTAGGCCAAGAGTTACATAGGGCCTCATATGGGCTGAAAGACGTCATGGGCCATACATGGGCCAGAGGTGAAAATGGGCTGGAATCATATTGGATGGCCCAGATGACGCTACTGGGCCTAATTCGGATAGGGTGTAACGGGCCTTGGGTTAGGGGGCTGTAAATGGGCTATATTTGAACATGCCATTAACAGGCTTTCCATGGGCCGGCCCGCCAGCTTTTGACCAAGTCAAATGGGCCGGCCTTTTCACAGGAATGGGCCTCTGTTGGGCCGTGCCACGTGTCGACGTATCATAGGGGCCTTCCATCCAATGAGTGGTTGACATCTGTCCCAACGATGAGCCGACACGTGTTTCCTCCAGCTAATGATGATTTTACACGTGGAAAATTGCCATTGGTCGGGGCTGTTAACGGGTTATCGGATCCAAAACCCGACCCGATAGCTTAACGGCGTTCCGTTACAGTGGATGCCACGTGTCGGTCACCCTTGACAAAACCACTTCTGTGATGCGCGATTTATCGTCATGGAAGTGGACACTTCCGTGATGATAATTTTGGTAATGTCATGGAACACTTCTACGACAGCACAGGTATGACTATCTTGATTCTGTCATAAATTTGTCATGGATGTACATGCATGAAAAAAAAGCGACCTACTATGACAAACATGTATCATCACGGAAGTGTATTTTTTTGTAGTGCATAGGCCAAGGTGAGGCGGGATACGGAGGAAGGCCTCACGAACGACTATAAATGTCGAGATGTTGAGGACAAGGTTGGGCCTAGATCATGGAAGTGTAGCCCGTAGTAAAACATCAGTCCACGGACAAATGGGTGAAGAGGGAATCCCAGCCCAAGGATGAAATGTGCGAGAAACACAACCCTCTCATGGGGCTCTGGGGTAGGGACGATCTGTCCTTCGGCTGGGAGACGGTGAACGATCTCCTTGGCCAGGTATCCGGCCTCTCGAAGCTCCTTGATGTCTTTCTTATTAACAAAAGATGCCATCCACTTGCCACCTGCCCCGGATCTGTTTTCTCCGGTTGGAGTGTTTCTCCGGCGAAGGAAGCTAGGGCTTGGGTGCTGGAGCTCAAGAGTGGAAAGGTAGGAAGAAGTTGTGGGGGAAGAAGGGGGAATCTTATCTCCTTATAAGGGCAATGAATATTGAACGCCACCCCACTCGCCTCAAAATTCGCCTGCTCCCAAGGGCTGTGTAAACGGCATGGTTGGTTTACCCACGCCCGTATTGATGAGAATCCCGTAATAAGGGGACACGATCTTAGCTTTGACAAGATGTGCCAATGGCAACCACATCTCGAAACATGGAGCGGCAGGCAAAAAATGGTTCGAAATTATGACCAGATGGACGTGATGTCATGTTGTAAAAGTTGTCAGCAGATTGGACTCATGTATTATTATATTCTCTCTACAGTTGTGTGTGGTGTGTGTTACAGGTAAGGACACGATCAATTCGTCCGAAGGCTATTTTGGAGTTCAGAAGGAGGAAACCGCCTTGCAATGCCGAAGATAGAACTACACGTCGGATACCTTGTCATTGAAGCCAGGTTCAGGGGCTACTGAGGGAGTCGTGGACTAAGGGGTCCTCGGGCGTCCGGCCTGTTAGCCATGGACCGGACTGATGGGCTATGAAGATATGAAGACCGAAGACTGTACCCGTGTCCGGATGGGACTCTCCTTGGCGTGGAAGGCAAGCTTGGCAACCAGATATGTAGATTGCTTTCTTTGTAACCGACCTTGTATAATCCTAGATCCTCCTGGTGTCTATATAAATCGGAGGACTTAGTTCGGATAGGACAGAATCATTATCATAGCCATACAAGCTAGACCTCTAGGGTTTATCCATTACGACCTCGAGGTAGATAAACTCTTGTAATACCCATATTCATCAATATCAATCAAGCAGGACGTAGGGTATTACCTCCATAGAGAGGGCCCGAACCTGGGTAAACATCATGTCCCTTGGCTCCTGTTACCATCGACCTCAGACGCACAGTTCGGGACCCCCTACCCGATATCCGCCGGTTTTGACACCGACACCACCTGTATGTATGTATGCGGCCGTATTTACTTTCTTGCACCCTAGCTGTTGTACGTACATGTACATGCTACATGCGCGCCTCTACTACGGCACGTGCCCTTCCTTACACGGCCACGGTTCATTGCCGCAGCCTGCAAACAGACCGATCGACCAGTATGTACGTACACGTTCGCGACCAGAATGACAATGCTACGTACGCTTTGACTGGGTGGATCCCGACTGTTTGGCACTTCCTTGTGTGCGAAGATGTAGCTAGTGGGTCCTAGCAGTCAGGGGGCGAATCATTTTTTTGCCCGTAGTATGGACGCACTTCCTTGCATGTGAAGATGTAGCTGGTGGGTCCTAGCAGTCAGGGGGAGAAAACATTATTTTTAAGGTAAAAAGGATGCAGTTGCATGCATGCGTCCATGCGCGTGGTGCGTCCCAACTGTCAGCTTCTCATGTACAGTCATCTTCTGATGACTCTCATTTGTTGATCACATTGACCACACCGTGCCGAGCGCACCATGGTCGGTGGACGACGGCGAGGCCCCAGACTGGAACGACCCGGAGATGGGGAAGACGCGACAGTGGGGTCGCAGATGGAGAGGAGTGGGAAACTCTACTGGTTCGGGTGCGCGGCAGCACTGCCGCCCACAGGAGACATGAGCAAGAATAGAGGTCGAAGAAGGAGCACGGCAATTGGATTAACATCCAACGGTCCAGCTGCTTGAATCATTTGTTGATTAAGTTAACAAAGCCCCGCGTACATGTCTGCTTAGTAGGCCCACAAGTCAGCCACCAAATCTGTCGAGGCCCAGCTGTCATCAGGAGGAATGGTTTTTTTCACATAACAAGGAGGCACTTCCTTCCGTGCGAAGATACAGCCGGTGGGTCCCAGCTGTCAGGGGGAGGAAACAGCTTAATAAGGAGGAAATTCCCTTGCATGCGACCATGGACCTCGTGGGTCCCAGCCGTCAGGCTCTCCACGTACAGTCGTCTTCCAATGACTCTTGTTTGTTGACCATGCCGAGCCGAGCGAAGCGAGGCATTGGACAATGGCGAGGCCCCAGACTGGAATGACCCGGAGATGGGGAAGACGCGGCAGTGGAGTCGCAAACAGAGAGGAGTGGGAAACTTGACTGGTTCGGGTGTGGGGTGGGCCTACACTCGACAGAGAATAACAGGAGGCGTGGAGTGGAGGGATGGCCTGGCCGTCGGCGGGGTAGCGTTTCACTTAGGCACGCAAAACAACACCGCTGGGTGCCGGAGGCTGGAGCAGGCGGTCCCAGGAGCGCTGGGGGAAGAAGACGAGAGATTGAAGAAGAATGCAGGCCGTTGGATGTAAATCCAATGCCTTGCTTAGGCTTCAACCTACTGGCCCATATGTCAGCCAGTACATTTGTTTTTTAGTCCATTTGGAGGGCTGGGTGAAACAATGATGTAGCATCTATGCAGCCTGTTTATATATATGGTAGAATTTAAAGCCCATTTGCATTTTTCTTGAAATCCGTGGACTTGTTGGGATGGGTGAAAATATCATGTTGGGCTGGACGGAGAAATGTTATAAAAACATAAACACATGATTGCACGCCTATCACTGCATTGGTCAGTAAAATCTTTGCAAGCTTATGTACGCAATCACTAGGAGTTAACTTGCCAAGTTATATATAAACAATTATTATTATTATTTTGTAAGAACTTTCAGTTTACGAAATAAAATATCATTTTAATTTAATGAGTTAATAGGACGTGGGGTATTATTATTTTTTAGGCTAGACGTGGGACAGTTGAGTTGGTTCTACGGAAAAGTACTAGGAGAAAACTCAGTTTACATCGAAAGAGAAAGTGGGAGAAAATTCAGATGTAGGATTAATGAAAATGAAAAATAAAGGAAGTGGGAAGGTCTATAAAATGGTTGGACGAACGACAGGTTTAAGGGAACCTTATGTTGTTTCTATTATATATATATATATATATATGTGTGTGTGTGTGTGTGTGTGTAATAAAATAAGATATAAGTATAGGTTCAGTTTTGCATTCTCGTCGTCTTGAAAAAACAAACATAACTCAGGCTGCTGATGTTATAGACAAGCTAGGTTGGGAGGCCCAGAGGCCGCTTGACACCTGCTGGATCCAAAAAATGTTGAAACATGTCGTGGGCTGCCCATGTTAAACAACAAAACCCAGGCCATGGACCTGGTGGGCCCGGGACTGTCAGCCTCTCGACAAACAGTTGTCTCCTGATTCCTCTTGTTTTGCTGACAATGATGGGCATGACAGACGGCGGCGCCGCAGCGAGAGCACCAAGGCAGAGGACGACGTCGAGACCTCGGACCGAACGAACCGGTGCATGGGAAGACACAGGCGGAGGGGAGTACGAGGGTTGACTTGTTCGGGTGTAGGGTGGGCCGGTGGAGCTGCCACCGTCGGACAATGTGTGGGAGTAGAGGGATGGCATGGCCAACGCCATAGGCTATGATGGCCAACCGCTGTATAGGAAGAGGACGAAAGATTGAACAAAATAAAGAAATACAAATGGATAGGTGGTTGGTCCCATATGTCTGTGTACGAGACTTGCTGGGTCCACCTGAGAAGGGGAATATGTTGGGAGGAAGGAGATTCAAAGCACGACAGCCGAGTGAACTAGTTTTTTTATATGGACGAGTGAACTAATTACATACATAAGCAAATAGCCACTAAGAAAGCAAGCAGGTTAATGGGGTCTTAAAAGAAATATTTCGGACAAAACAGATAATTATGACACATAGGCTAATGCATGAAACACTCAGATGATAAAGGTTCTTATAAACACATAAAGTACAACATCTAGACCTTCCCTGAACGCTTGATCATGACGCTACGGCTGTCCGTGTACTCGTCGGTTACGGGAAGCAGACATGCCTCATGTCCAAGATCCGCCTGTACATGTCGTATCATGCGTATGCGTCCTTGGCCGCATAGGTTATGTAGGCTAGATTCAGAGGTGCCTCCCACGTGTTCAGGTCCTTTGGTATCATTCTCTTCTTTCATGTTGGCGTATCAGGGGTCGATGATGGTATCGGCGAGCTCAACCACGGAGTCCTTCTCCTGCCCATTGCCGATGATCTTGTATTGCTTCTGGATGTCGACCAGCTTGTTGCACCAGATGGCCGAATCATCGTGTTCTTCCTTCTCTCCACTGTATAAAAGGTGAAGTCGGCGCTGCCGATGAAACGGGCGAATGCTCCAGAACCTCCGATGGACCTACAGAAGTGGTAGATGAGAACCTCGTCCCGCACACATACCTGGGCGACGGCGATCCACTGGTCCCTGTCAAGAGAAGAATGGACGGGCACATGGTCTAGTCCTGCGACCTTGTGCTTTCTCGTCCTGTAGGTACTGCTTGAACTCGGCGAGGCAAAGCTTCACTGGGTCTGGATCGTTGTTGTACATCACATTCAACTAGGTGCAGCCATAGGACTGAGCGGAGAATTCAAAGGGGAACTCCTTGCTGAAGTCCATATCCAGCAGGCTCACCCCTCGGATCGCCATTGGAGTCTCTTCAAGTGAATGAGTGGGTAGGCGGCGGCAGTAGTTCATTTTTTAGCTCTTGGGGAACTGGATTCAACAGTAAACTGAGTGTGTATAGGTGACAATAGTTACTGCCCCTCCCTCGCCCGCTGCACGCCCGGCAGAAGATGCACCCTCGGCGCATTCAAATGCCCCCATTAAGAAACCTACTCCGGCCACACGTCGGCTCACAAGCGGGTCTGTATTGGTACTATAATAACAAGAGTTATTGGTCACTTTACTTAAATTTAATTAGCTTTAATAGAAATTTATACTTAAAACAAGCAATGCATTGGCTCGTTCTATCAGTGCCACGGGATCAACATGCACAACAATTAGAATTATTATTCTCAAGATGCACACGATCAACACATTTGTCGCACTTTCACACAGATAATACTACCAAGTTTGAACTGTTTGTTATGGTTGTTGTCATCTGCATCATCATGCCATGTTTCCCAGCTTGCAAGATTCAGAACCAACAAATAAGATCCAAATAATAAGTACAACAAAGATGCCTACACATCTCATTGATTCCCAACTTGCAAGATTCATAACCAACAAATAAGATTCAAATAATAAGTACAACAAAGATGCCTACACATCTCATTGATTCCTAGCTTGCAAGATTCAAAACCAACCCACTAGAGCCTTTTGATAAAGTGAATATCGAGATTAAATCCATCTTGGCTAGTCGTGTCATACAACCCAAGAACTTGGCGAATGCTCTTGACAGTCACAACATCTCTAGTTGAGTATTCCTGTTTGCACAACATAGATAAGAAAAGCATGATTACTATAATAGTGGCACTCCTTGAAATCAACCTGAAGCTCCACTCGGATGAGGCCTGCCTGGAGTTCCATGATTCAATTCATGCACCTTTTTCTGCAGTTCACCTGAAATAAAGCAAAGATTGCATCATTCAGCTAGCAAGAAGTACTTGCTCTCGTGTGCTGGCAGGTTCTTCTTTAGTAGTTGCACTAAAATTGAGGAACATTAAGGTTGGCTGTCTAGCTCATGTAAGGTGTGACTATAATTTGCTTATCCTTTTGTGCAATTACACTAAAATAAAGTGCCATTGTGGTGACAGTGATGGCTCATCTTGCAAAGGCTAATAAAATGTTGCACGAGATTACCAGTAGAATTTAAAAGAGATTTTGGAAACTCCAATCACCATTTTGTGCAGTTCCACCAAAATTGAGAGATGTTGCCCACGTGAAATTTTAGTTGAACTGCACAAGACACTCATTCAAAAGAAAAGTGTTTTGTGCAGTTCACCAAAAGGTCACAATAGCAACAAGGTGAAATGGATATCCCTATCTGCACCAAAAGATATAAAATAAACAGTTGATGGTCAATAAGAATATACAAAACATACACGAAATGAAAATAAGCATCTTATTTATGTTCATGACAATCACACAATGACAGCAGAAATTTTAAAATGTCAGCAATGCTTCATGTTACCGGAAGCATTACGATCAACAATGGCATTCTCAAATATGGGATTACTTTAATGGTGGCATTGCTTGTTTACTAGATGCAGTAAATCAACAGCAGCTAAAGAGTTGGTCTAAGGGCACGGGACCGTGGGGACACCAGGACACTCAGCAGCGTAAAGGAGCAACTTACTTATCATAGTGGCGAAAACAACATGAGTACCATTTGTAACACAGTTTAATTGCATCATATCACTGGAGGCATTAGATTAACAATAACACTGGTTAGACATGTCCTTAAGGTAACAGTGTGATCGCTTCATTTTACATGTGCCCTTACATTAACAACAACAAAAGGTTGGTATAAGGACAAGCTGTCACATCCCTAGTTCGGGTATGATCCTAGGCTTGCTTTGTGCATCATGTTTAAATTTCAAATGAAATTGAAATGGGGATGTTTCAAACCCTAGCACCAAAGCAATTCAAATAGGTTCAAATTTAAAATGGAATTTCAATGAACCCAAAATGCTTTTCAAAAAAGTTCATGGTCTTTGGAAAATATTGGAAACAACAACCAGGGGTGATGCACATTTTTGCTAAACATACTGGATTTTTGAATGAACCCATATGTATTTGGATTGGAGCTGTTTAAAATAATATAAATATTTTAAAGGCTCCAAAAATGTTGGAATTTGGTGAGGGCCTCTGTTATAGTATAACTAGTGGTCACAAGGAATCTCAACATTCTTATATTTGTGCTGGTATTTATTTTTAAGTCAAAAACAAATGTCAGAAATAGAAAAAAAAAGGAAAACACTTACCTGAGGCCTGGCTTACCTGGCACCCCAAGCCGGCCCAGCAGAGGCCCAGCCCACTGGCCTCTGCCAGTCACCACTTACCTCCCACTAGGAGGACGCCGAGCGCGTGGCCGACGCATGCCGGCGCACGCTCGGCCACCTCCTGCTTGCCGCCTCCCTCTAGACGCCCCTGGAGACGCCACGCAGCCTCCCCGACCCCCTCTCACTATCCCCCGTGCTTCTCATCTCCTCTGTCACCCTCTCTCGCCCGCACCCGAGCGCAGCCGACGCCATCGCTCGCCATTGCTGCAGCCACCGCCTCCCCCTCGTCCCACTGTCGTGTCCACGCGCTCCGCCGCTGTGGGCTACGCCTCCTCGACGAGACGCACGGCGCGGGAAGCCCCTGGACGCTGCAAGCACCGCCGTTCCCCTTGTCGGCCACCGAAGATCCTCGCCATCGATTCGCTGCCCACCGGCCGTCCCTGCGCCTGCCGAGTCCTTCGTTAGCCTCGCTGTGAGCTCCTCTGCCGTTTCCCTCTCTCTCCGTGCTCTGTTGCGCCGTGTACCCGCCTTTTCGAGCCCAGCCGAAGCCATCGCCGCTGCAGCCCCTCGCCGTCATGGCCACAGCCGCCGCAGCTCGCAGCTGAGCTCGCCGTTGCACTCAGTGCAATTTGGCAAGTCGAGCGGACCCGCTCGCAGCTCTTGCTGTGCCCCAAAACACCGTGCGCGCACCTGGCCGAACTCAGGCCGCCGCACTCGTCGTCGCCGGCGCCACTCTGGCCGCTCCCCGGCCGCGCCACCACCACGGCTGGATGCGGACGAGCGTCCGCACCCCATAGCTGCACTCCGCGTGCCAAATAGCCCCCTGTAAGCAAAACCCACAGCGCACCGCCGCGTTTGGCTCGCCGGCGGCTAAACACCGGCGGCCGCTGACCTTTGACTGGCATGGATTGACCCCCACAGCCCAGTTTGACCTCCCCCCTCTCTCTCACTGACTTGCGGGCCCCGCCCAACTAATTACTATAGTTAGCACTAATTAACTAACTAGGTTAGCTACTACAGTCACTGACTAGTGGGCCCTGCCCAGTTAGTTAGGAGTAACTAACTTAGTTAGTTGACTGGGTCACTGACCAGTGGGACCCACTGGTCAGGTTTGACCTGGTCAGCCCCATTGACTCGTTTACGTCATGCTGACGTAGAGCTGACGCAATAATTGATTTATGGAATTAATTTAACTCAGGAAATTCCAGAATATTGCCTAAACTTAAAAAAATCATAATAATTCAACCGTAGCTTAGAATGAAATAAATTATATATGAAAAATTATCAGAAAAATGCAAGGAATCCATTTATGCCAGTTACATGCATGAAAAACCAACTTATACATGCTGTATAAGTGAAAACATAATATGGGCATTTTAAATGCTTCATTTTGAATTGCATTTGAATCTTTGATTCAAATGGGCTTCAACCAACTTGGTAGCATCTTGCATTAGCCCAAACACTAGCATTTGCACATGTCATGTTCAAGCATGATTTTGTTGCATTTGTTTGTGTGTTGATCGTCGGCGCCGTTTCTTCTTGATAGGTTCCACTCCGGAAGGTGTTCCCGAGTACCTGTCAGAGGAGCCGTACCCCTTCGTCGTTCTATCAGGCAAGCAAACCCCCTTGAGCATTTCGATAAATCCCACTCTCTCGCTCCTGCTCCTTATACAACAACGATTCAACTGCTACTTTTCTGCTGCGGTAGTTGAACCCATTTCTCTGCATGACCTGTCATTGCCATAGTAAATAGTTGAAACCCACTAGCATGAGTAGGAGTTGCTTGAGCCCTGATGTGCCTACTCATCCATACTTGTTTTCTTTATGCCGGCTATGCTTAGAGTTGTGTCAGGTCTGATTCATCGAGAATGAATCGGAGTGGTGAACATGTCCTGCCGATAAAGGCTAAGTGTGTGAACACGTTTTGGTAAAGGTAGCGATGAGAGGCCATGTAGGAGTACATGGTGGGTTGTCTCATTGGAACCGTCCCTAAGCATTGAGTTCTGTGTATGTTATCCAAGTCCAGTTACTACCACACATTGGGTTCCGGTTATCCGTCCCCTCTCGGCTTATTAATCCACTTGATCTCTGTCCAGGAGTTGCAACTAGTTTCTAGCGTTTGTAGGTAGTGCTACTTGTCTACCAAGTGGTGTCCGACGGGACGGGCTTGGGACAGACTAGGCACCGTGGCACGGTGTACCAAGTGGCACCCGGATGGTGGGCTTGCGAACTCTGCTCACATCATTTGGGGCCGTGAGCGACACCCCGGCCGGATCTCCTTGCGGATGGAACCCGAATAGGCGATAAAACTGGATGAGAGACTTGTGTGGTTAGTCAGGTCGTGGCCGACACCCTCGCCCGGCTTCCACTTGAAGGTTGCCGAGGTACATGACGTGTACAGGGCTATAAGTGGCGAGAGTGTGTGTGAAGAAGTACACCACAGCAGGGTCAACATTATCTATTCGAATAGCCGTTTTCCTCGGATATGGAAACTTGGAGGACTTATGTAGTACATAGACAACTTGAAGTGGATACTCTAAAATCCGCAAGATAAGCATGAGTGCTATGGATGGCCTTCTCATAGGGAGACGGGAACGGATCCATAGTGGAGTATTGATATGGTGAATATGTGGACTCGTGTGTGTCTTCTCACCTCAAAGAAGTTTCTGATACTCGTAGTATAGGCTAGCCACTGAGTCAAAGCTGGCTTGCTGCTGTTAAAACTCCACCACCCCCTTTGTTGATAATGTTGCATATGTAGATAATTCTGATGTAAGACATGCTGAGTACCTTCGTACTCACGTTTGCTTATTTATGTTTTGCAGTTGGTTACACTAGTGACTTCGACGAGTAGCTTGTATCCCAGCTACGATCTTGTACCCTTGGGAAAGTCGGGTTTAGTCAGGCTTCTTAGTCTTTTCCTTTTATAGTTGTCTGTACTCAGACATGTAATGCTTCCGTTGCTTGTATGCTCTGAATGATGGGTCATGAGACCCCTAATTGTATTGAATGCTATGTGGCTCTTCTGGGCCTTTATCTATATGAGTTTGAGTTATGTTGTGATGCCATGTTGTACAACACATACTTGCATGTTATGCATACGTCTAACGTGTATTGCTATGTGTGGGATCCGACAACCTAGTTGTTTATCCCTGGTAGCCTCTCTTATGGGGAAATGTAGTCTTGTGCTTC
The DNA here is from genome assembly GCF_002162155.2 of Triticum dicoccoides. Classification (NCBI taxonomy): domain Eukaryota; kingdom Viridiplantae; phylum Streptophyta; class Magnoliopsida; order Poales; family Poaceae; genus Triticum; species Triticum dicoccoides. The sequence goes on along the minus strand of NC_041384.1, from coordinate 241,241,346 downwards.
CATGAGCCATAGTAGTCCGCTACAGCCCGGTTCACCGGAGTCCTGCTAGCCCAGCACTACTGCTCCGGAACACTTGATTGGCCGGCATGTGATTCACTTTGTTCCTATGTCTGTCCCTTCGGGGAAATGTCACGCGGTGACATCCGGAGTCCTACCTAGCCTGCTACAGCCCGGGTTCCCGGAGTCCTGTTAGCCCAGTGCTACAGCCCGAATTCATACGCGGTTGACCGACATGCTCGAGGTTGATTCATGTATGCATGTCCCTGTAAGTTAGTGCCACTTTGGGTTCACGACTAGTCATGTCGGCCCGGGTTCTCTGTCATATGGATGCTAGCGACACTATCATATACGTGAGCCAAAAGGCACAAATGGTCCCGGGCCAGGTAAGGTGGCACCCGTGTGAATACCGTGCGTGAGGCCGCAAAGTGATATGAAGTGTTACATGCTAGATCGGTGTGACTTAGGATCAGGGTCCCGACGGCGTTGGTATCAGAGCCTGACTGACTGTAGGATTACCAAGCCAAACTGGCCGAAGTTGAGTCTAAAAATGCTTTAGTTATATAAGGGAATTGATTGTGGAAGGGAACGTAAGGCTCTTTTTACTCCTTTACCTCATGTTATTCTTGCTGAGTCAGCCTCTTCTTTTCTACGAGGGTTAAGGCCTAGGCTTCTCCTCTATCTCTCAGGATGACGTGTTACTAAACTGTAAAGACTTAGGATTGTTGGGTTTTGTCTCCGTACAGTTCTATTACTTCCGTGTGTCATTAGTTTGACCCAGAACCTTGATATTATGATGTTAATTGATTATGCTATTCTGTTGATGAATGTCAAAATCCTTTTGAGCATTTTACAGCCGTTATGCTGTCGAAATTGTCCTAGGATTTCAAGAGTTTCCAATGCTTTTGCATTACATTCCGCATCCTTATGTCGATGCTAATTCCATCCTTGTTTCCTTGGTTTCTGTGCCAGGATGTCGTCTGCTAACCGAGGTTCAGTTGCTCATAGCAAGAACCACAGAGATGGTAGGGACGAGGATCCTCCTGACCAGCCTTTGATGGCAGAGTTCTTGTTAGCATTCGAGAGGAACAAGCATGAGACTAACCACTTGCTGGCACAGATTGAGCAGAACACCGCACATCAGCGTAAGAAGTTGGTTTCTATCACCGACTTCATTGGTCTGAAACCACCCACCTTCCATCATTCCATTGAGCCACTCAATGCAGATGACTGGCTCCGGAGCATCACTCACAAGTTGCATTCTGCAAGCGTGGCTGAAGGTGACAAGGTCACCTATGCTACCTATCACCTGGAAGTTCCTGCTAGTATTTGGTGGCAGAGCTATGAGGCTATGCTTCCAGCTGGCCAGATTCCTACGTGGAAGGATTTCACCGAGGCTTTTCGAGAGCACCACATTCCTCAAGCTCTCATTGACCGCAAGAGGGAAGAGTTCTATAGCTTTACCCAGGGTAAGCTGCCTGTTGATGCTTACAGTAGAGAGTTTGGAAACCTCGCCGGCTATGCTACAGAAGAAGTGTCCACGGACGCTAAGAAGCAGGCTAGGTTCTGGAAGGGTCTCAACCCTAAGTTGCATCGTGATCTCCACCTGCATCATTGTGATACTTTCCAGGCTCTTGTGAACAAGACCATTAATGCAGAGATAGCTCAGCTCACTTACGAGGAGTCTCGTAAGCACAACCGTGATCTAGGTTCTTCCTCCCCCTCTGTCTCTCAGAAGCGACGGATTTGGATGCCGAACTCAGCTCTTCCACCTGGATATGCACCGAGGCCATCCGATGTGGTGCCTCACCCAGCTCAGCAATGTGCTCCACCCAGGCCTATTAGTGGACCACTTGCCAATGTAGGACCATGTCCTACCTCAGGAACTTGCTTCACCTGCGGAGAACCAGGACACTACGCACGTGACTGCCCTCAGTCCAGTTATACTCCACCCCAGTCTGAGAGGTCTATTGGCCGTTAAAATCCATCAGGCAAGATGATCAGTACCAAGCCAGCCTCCATCGAACAAGCATGTGTGCACCATGTCTCAGCTACAAAAGCTCAAGATGATCCCGACGTCGTACTGGGAACGCTTCTTGTCAATTGCCATCCAGCATCAGTTTTGTTCGATACTGGAGCATCTCATTCCTTCATTTCCGAAAGCTACGCTAACTTGCGCAACATGTCATTTTGTGATATGCCCTCTCCACTAGTCATTCAAACTCCTGGATCCAAATGGCAAACTTCTAGTGTAAGCCATGGTAATGAAATACTTGTTGACAGACTTGTATTCCTTGCATCACTTATAGCCCTCAAGTCTACAGATATCAACATCATCTTGGGTATGGACTGGATGAAAGCTCATTATGCCAAGATTGATTGTTACACAAGGTATGTTCAGCTTACACACCCATCTGGCAAGATAGTCACCGTCTCCACTAGAGTTGCAAAGCGCCAACTCTATTCTCTTAATGCCATCTCTCTTCCAGACCTTGAAGATATCCTGGTAGTCCGTGACTTCCCGGATGTTTTTCCAGAAGAACTGCCAGGTGTCCCACCTGACAGAGATGTAGAGTTTGTCATAGAACTTATCCCAGGAACTGTTCCAATCTCTAGGAGACCATACAAGATGGCACCTTTGGAGTTAGCCGAGCTTAAGAAACAGCTTGATGAGTCCTTGCAAAAGGGTTTCATCCGTCCCAGTTCTTCTCCTTGGGCTTGTCCTATCCTCTTCGTCAAGAAGAAGGATGGTACGGATCGAATGGTTGTAGATTATCGCCCCGTTAATGTGGTCACGATAAAGAACAAGTATCCGCTCCCCAGGATCAACGAACTGTATGATCAGCTCGCTGGATCCTCAGTCTTTTCCAAGATGGATTTGAGGTTAGGCTACCACCAAATCAAAATCAGAAACGGGGACATCCCCAAAACGGCCTTTGTCACTCGTTATGGTCAATACGAGTACACCGTGATGTCTTTCGGACTAACCAATGCTCCAGCTACTTTCTCCCGCTTGATGAACTCGATCTTTATGGAGTACTTAGATAAGTTCATCGTGGTTTACCTCGATGATATTCTTATTTACTCGAAGAACGAGGAAGAGCATGCCGAACATCTTAGACTTGTGCTAGAAAAACTCAGAGAGCACCGCCTTTATGCCAAGTTCTCCAAGTGTGAATTTTGGTTGCCAGAAGTGACCTATTTGGGCCACATGATCTCTGGTAAGGTCATTGCTGTCAATCCCGAGAGAGTTAAAGCCGTTCTCGATTGACTCCACCCGAAACGGTCAAACAAGTTAGGAGTTTTCTTGGTCTAGCCAGTTATTGTCGCCGCTTCGTTGAAAACTTCTCCAAAGTGGCCAAACCCCTCACGGAGCTTCTCAAGAAAGATAAAAGGTTTGAGTGGACCCCACAGTGTGAGCACAGTTTTCAGGAACTGAAAAGATGCCTGACTTCTGCGCCCATACTCGTGCCATCGGATTTCACTAAAGACTTTGTTATCTATTGCGACGCTTCGCGTCAAGGACTAGGTTGCATTCTTATGCAGGATCGTCATGTGATTGCCTATGCATCTCGACAGCTGCATCCACATGAGGAAAATTATCCTACACATGATCTAGAGCTTGCAGCCGTAGTCTATGCACTTAAGACTTGGCGACATTACCTTCTGGGTAACCATTGCGAAATCTACACTGACCATTAGAGTCTCAAGTATATCTTCACCCAACTGGATCTGAATCTCAGACAGAGACGTTGGTTGGAGTTGATCTCGGTTTACGACTTAGGAATCACCTACACCCCAGGCAAAGCCAATGTCATGGCTGATGCTTTAAGTCGTAAATCCTATTGCAACAACCTCATGTTGCAACAATGTCAACCACCGCTCCATGAGGAATTCTGTAAGCTTAATCTTCACATAGCTCCTCATGGTTCCCTTTCTACCTTGGTGGTGAAACCTACCCTTACGGATCAGATCATAGAGGCTCAGAAGCATGATACGGGAATTTCCCGGATCAAGAAAAATATTTCAAAGGGAGTTGCCAACTGTTTCTCTATGGATGAACGAGGTGTTGTTTACTTTGGAAACCGTTTGGTGGTTCCCAAATGTCAATAGATGCAGCAACTGATCCTTAAGGAGGCCCATGAATCTCCTCTCACGATTCATCCCAGTAGTACCAAGATGTATCAGGACCTACGCCAGAGGTTCTGGTGGACTAGGATGAAGAGAGAAATCGCTCAGTATATTGCCAACTGTGACGTTTGACGTCGCGTTAAGGTAGAGCATCAAAGACCTGCTGGCACCCTTCAACCTTTAGCTATTCCCGAGTGGAAATGGGACAAAGTTGGTATGGACTTCATCACTGGCTTTCCCAGGACCAAGAAAGGAAATAATGCTATCTTCGTAGTCATTGATTGTCTCTCCAAAGTGGCTCACTTCCTACCTGTTCGAGAGAGTATCACTGCTAGTCAGCTCGCTGACTTATATATCTCCCGAATAGTGTCACTCCATGGTGTTCCACTAGAGATCAATTCAGACCGTGGCAGTCTCTTCACCTCTCATTTCTGGGCAAGTTTCCAGAATGCCATGGGAACTCATCTTTCTTTCAGTACCGCTTTCCACCCTCAGTCAAGTGGTCAGGTGGAAAGGGTCAACCAAATTCTTGAAGACATGCTTAGAGCTTGCGTTATCTCATTCGGTATGGATTGGGAGAAATGTCTTCCCTTTGCCTAGTTTGCTTATAACAATAGCTACCAATCTAGCCTTAAGAAAGCACCCTTCGAGATTCTGTATGGACGAAGATGTCGAACACCTTTGAACTAGTCAGAAACCGGCGAAAGACAATTCTTTGGGCCGAATATGATCCAGGAGGCAGAAGAGCAAGTGCACATCATTCGTGAAAATTTGAAAACAGCCCAATCTCGTCAAAAGAGCCATTATGACCGTCATCATAAGGAAGTGGCTTATGAAGTTGGCAACAAGGCTTACCTTCGGGTTACTCCTTTGAAGGGTACCCATCGTTTTGGTATCAAGGGCAAGTTGGCTCCTTGTTACATTAGTCCTTCTCGCATTCTCACTAAACGAGGAGAGGTTGCCTACCAATTGGAACTACCCCCACATCTTTCTCGAGTTCATGATGTCTTCCACGTCTCTCAACTCAGGCGTTGCTTCTCGGATCCCATCCGCGGAGTGGACCATGAAACGCTTGATCTCCAAGATAACCTCACTTATCGAGAGTACCCCGTTCGCATTCTGGATCAAGCAGAGCGTGTCACTCGACGTCATAACATCAAGTTTCTCAAGGTTCAGTGGTCTCATCATGCCGAGAGAGAAGCTACCTGGGAGAGAGAAGATCGTCTTCGACTTGAGTACCCAGCTTTCTTTCCGCCAACTCCTGAATCTCGGGACGAGATTCTTCCGAGTGGGGGCCAGTTGTCACATCCCTAGTTCTGGTATGATTCTAGGCTTGCTTTTGTGCATCATGTTTAAATTTCAAATGAAATTGAAATGGGGATGTTTCAAACCCTAGAACCAAAGCAATTCAAATAGGTTCAAATTTAAAATGGAATTTCAATGAACCCAAAATGCTTTTCAAAAATGTTCATGGTCTTTCGAAAATGTTGGAATTAACAACCAGGGGTGATGCACATTTTTGCTAAACATTCTGGATTTTTGAATGAACCCATATGTATTTGAATTGGAGATGTTTAAAATAATATAAATATTTTAAAGGCTCCAAAAATGTTGGAATTTGGTGAGGGCTTCTGGTATAGTATAACTAGTGGTCACAAGGAATCTCAACATTCTTATATTTGTGCTGGTATTTATTTTTAAGTCAAATAGAAAAGAAAACAAAAAAAGGGAAAACACTTACCCCCAGCTAGCCCAGCAGAGGCCCAGCCCACTGGCCTCTGCCAGTCACCACTTACCTCCTGCCAGGAGGACGCCGAGCGTGCGGCCTACGCATGCTGGCGCACGCCCAGCCACCTCCTGCTTGCCGCCTCCCTCTAGACGCCCCTGGAGACACCACGCAGCCTCCCCGACCCCGTCTCACTCTCCCCCGTGCTTCTCCTCTCTTCTGTCACCCTCTCTCGCCCGCACCCGAGCGCAGCCGACGCCATCGCTCGCCATTGCCGCAGCCACTGCCTCCTCCTCGTCCCACTGTCGTGTCCACGCGCTTCGCCGCTGTGGGCTACGCCTCCTCGACGAGACGCACGGCGCGGGAAGCCCCTGGACGCCGCAAGCACCGCCGTTCCCCTTGTCGGCCACCGAAGATCCTCGCCATCGATTCGCTACCCACCGGCCGTCCCCGCGCCTGTCGGGTCCTTCGTTACCCTCGCTGTGAGCTCCTCTGCCGTTTCCCTCTCTCTCTGTGCTCTGTTGCACCATGTGCCCGCTTTTTCCACCCCGGCCGAAGCCATCGCCGCCGCAGCCCCTCGCCGTCGTGGCCACAGCCGCCGCATCTCGCAGCTGAGCTCGCCGTTGCACTCAGTGCACTCTGGCAAGTCGAGCGGACCCGCTCGCAGCTCCTGTTGTGCCCCAAAACACTGCGCGCGCACCTGGCCGAACTCCGGCCGCCGCACTCGTCGTCGCCGGAGCCACTCTGGCCGCTCCCCGGCCGCGCCACCACCACGGCTGGATGCGGGCGAGCATCCGCACCCCGTAGCTGCACTCCGCGTGCCAAATAGCCCCCTGTAAGCAAAACCCATAGCGCACCGCCGCGTTTGGCTCGCCGGCGGCTAAACGCCGGCGGCCGCTGACCTTTGACTGGCATGGGTTGACCCCCACAGCCCAGTTTGACCTCCCCCCTCTCTCTACTGACTTGCGGGCCCCGCCCAACTAATTACTATAGTTAGCACTAATTAACTAACTAGGTTAGCTACTACAGTCACTGACTAGTGGGCCCTGCCCTATTAGTTAGGAGTAACTAACTTAGTTAGTTGACTGGGTCACTGACCAGTGGGACCCACTGGTCAGGTTTGACCTGGTCAGCCCCGTTGACTCGCTTACGTCATGCTGACGTAGAGCTGACGCAATAATTGATTTATGGAATTAATTTAACTCAGGAAATTCCAGAATATTGCCTAAACTTAAAAAAACCATAATAATTCAACCGTAGCTTAGAATGAAATAAATTATATATGAAAAATTATCAGAAAAATGCAAGGAATCCATTTATGCCAGTTACATGCATGAAAAACCAACTTATACATGCTGTATAAGTGAAAACATAATATGGGCATTTTAAATGCTTCATTTTGAATTGCATTTGAATCTTTGATTCAAATGGGCTTCAACCAACTTGGTAGCATCTTGCATTAGCCTAGACACTAGCATTTGCACATGTCATGTTCATGCATCATTTTGTTGCATTTGTTTGTGTGTTTATCGCCAGCGCCGTTTCTTCTTGATAAGTTTAACTCTAGAAGGTGTTCCCGAGTACCTGTCAGAGGAGCCGTACCCCTTCGTCGTTCTATCAGGCAAGCAAACCTCCTTGAGCATTTCGATAAAATCCCACTCTCTCGCTCCTGCTCCTTATACTGCATTAGGGCAACAATGATTCAACTGCTACTTTTGTGCTGCGGTAGTTGAACCCATTCCTCTACATGACCTGTCATTGCCACAGTAAATAGTTGAAACCCACTAGCATGAGTAGGAGTTGCTTGAGCCCTAATGTGCCTACTCATCCATGCTTGTTTTCTTTATGTCGGCTATGCTTAGAGTTGTGTCAGGTTTGATTCATCAGGAATGAATCGGAGTGGTGAACATGTCCTACCGATAAAGGCTAAGTGTGTGAACACGTTTTGGTAAAGGTAGCGATGAGAGGCCATGTAGGAGTACATGGTGGGTTGTCTCATTGGAACCGTCCCTAAGCACTGAGTTCTGTGTATGTTATCCAAGTCCAGTTACTACCACACATTGGGTTCCGGTTATCCGGCCCCTCTCGGCTTATTAATCCACTTGATCTCTGTCCAGGAGTTGCAACTAGTTTCTGGCGTTTGTAGGTAGTGCTACTTGTCTACCAGGTCGTGTCCGATGGGACGGGCTTGGGACAGACTAGTCACCGTGGCACGGTGTACCAAGTGGCACCCGGATGGTGGGCTTGGGAACCCTGCTCACATCATTTGGGGCCGTGAGCGACACCCCGGTCGGATCTCCTTGCGGATGGAACCCGAATAGGCGATAAAACTGGATGAGAGACTTGTGTGGTTAGTCAGGTCGTGGCCGACACCCTCGCCCGGCTTCCACTTGAAGGTTGCCGAGGTACATGACGTGTACAGGGCTATAAGTGGTGAGAGCGTGTGTGAAGAAGTACACCCCAGTAGGGTCAACATTATCTATTCAAATAGCCATTTTCCTCGGATATGGAAACTTGGAGGACTTATGTAGTACATAGACAACTTGAAGTGGATACTCTAAAATCCGCAAGATAAGCATGAGTGCTATGGATGGCCTTCTCGTAGGGAGATGGGAACGGATCCATAGTGGAGTATTGATATGGTGAATATGTGGACTCGTGTGCGTCTTCTCACCTCAAAGAAGTTTCTGATACTCGTAGTATAGGTTAGCCACTGAGTCAAAGCTGGCTTGCTGCTGTTAAACCTCCACCACCCCCTTTGTTGATAATGTTGCATATGTAGATAGTTCTGAGGTAAGACATGCTGAGTACCTTCGTACTCACGTTTGCTTATTTATGTTTTGCAGTTGGTTACACTAGTGACTTCGACGAGTAGCTTGTATCCCAGCTACGATCTTGTACCCTTGGGAAGGTCGGGTTTAGTCAGGCTTCCTAGTCTTTTCCTTTTGTAGTTGTCTGTACTCAGACATGTAATGCTTCCGTTGCTTGTATGCTATTAATGATGGGTCATGAGACCCCTGTTTGTATTGAATGCTATGTGGCTCTTCTAGGCCTTTATCTATATGAGTTTGAGTTATGTTGTGATGCCATGTTGTATAGCACATACTTGCATGTTATGCGTACGTGTAACGTGTATTGCTATGTGTGGGATCCGACAACCTAGTTGTTTATCCCTGGTAGCCTCTCTTATGGGGAAATGTAGTCTTGTGCTTCCATTAGCCATAGTAGTCCGCTACAGCCCGGTTCACCAGAGTCCTGCTAGCCCAACACTACTGCTCCGTAACACTTGACTGGCCGGCATGTGATTCACTTCGTCCCTGTGTCTATCCCTTCGGGGAAATGTCACGCAGTGACATCCGGAGTCCTACCTAGCCTGCTACAGCCCGGGTTCCCGGAGTCCTGTTAGCCCAGTGCTACAGCCCGAATTCATACGCGGTTGATCGACATGCTCGAGGTTGATTCATGTATGCATGTCCCTGTAAGTTAGTGCCACTTTGAGTTCACGACTAGTCATGTCGGCCCGGGTTCTCTGTCATATGGATGCTAGCAACACTATCATATACGTGAGCCAAAAGGCGCAAACGGTCCCGGGTCAGGTAAGGTGGCACCCGTGGGAATACCGTGTGTGAGGCCGCAAAGTGATATGAAGTGTTACATGCTAGATCGGCGTGACTTAGGATCGGCGTCCTGACACAAGTGACAGTGGACGCATCAGCACAATGTACCTACAAGGATGCATAAATTGGTGATGCCGAGTTTGTTCATGCTCTATGAGGGCAGCAAATCTAATCCTGGAGACCTTTTACTATGTGAGGGCAGAAAATCTAATCCTGGAGACCTTTTACTATGCGAGGGCAGCAAATCTAATCCTGGAGACCTTTTACTATGTGAGGGCAGCAAATCTATTCCTGGAGACCTTTTACTATGTGGGGTCAGCAATTCTGACCATGGAGACCTTTTACTATGCGAGGGAAGCAATTCTAATCCTGGAGACCTTTTACTATGTGAGAGCACCAAATCTAATCATGTACGTACTCTGTTGACTTGTCCACTAGCCGCCACTTTCTATCCCTTTTTCAACCAATAATAGATCTGTTCCTCATCCAGTTTGTACTGCGTTTTCCCATTACTTCCCTTTTCAACCAAGAGACCGGTTGGGTATCCGGTCTCTACTACTTTCACCATATTATTTCCTCTTTGAATCAAGTCCTAGATTCATGCTACAACTTTCCCCCCTTTCTTCGTTGTTTGAACCAAGTCCTAGATTCGAATGCATGAAGTAGCTTTACCTCTAATAATACTAAAAATTTAGGTAGCTTTGGAAGAGCTGATGGGAGTAGAAAAAGATGCACATGCAGACACGTGGGGAGCTGGGGCAGTAGAGAAAGGCCACTTTTGAAGAACTTATACCTGAGGGTCGTTAGGATGTCGGTGGCGGCATGTCGGATCTGCGCACAATACGGCAAGGAGGAAGAAGGGTCGGAGGACCTCCCGAGTCGGCGCTGTGTCAGAGAGAACGACACGGCTAGAGGATCGGGCCCCTCCGATCACTGTGGGTTTCCTCCCTCACCGGCGATGACCGCATGAATGATGCATATTGTCCTCTACACACACCAGCCGAAGGGATCTAGCCGGATCTGTGACCAGCGGTGAGCAGAGAGAAAATGTCGCTATCGCTGTCTTGTTTAGATCTGGAGATGATGAGAGAATGAAGAGAGCAAACCTAGTAAAGAAAGCGCTCAGGCCCCTGCGTACATATATGAGGGAGTAGGCTGCTGCAAACATAGGGTTGTGTGATTTGACAGCGAGTTTTACTGCTGGACAGGTGGGGCCTGGTGATTTCACTTGCCATATCATTTTAATTGCGGTGCTACGACCGGCGTGAGCCTCCCAATTCCTGACCACCTCCATACAGGTGCCTCTCCCGACGCTCCACCATGTAGAGACTGGCTCTTGCATGAGAGCCCACTCCTCCACTTTTTCCTTGCCTCTTTCCCCCACATATGCAAAAATGCCATGTAAAGCAGGCTTATAGCCCACTATTGTACTTGATCCTATAGGTGCTAAGCCTGCCACATAGGCATAAAGTCTGATGTGGCAAGTTAATTAAGAAGAGAGAGACTAGTTTGGTGACCCCAGGAAGAAACGGTGCTAAGCGCGTGTACCTAGATGAAGCAAACTTAGCAACAAAAAACTAAGCACCTATGCATTGGGGACTTGAGTTGCTAAGCCATTTAATGCCCATGGCACCTCATCTAAGCACCATTTCATTGGAAGAGGTCACTCCTTGGCAAATGCAATAAATACTACGCAGAAAGAGATAGAGAGAAGTAAAAAACTACTCTTATAGCTAACCTTGTTGTAGTATGAGTGACTAAGTGATGACTATGTATGACATGCCAACATCAGATAGCCTAACGCACCATGTTAAGTTGTTTGGTTTCTGACTAAATTAGCCAAAGATTGCCACAACTAAGGTTAGGCAAGTTTGACCAACTTAGGTGAGTGTTTGGTTCAAGCCACGTCTTAGGCAAGCCACACTTGGGCCCCACATGGCATACACACAAAAAGTGTGGCAAGATTCCCTTAGGCTTGCTAACTTGTGGCTCTCATTTTGATGAACTAACATTAGGCAAGTTTGGCAAAAATAAGTGGCAAAGTGTGGCAATGCTAGTCCTAGAACCAAACAGCCTAGGCTATTTGGTTCTAGGCCTAACCATGCCACACTTTGCCATACAATATTGCCACACTTTCCCAAGGTTATAGTTCTTCAAAATGAGAGCCACAAGTTGGCAAGCCTAAGGGAGTCTTGCCACACTTTTTGAGTGTATGTGATGTGGGACCCTAGTATGGCTTGCCTAAGGTGTGGCTTGAACCAAACACCCACCCAAGTTGGTCAAACTTGCCTAACCTTTGGTGTGGCAACCTTAGGCAAACTTAGTCTCAAACCAAAATCTCCATGGGCGCGACCGCGCGAGCGAGACGACGGTCGTGGTAGGAGCAACCATGATACGGGCTGCTAGTAGCCCTTGGATCTGAGATCGAACGGTCGCATGCTAAGTTGCTGAAAATTTGTAAAATAACCCTCCAGGACAGGATATTCACCCATAGGCCTAGAATCACGCAATGCAACCGCTCGATCTCAGATCCAAGGGCTCTCGGAAGCTTCATATCACCTGCAATTTTCCCGACGCTTGACATGACATCAAAATACATTTAATTTGGCGTCGAGTAGACATGAAATCTAACTGGGCTCCCATAGTACTGTGCATGAATCCATTTATCAACCAGGCAATTCACTACCCTGCCGTTCGCACGCCACCCACTCGGCATTTTTACAATCGATCAACCGCTCCTAGTCATCCCGTCCTTTCACATTACGGCAGTTCCACTAATCCTAACCCTCCTACCAAATCCATGGCGTCCCAAATCTCCATGATCGGCGGTGAGTACAAGGTTAGAACCATCACCGGCGATGAGTTCGACGTCATCTACACCCGTTCTTCTGCAACGGTGAAAGAATGCCTTGCTCGCTTCAAACGCATGTTCGAAAACTCAAATGATGAGTGGGTCGCTGGGCTAGATGTTGAGTACACCACAGTCCTGGGAAGTGAGAAGAATCTAAAGGAGGCAGAGAAGAAAAATCCCGCCGTGATCCAGGTTTGCGTGCATGACTTATGCTTGGTCTACCACATATGCAATGCTGACATTGAGTGCGAGGAATTCAAGAAGTTCCTCAAGGGCGGATGAGTAAAATTCGTTACTGTAGACTTTAGGAACGCCAAGGAAATCCTGGGTCGGATAGGCCTCATTGTAGGCAACCCCTTCGACCTCCAGAAGGAAGGGCTGGTGCCCTCCCGTGATCAGCCTTCGATGCTGACCCTGGAAGGAGCCATGGTTCATCCTTCATACAGTAAACTTAAGAAACCTCCGCACATGTTTCATCGTGCATGGCAGTGTACTAGATATAGACCACATCCACTATGCTGCAATGGGTGGCTACCTTTGTTTCAATATCTACAAGGGTTGGATGAAGAGAAAGAGCCAAGTGTGCAGTTCAAGCAAAGAAGTATCGGCCAAGAGGAAGAGGGACAAGGACGAAGTCGAGGACGTGGACGAGGACTCCGAGTAAGGTGGCAGTATCATTGCTCATGGTGGTTCTAATGTAGTGTCTACCGTATTAGTTGCTTAGTTTAATTTCTCGTGTGCTTAGTTTTATTTGAGTGGTGTGTTGTGCTAAGCCCCCAGCAGAACTATGTTATGTTTCTTCTTGTTACTTTAACTCTTCAGTACATACATACTAGTATTTCTTACAGTTCATCTTTTAGTTGATATAGTACTACGACTACCACTCGTTTCTTCACATTATATACATACAATATATATGGCCAACATCATATAGCCAATAGTTTAGTTGTCAAAGAATTTCAGGGTGCTTAGTTTTGTCAAAGAATTTCAGGGTGCTTAGTTTTATTTGAGGGGTATGTTGTGCTAGACACCATTTTTGTGACTCAAATCTCTTTTTCCATGTTATAATGACATAAATACCGATGGACCAACATGCCAGCTCTCCCTCTATCTCACTACAATAAAATAAAGTGTGGGGCCTACTTGATCCCAACAACGTTCTTATTTTCTTGTAAAATTGTTCGCTTGGTTACTCCTGACAAGCGGGGCCACACTTATCATTGTGAGAATCGGCTTATTTTTGTCATGTAACATGGTCAACGGGTTTGACGTGAAAATCACAATGTCTAATGGCATTTTTGAGCAAACATCTAACTTAACAATGGCATTTTTGAGATATCTAATTGCATTTTTGAGAAGGCATCTCACAGATCGATGGCATTTTTGAGTAGTTGTAACTTCTAATGGCAAAACTGAGTAGTGATACACAACTAGTTGGATAGCTTGTTATAGTATTAGTATAAGCAAAAGCCTGTCCTCATTTGCGAGCCACCACGCGCATGGGCGGGGGAGAAGGTGTGTAGTAGTAAAATCAAGCTTCTCCTCGTTGTACGAGTTGGCGCGAGCCACTGGCCCCACATGGTTGCCTCTAAACTTGGCTGAAAGACCCGTAGTGTAGAATACTCCATTTGCTGCAACCTCTAACATTTACCCCACCACAAATTAAAATATATATTCCTGTCTTGACAAGATGAGCATGCAAACTACAATCACCAGGATGAGGGTAGGGCCAGAAGGTTATTTTAGTAAATAAGCATGGAGCCGACCCCAACGATTTTAAGCTTACTGGCACAGTACACGTTATCCTAGACTACTCTACACATGAAACTGCCACTCGAGCATCGGGGCTGTGCTTGGCTCTTTGCCTCTTCAGGAAGTCGAACAATGATGGAGTACTAATGCATGCTTCTGGCCATCTAACACCGATTGAACTGCTGCATGTCCATCGCGTGAGGGAGGTAGACCGTGTAGCGAACGAAAGCTTCTCCTAGTCCTGCCAGCCACCACTCTCATGGGCGAGGGAGGGACGCAGATTCATTGACTTACTTCTCCTGCCTATGCGTGCATGATAGGTGGGCCCAACAGGCGGGTGGCCCACCTGTCATGCAGCCAAAGGCAGGTGCAACCACCGGAGCTCAGTCCGCGAGGGAGAGGGCATTGTAGTAATCAAACTTCTCGATCTTGTACGAGTTGACGTGACACATCAAAGCACTGTACTCGATATATTTCAATAATTTGCGTTTATCGATGCATGTCGTGACTCCTTTTGATACTTGCATGTGTTGATTTAATGCAGCTTGAAGTAGTATGAATACTATGTCGGATGTGGGGTTCCGGCAAACCCTTAAGGTTCGAACACTGGGGTGCGCGCGAAGTCTTTCCTTACTACCAATCTATGCCCTAGCTCACTAAGATCTCGCGGACGAACTCAACGAACTCGCAACACAGAAAGACACAATATTTATACTGGTTCGGGCCACCGTTGTGGTGTAATACCCTACTCCAGTGTGGTGGTGGTGGATTGCCTCTAGGGCTGATGGTGAACAGTACAAAGGAAGAATAGCCTCCTAAGGTTGAGGTGTTCTTGAGCTCGGTGAGCTTGTGTGTGTGAGGATGGTCTGAATGATCCGTCCCCGAATGATCTGTGCCTTCATGATCCGTCCCCCCTCTCTCTCTCTCCCGCCCTTGCTAAGGTGGTGGCTAGCCCTATTTATATTGGCCCTGTTCCTCTTCCAAAATATCGAGGAGGAAGGGAGCCAACAATGGCGGGCTAATTCAAAGGGGGACAGCTAGTACAAGCTATCCTAACACAAGTGGTCTTTGCTTGCCAAAGGCTCTGGTGGTGACGCCGTCTTGGGCTCCACGATGACCTCCGTCTTGCCGTCCTCCTAGTCTTGGTCTCGTTGCACCAATATAGCAACCTTTGCCTGATGCCTGGGTACTCTTCGCCTGCGCTGGCCTCCTTAGCACCAAAGACAAAACAAGGACGCTGCGCACGCTGGCGCCCGCCTGGCGCCTGCCTGGTGTCGTGCGTCATGGCTCACGTCACGAGGGTCTCATGAGGTTTACCCCGCCTTGATATCTCCACTCCTCGTGAGCCTGCCTAGCTAGGATACTCCCGAGGAGGTCTTGCATCGTCC
This sequence comes from Triticum dicoccoides, assembly GCF_002162155.2. Taxonomy (NCBI): domain Eukaryota; kingdom Viridiplantae; phylum Streptophyta; class Magnoliopsida; order Poales; family Poaceae; genus Triticum; species Triticum dicoccoides. Next base: position 241,225,884 of record NC_041384.1, on the reverse strand, counting down.
GCCTCACGAGGCTTGGACCTTCGCGAGGGTCTTGGATGCTTTGTTTGTTAAGATGGGTCGTACGTCCTACAGGCTTAGCCACGCCGCGGGCCGCTGGCAGGCAAGTTTGGGGACCCCCGTTCCCAGGACGCCAACAGTAGCCCCCGGGCCCAAGGTGCGCTCGGGCTTGGCTTCGCGGCGAAGCCAAGGGCCATGTACGGAGCACTGCGGGCCCCCAAAGCCTGCGGCCTCGATTGACGCGTGACGGTTGATTGGACGTGAGCGCCTCCGCTTCCCCATGCTGCCTCGATAACTGCTTGACCTGAGAAAATGGCTGGCGCAGGCAGCACTTGCCTTCCTTGCTTCTTCCTTGCCTCACTCCAGATCCCCTTTCTTGCTCTTCGCCGCCGCTACCTCTAGATCTGCTCCGGCCTTGCTCTGCATCAGCCGCCCATGGCGCCGTGCAAGGTCAAGACTTCCTCGGCTCCGGCTTGGCACAAGCCTGCTCTTGAGGCGCCCACTGTCACAGAGAAGAGCCTTGCCTCCGTGCGCCTGCTGACGGCGGGAGAGAGCAACGAGTGGGGGAAGACGGATCTCTGGCTAGCCTCCGACGAGACGGAGCCTGAGGGGAGCACCTTCTTCCCCTTCTTCTCAAGCAGCGTCGCTGTTGGGTTGGTTCCTCCCTTCTCTGATTTCTTCTATGAACTCCTCGACCACTACGGGCTGCAGGCATTGCACCTCCATCCCAACTTTGTCCTCCTCCTGTCCATCTTCGCCTACTAGTGTGAGGCGTACCTGGGTGTGATGCCGTCCGTGGCACTCCTGCGCCATTTCTTCTTCCTCCGCATCAGCGAGGGTCACATCTCCGGATGCGCCAACTTCATTGCGTCTGGCAAGGCCAACTCGATCTCGAGCACCGGGAAGAGGGCCGATAATATTCGGTCCAAATGGGTCATGATGGATGCCAAGCTCGTCCATCCGGGCCTGATGTTGCTGATAGAGGGGCCCCAGCAGGGCAAGGAGTGGCCCAGGGCGGAGCTTGTCGACCAGCGGGCATCGTCAGTGTTGGGACAAATGATGACTGACCTGAAGCCGGGCAATGCAAGGGTGGCCAAGATAACGGGAGCAATGCTCCTGAGGGAGTTCCTGACGTGCGGGTTGCCCCACTCCAGGCGCGCACGCGCCACTTCTGGGAGCTTGAAGGAGGGGAATAGAAGGCCCGCCTGAGGCCGAGGGACATGCCTGACGATGAACTGGACGCTGTCCTGCGTCTCATAGTCGAAGACAACCAGGAGTACCCGCCTAGAGCCTTCATTCCCTTGTTCCAACGCAGGAACAGGGACCGGGAGGAATTCGTCGCCTCCAGGCCGACCTTTGATGTGCGCGGGCTGGTGTTGCCGGTGTTATCGGGAGCTCCTATGGCGCAGAAACCGGTGGAGGTGTCTTCTAGCGAGTCCCGCGGAGAGGAGGAGGAGGTGGACTCGGAGAAGACCCCAGAAGAGGTGGGGGAGACCTCCCCTCTGAGCAAGGCTGAGATTCTCCGCGCCCTTCCTGATGATGCCGAAGCCAATGCCTACCAAGGGGAGAGGGAGCAACCCCTCATACCGACAAAGGGTAGGTCGTCTCTGGTGGTCCATGGTGCCGCCTCCACCCCGGCGCCTCCTGGGGCTGGATCCGGTTCCGCCTCCGCACCGCCTGGCGCCGCCGGAGCCCGAACGCCTGCCCCTCAGGTCCCGATGCCGTCAGGCCTGAAGCTTCATAAGCGAAAGGTGGAGTACTTTGCGGTGGACCGGTAGGTGTTTCGAGCTTCGCTTTATCCCTGCCGGTACTTGTTATTTCCTGACGCTCGCCCTTGGTTGATCAGGCCGGCATCTTCTGCGAAGAAGAGGAAGGAGGGTACGGCGACCGTGCCTCCCTCCGTAGAGAAAGGAGGCAACAACACCCGCATCTCCCCATCCTGGTCGTCCTCACGGGGCCAAGAAGAACATCGCCGCGTGGAGTCAGCCCCCATGGCCCCGCTGGCTCCGGAGGCGCCGGCACTTGGCGCGGCTGACGAGATCCCAGCAGCTCCGGAACCCGCGGTCTCCCGAGGCCTGGTGACGGTGCCGCTTCCTCCCTCCGCAGCACCTCCACTCCCTGGTTCCTCTGCTCCTGCTGCTGTCTTGGGGCGTGCCCTTTCGGAGATGACCCGGCTGCAGGCGGATCTCCTGAGCGCGGACCCGCGCCTAGTGGCCGGGCGTCTAGAGCTGGCCTCTGGCTGGCTTCACTCTGACCTGGCGGTTCGCGCAACACTGAGCCAGGCTGCTGTGGCTTTCGAGGAGGAGAAGCGAGGAGCGGCTAGCACTGCAGCCGATCGTGAGGAGGCACTGAAAGACACCAAGGCCGCCTGTGATCGCTGCCAAGTGCTGGAGGGTGAGTTGTAGAGCCTGCGCGACAAGCACGCCGAAGAGGTACGCTGCCACCAGGTGAAGGAGGAGGGGATGAAGTCCCAGGAGGAAGCCGTCAAGAACCGTGATGCTGAGCTGGCGGAGCTGGGGAGGAAGCAGGCCGCCGGTTGGAAGAGTTGGAGCAGAAGATGGGGACGAGGGAGGCCGATCTGAATGCCAAGGCGTGAGTCCTGGCCGAAGACCGCGTGGGCTTCACTGATCTCGAGAAGAGGTCTCGCAGCGTTGAAGACACTCTACAAGCACGGCCTGGAGAGGCCACTGGACACCGACAAGGACGGCCCCGCCCACCTGCTTCCTCTCGTGGTGAAGGCGCTTGAGGAGGTCGTCGATGGTCTCGGTCCCATGGCAGAAGCAGAAGCTCGTGCCCTGTCTTCAGCCGCACTGACTCGCGTCCTCAGCCATCTGTACCTCCACGACCCCAATGCCCGCCTTGACGAGCTGCTGGAGCCTGTGGCTGAAGATCACTGCGAAGCCGCCGCTACAGTTGTTGAAGGTCAAGTGGAGGCTTTGCTGGGGAAGTTCCGCGGGTTTGTCTCCGATCCTCTATCTGGCGACGCCGCGGATCCTGCAGCTGAAGGTGAGAACATCGTTGCCCATGGGGGAGCACCTTCCGCAGGCGATGGCGATATCCAGGGTGACCTGCGGCTACTCTTCCTGTTTCGTTCCTGTGACATGTACCAGGCCTCGTGGAGGCATTTAGACTTTTCATTTGGTGTTGTGAGAACAATATGCTTGTAATATTTGCTTTGAGATTTGGTGATTTCCTTCCTATTTGCTTTGCGTTCTGCGTTGGCAGAGCCCGGCCCCGCGCATACCTCAACCACCATTGGGTCGACTGGAGACCAGGACAGACCAAGAAGTGAGGGGCTACGTGACCAGTTAGGCTCTTGAGTCGTGATGCTCAAGAGTCCCCCTTGACGCGCAAACATCATATAGGGAGAGTTCGTGAGGATAGATTAACGTTCTACATCGGCAGAGCCAGGCCCCGCGCATCCCTCAACCGCCATTGGGCTGACCGGAGACCAGGACGGACCAAGGAGTGAGGGGCTACGTGACCAGTTAGGCTCCTAAGTTGCGGTGCTCACGAGTCCCCCTTGACGTGCAAACAATTTCCATACCTGCCCTCGCCGAGGCCTCGGGAGGGGCACGTGACGCCCAGGTCCGGGGGACCTGGTTGGGCGGCGTGCGCTTGGATGTGACCCGAGCGTAGCCCCCGTGCCCAGCCCCTTCGTGCGGCTCTTACGAGGGGAGGCGTTGTGGCGAGGTTGGGCACTAAGCTCTGGGCTCCCTGAGGTCGGTACGACCATGGGGCCTCCCTCTGTTGTTTATCACCAGCGCGGAGTATAGTGCTTCCGCTTGTACACAGGCATAGCCGCTCCTCGACAGTGTCGTTAGCCAGCGCGGAGCATGGTGCTTCCACTTAAGCATGGGATGGGGGGGGGCCTCCGAGAGAAGCCCCCGGGGCGTGTACAGCCCCACCCTGACAAGTGGCTTGCACGGCAGGGCTGCGAGGTGTATCTAGGAACTCGTGAGCCAGCGCGGGACTCACGAGGCCCTACCTCAAGGCGGGTTGCGCCTGGTCTTGAGTCTTGGTGACTGTATGTCCTTGCAAGGCGGTTAGATGCAAGCACTCTACGTCCTCAGGTCCCGGCCCTCGAGCGAGCTCAGCCGCCACAGGTATGCCAGGTCGCGATGTCGTGGTCAAGGCCAGGGGGTGAGGGCTAGAGAGCCAGTAAGAGCTCCTGAGTCGCGATGCTCAGGAGCCCCCTTTTAACATGCAAGCAGATTGCATAGGATGAACAGACCCGTGGTGGGCAGCAATCGAGCAGGTGATAGCAGTTGGCAGGTTAAACATGGAGACCAGATCAACTTGGATAAATGTAGGAAGGTACATGCCACTGGGTCCGGCCCAAGCAGCTTGGGGATGATGCAGCCCGAGGGGAGCCCCCAACAAGGTAAGCTGAAGACATAAGCAAAAGGGGTACATGCCACAGGGACGGACCCATGCGGCCTGGGAACAATGCAGCCCGAGGGGCGCTCCCAGCTAAACGAGCTTGGAAAATGTCACCTAGTTCTGTAGACGAAGCAGAGTTGGTGCAACTGAAGGCGTGTGAGGGAGTCCTGGATTAGGGGGTCTCCGGACAGCCGGACTATATCCTTTGGACGGACGATTGGACTATGAAGATACAACATTGAAGACTTTGTCCCGTGTCCGGATGGGACTCTACTTGGCGTGGAAGGCAAGCTAGCACTACACAAAAATACACTTCCGTGATGATACGTGTTTGTAACAGTAGGTCGCATTTTTTGTCATGCATGTACATCCATGACAAATTTATGACAGAATCAAGATAGTCATACCTGTGTTGTCGTAGAAGTGTTCCATGACATTACCAAAATTATCATCACGGAAGTGTCCACTTCCATGACGATAAATCGCGCATCATAGAAGTGCTTTCGTCAAGGGTGACCGACACGTGGCATCCACCGTCACGGAACGCCGTTAAGCTATCGGGTCAAGTTTTGGATCCGATAACCCATTAACAGCCCCGACCAATGGGAAATTTCCATGTGTAAAATTCTTATTGGCCGGACGAAACACGTGTCAGCTCGTCAGTGGGTCAGATAGGCGCCTATGATACGTCGACACGTGGCACAGCCCAACAGAGGCCCATTCCTGTGTAAAGCCCGGCTCGTTTGACTTGGTCAAAAGCTGGCGGGCCGGCCCATGGAAAGCCTGTTAACGGCCTGTTCGAATATAGCCCATTTACAGCCCTCTAACCCAAGGCCTATTACACCCTATCCGAATTAGGCCCAGTAGCGTCATCTGGGCCATCCAATATGATTCCAGCCAGTTTCCACTTCTGGCCCAAGTATGGCACATGACGTCTTTCAGCCCATATGAGGCCCTATGTAACTCTTGGCCTATTAACGACCCGTGGTGAAACTGGCCCATAATGAACAGTGTATCACTTTACACCCGTTAACGGCCCGTGGTGAAACTGGCCCGTGATGAACAGTGTATCACTTTATACCCATTAATGCCCTATTATACCGTTGGGCCGTTTCCAGCCCATGTTATCTTCCGGCCTTCTTCAGAGCCCATTTATTCTTGGGCTCATTTCCAGCATTCGTTTACTTACGGCCCGTTACTGTCATTTTCTGCTTGTGGGCCAAATTCAGCCCGTGGTTACAGTCGGCCCGTTTGTGGTCCGTTAATACGTTGGGCCGTTTTCATAGCATCATCAAATACGGCCTATTAACGATGGCCCGTTATGGTCGGCCCATGAACGGACGATTCCAACTCTAGCCCGTTTACAGCCAAAATGCGGTCTATTCGGCCCATGTTTGGCCAATCGATCATACGGCCCGTATAAGGCCCATTGATGATACGACCTGTAGAAGGCCCATTGATGATACGACCCATAGAAGGCCCATTGATTCGACGGCCCATAGAAGGCCCACTGCTTCTACGGCCCGTAGAAGGCCCACTGTTTATACGGCCCGTAGAAGGCCCACAGTTTCTACGACCCGTAGGAGGCCCAGTGTCACTACAGTAAATATTAGCCCATGGTTATTGTAGCCTAGTTTTAAAAAATAGGTTATTGCAACCACTACCAAACTGTAGAAAAAGAACTGCACTGACTACAAGCAAACAAATAAACAAGACAACAAGGAAATAAATAAGCAAGCAACTTACACTAGGCTATCACGGCTATTACACATATTACATCCACTGGGCATCAAAGTTCGCCACGAGTGCAAATATAGGGAACACAGCAGCATATAAACGCCGCAGCAAAACAAGCCCAGAACTAAAACCACTTCAGAAGAGATCAAGAAACAATATCCTGGGTACCCATAATGCTGGCAAGATGCTTAGCAAGCTTATTAACTTTATCTTGTTTGGCGCAAGTCCTCCAGCGCTTGCTGTTGCACCAGAAAGTATGCATCTGAATTCTGCAGGGACTTCCTCAGTCCTTCGGCTTCCTGTCGCATAACATCTGATCGATGTCTTTCAACTTGAAGTTGAGACTCAAGAAGCCGAACTGATTCAGGCAACGAGTTCGAAGAGCTGGTGCCAGCAGTGGTAGCCAGTAACTCGAACACTACATCAAGACATGACTTTGGGGCTGTCTCAGTGTCTTCAATATAGTTTTTATCAGCTTTCTTGGAGACCAACAGGGATGTCTCACTATCTTGAACCTTATCTGCATTACTTCCTTTCCCATTGCATAATAGGGTACTCTTCTCCAATATTTTATCTGCGTTCTAAAAGAGAAACAAACAAACACATCTTAGGTTTACCAGTTCAGTAGTAAGGTGGACAGGATAACAGCATGAAACAAACATATATGTATGTAGTATGGTCACTTTATGGTCTATATCATTCTAGTTTATGTTGACAAATCAAGATAAATACAGTTCAAATCATATCTATTTAAGACAAAGCAGCATAGACAGAATATAAGTGTGGGAAACTACACAGCAATAACAACACTTGTAATGTGCATGGAATGAGAACATAACTGTTTATTCAATTGAAACTAAAATCAACATAGAGCAAGTTACAACAGCAAATAGCCAAACACGTTGAAGAAATAGGTTTAAAACATACCTGTTGTGCCATTGGAGTTTCAATTGCATCCTTCAAATTTGAAATTAGTTGGTATCAGTAAATACAGTGATGCAAGAGCAAAGTAGTATGAACCATAGCTACGGAACCTGACCTGAGAACAATTCTTCTTCTGCTTTAAGCGTTGACTTCGGGTTCGGAGTGGTGGTCCTCGTGATTTGGGCACTGCAGTTGCCTTACTAACTGCTCGTGTTTGGGTGCTCTGTGGTGGAGACGGTGCTGTGTCAACGGGAACTGAGTGTCTATCTGTTGGGGTTGGGGTTAGAAGGGGTGTAGCTAGTTCTCTATCCAACTGGGTAGGGGTACAATCTGCATGAGTGTGGGTTATGTGTGGTGGGGCTGGTTCTTGGGCAAGTACAACCATGGTTCTACCTGCATCGACAGGTAGCACGATCTTTTCTGAAGACCGCGTTTTTACTCCCACAGATACTGCCATCACTCCCTCCAATTGAAATGGCTGATAAACAAGAAAAGTAATTGAATGTACAGACATTATAAGATAGACAGGTGCAATGGATAGTAGGGAAGAAAATAGGGCATGAAATAATTCACATTTATGTTGTCTAAGCAAACAGAATAGCAGGACATAATTTCACATATATGATGGCTAATTAAACAGGATAGCATGACACAATTTCACATGTATGATGGCTAACTAAACAGGATATATAGAATGACATACTTCAAAATATGATGACTATGTAAACAGGATGACATGATATAACTATACGATGTGTCTATTAAAGTGGTTGGCATGCCATAAATCACAAACATGCCGTCGACGGAAACATGATGGCATGATATAATTCACGGATAGAATGACATAATTTAAATATGATGACTATGTAAACAGGATGTGATGATATAACTATATTATGTCTTTAGAAAATGGTTGGCATGCCATAATTCAGATACATGTTGTCTATGTAAACATCATAGCATGACATAATTCAAATATAAGATTTATACACTAAGGAAGTGAGCAGAGGGCAATCGCATATATGATGTGTCAACTAAGGAGATGACATTCAATATTGTGTATATGATGTAAAAACTAAGCATTGCAATACAACATATGCATTATATGAGTAATATAACCCTACCAAGTTTGAGCATACACCTCAGGGGGATAATAGGACTGGTCATCTGCCTCTGAATCCTCCTCTGAAGAGCTATCTGTAACCAGCAAGATATCTGCTTCAGCAGGTAGCATTGTCTGCTCTAAAGACCTTGATTTCACTCTAGATTTCTCCATCACCAATTCAAATGGCTGGTGCATAGGAAGAGCAGTTTAATATACAAACATTGTCGACAAAAGCAATGAGAAATACAAAAAAAGGACGGCATGATATAATTCACATATATGACGCTTGCCTAAACAGCATGGCATTGCATAATTCACATACATAATGCCTTGCAACAAGATAACATTGCATAATTCACATATATAATGTCTTGCAACAAGATGGCATTGCATAATTCACATATATGGTAATTAGACACTAAACAGGTGGCATTCACACAAAGCATGTCTAAACTAAGCAAATGACATAGCAATGCAAGATACCATACGCACGATATGAGCAACATAACCCTGCCAAGTTAGGGCATGCACCTCGGGGGGGATATGACTGGTCATCTGTCTTTGAATCCTCCTCTGAGGAGCTATCGGTAACCAGCAAGACATGCGCTTCGTCAGATAGCATTCTCTGCTCTGAAGACCTTGTTTCCACTCCAGATTTTTCCATGACCGTGCGAAATGGCTGATGCACGTGAAGAGTAATTGAATGTACTAAAATTGTTGACAAATTTAACACGTAACAAAAAATGATGGCATGATATCATTCACATATAAGATGACTGGCTAACCAGGGTGGCATTGCAAAATTCACATATATGATGCCTGGCTAGATAAGATGGCATTGCATGATTCACATATACGATAAAGAAACTAAACAGATGGCATTGACACAAAGCATGTCTAAACTAAGCAGATGACATCTTTAATGTATACAGTAAGCAATGCAAGGCACCATATACATGATATTACCAACATCAACATGCCAAGTTAGAGCGAAGACCTCATGGGGTAAATAGGAGTGGTCTTCTCCTTCTGAATCCCCCTCATAACAATTATCTTCCTCTTGATTATGATCCAAAATGGGTGGAGGGGGGCTGCCTTTGCACCCACCATGGAACGACGTCTACATGAAATTTTATTGCCACGCAAGGCTCGTCTCTTTTGCTCTACATGACCAGTTCCATTGTGTACAATAACTGGCATGCATAGGATAAAACATAGTGAGATTATGTAAGGAGTGCATGCACAAATCCAGAGTGATGGTAGCAAACTGTGGATAGACCCAAAACCAATGATAGCAGGCAGATAATAGCTTTAGTTAAAGAATACAGATAATGGCTCCTTTAATGTTTGTTTGCACCCAACATGAAACTCATAGTAGACACCGGAGATTGACCAGATAGTAGACAGATAGTACTGATTGCTGCCCCAATATGTACCCCACAACCATTTAAAAACTCAAGTTTTAGCATTAGTTTGGAACTGACTCGGAGTCTAATAGGTGAACACGAAGATAATGTAGCATGCCATCATATTAAGCGACGCATAACGTAAGCAGACACGAAAGAGTGCGACCTCTCTTGCGGACCCGTGTAGTCCTCAAGGTCATCTACTCAGTTGATGATGGTAATGCAGTTGCCGTGGCTGCCGGCGGCGGGGAAGAAGATCTGAGGCGGCAAAATACAGTCTGGAGAGCGGATCCCTGCTGTGGTGAACCCTTCCGTCGTTGGAGCAGCTGAGCTGGGGTGGAACACAGCGCCGCAGGAGCAGGACAAACCACACAAGGTTTTCTTTGACACATATCTTTAACAGAAGTAATTGAGTAAGGGCTTGTTTGAATTTGAGGATTCCAACAATGCAGGGATAGGAAATAGACAGGAATAGGATAGGAATGCACGTGCAAAACAGAGAATTTAAACATACAGGATTTCTGCCAATCTGGGTGTTTGATTCACAACAATTGGAAGATCACAGGATGCAAAAAAGCATGGTGAGATTAAGTCAAACCACAAGAAAATGTACGGTTATAATGCTATTATGCTACTATCTCTTAGTATTGTGCTTGATGAATAGGAATATGAAAAGGAGGAGAAGTGGAAATTAGAATTCCTATGGTTTTTCTTTCAAGGAGACACTAAAGGAACAAATCCTATAGTTTTCCTTTGCTCCATTCCTTTGCACCAAATTCATGAAAAGTAGTACCATAGGAAACTTTACAATTCCGATGTTTTTCATTCACTTTTCCTTTCAAGCACTGGCGATTCTAGTAGGTAGGCTTGAGCAAGGAAAATCCTACACTAAAAAAATGTTTTTGTGCTACTTCTATTACTTTGGACCCAGGCCACTGCCATACTAGCTCAACTCCCAGGCCCATCGACAAATGCACAGCTGAAACACGCAGAGATAAAAAATGATGACGTTCAAGAGAGTCCATCACGGATAGCTAAGTTGCATGGTACCTCATTGCTTGTCATATAGTAGGATAAAATAATCGTATTTCCCGTTACTACGAGTGCTTAGTGGACAATATATATAACATGTAGAGTAAAAAAGAGATGCAACAAGTGTAGAACCTCTTTGGCGAAGCCATGTCGATCTCAGCGTGATTGGGTTGGCCAGTGAGGATGCTCCGGCTGACTTGGCTGTCGGAGGAGGGGAAGAAGATCTTAGGCGTCTGGAGATGGAGCCCGAGGTACTGCTCCGCTGTGATGGAGGGTTTCCTCGTTGGAGCAGCTCCGGTGAGTTGTACGACATCGAGGCTGAAGCAGGACAAGAGAGACAATGAACAACGTTAACCTGAGTGGAATTCTAATAGCATCTCCAATACATGACGTAAAATACATAACCACAAAGTGCTAGATGTAAAATACATCAGCCGCTCATCTCTGAACTTAACTGTCGAAACTGAACTTAACTGTCGAAACTGAACTTAACTGTCGAAACTGAACTTAACTGTCGAAATTGAATTTTGCTGTCGAAACTGAACGCACTAGCAAGGTGAGGCTACACGTCGGTCGACTGACTTTTTCATCTCTGGTCAGTCAATTTTGCAGCCGTTGGATACGAAATCAAGGGCCTGCGGTTCATCTTCAACCTCCACCCCCCTGAGCCGGCCAAACAGCAGCCCCCCGCCGCTCGCGGCCGGCGGTGTGCCGCCCCGCCCACCCCGAAAACACTCCCTACCGCCGGTCCGCCACCGCCCCGGCCAGCCCTCTAGGCCACCCCGTGCCGAGCGTTTTCTCCGGCGATCCCCACGCCACCGCCCCGCCAACGCCCCGCCACCGCCGGCAACCACCGCCCCCATCCTGAACCCTAAGATAGATAGTGGGGTATCTCTCCGGCGAGCCCCCCTCCCCGCTGCGGTTGGTTCTTCCTTCACCCTGGCGATCCCCCCCACCACCTGAAAATCGACTGACCCAAAAGTCGATTCAGTCGACTAAAGTGTAGCTAAATCGGAGCAGCATCGCAAGCAAGAGCAAGAGCGAGAGCAGCAGCGCGAGCAAGAGCAATAGCAAGAGCAGACCAGGCAGGGGACCGAGAGCAAGAGCAGAGCAGCAGCGCGAGCGAGAGCTAAAGCAGTAGCAGGTCCTACTGATGTGGACGTCGCCGCCGAGGGAGCGATGTTGTGGAGGAAGTGGTCGGCGATGCCGCCATGGATGGAGCCGCGCCGTGTCGGCTCGGGAGCGAGCGCCGGCAGCACCGTGAGATCGAATCAAGAAGAAAATGCGGCGATTAGTGTACAACCTCTTTGGTGGCGCCGATTAGGACGCAACTTCATCTGAGGAAACGGTGAGGATGATGCTCTTCCGGTGGTGCAGGTGAAGACGGTAGTCTGGGAATGGAGGTGGCGCGAAAGACGAGGGGAACGTCGGGGCAGCTCCTTGGAGGTGGAGGATGGGGTGGCTAAACCAGCGGGACGATGAGATCGACGACGGATCCTCAACCGGTACGGTGGATGAGGGACGTCGAGGTGTTGCTATGGATGACGTCATCGGGGAAGAGGCTCCGGCTGGGTGGCGGACGAAGCAGGGTGTGGGGTTTCGTCGCGGGTTTTCGCGTCCTCGGTGTACGAATGGGTGGGCAGATGGGATGGCAATGGGGAACCATGGCTTAGAGACGCGCTTGTCCGAAATGTGGGGTAAGTTACGAAAGTACCCCCACCGATTTGAGGCGGTTCTTTTGGTTCAGGGATACCACGGGCATTTCGCGTGTCTGGATTTCACAGGAGGTGGGAGTTTTCGCACGCGTTGTAATTTCGGAATAGTAAGGCGCGTGTTGACATGGAGGGAGTTGTCGGAGCAAAACGAGACAAAGATATATCTTAAATATTTCGGGCTAACAAGGCGCGGGTTGAAGAGGCGGGAGTTTCGCAGCATGATAGACACAGACGCTAGCTTGAATTTTCGGCATAACAAGGCGCGGCTTGAAATTTCGGAAGAACAAGCTTAACGTGTACCCAAAAAACTACAATTTGCACCTCAACATGCACAACACACACACAAACACCATTTAGACTAGAGTAAGGTACACGTGCATTGCACGCATGAGATTTGGCAATCAAATTATGAATAAATACCACATTATAGCATGCAAGCTTTGAGTCATATATGCATGATGTAGATGTTCGTTTAATTCTTATAGTTCATTTCATTCAAAATCATCTAGTTTTTATAAGAAAGCTAATCTATTTTAAGATTCATGGAATTGTGCGTCGTAAGACATAAAGTAAAAACAAATAATGGCAAATCATGTAGAAAAACATTTGGGCAATTCTGATACGGAAGATTTTAGAACAAATAAGAAGTGCTTGTGTTTTGATGTTTGTGCATTATGCTTAAGTTCAACCATGGAGTCTTCTAGATTATACATGTGGCGAAATCTGGTGGAATCTAGATGATATCCAACGACGAGTAGTCCTCAAATTTGCCATCTTTGGACCATCGGATTCGCCTCATCCAACGACCATCTTTCAAAGTTAAAGTTACCCGCACACAATATAAAAAAATATAATATATAGGGGTATAGATATAGATATGTGATGCAAAATCCGCCCATCATCTCCAATTAGAATAGTGTGTCCATGCACGTATGCGACGTGGCCAAATGATGTGTGCCATCGGTATCTCAAATTCAAATCAGTCTGACCTTGTTCAATGTGTATACATTACAACATGCTTGTTTCCAAACCACACCACGCATATCTCCATTATATTCATGCATGTATGGGTTTCAAACATCGGGATCTCTTATTCAAATATTTGAATTCAACTTTACATTGATTGTGACCTCACCTATTCAGCTATTCTTTTACACCCACATAGTAGTCTTCTCTTTATAATTGTACCACTAACTTTCTCTCGTGCATGCATGCACACACACTACCAGTCGGCATTATCCATCGCACGCATGCAATCTTTTTCTTCAGGTCGGTCTCCCATGAAGGCACACACCAACACACATCCCCCTCTCCATCATATCGGGCATTCTTTATCTCTCACGCATGCATGCGCAACGATAGATGTTCCTCTATGTATGTGTGTATATAGCTAGGTCTTTCATAGTTTTCCACACAAATCGATCAATCAATATATCCAGTGAGGTCTCACCCTCTTTCCCACGTCCACATCAATCAATCTATATCTCTGTATATAGGATTAACATATATAGCTAATACACCCACATTAATTATGTATCCAACGTCCCCCTCTCATCATCCATGCCTTCCTCTTCATCTCTCAGACGCGTGCACAATGGCGAAGACAGGGGGCAGTAAGGGCCCTGCCCCCTCCCCCCTAACATCACTATATATCAAGGCTAATATGAATGTGATCATTAGACAATTGCTGCTAAAAATGGTTGAAGTTCATGAATTGACCCTCCTCGTAAAGGATTAGCAATGCTTGGCCCCCTAGCTCATTTATTTTTCATGGCTCCGCCACTACGCGCATCAGCGCACCTGTTCGCCCCCTCTCTCTAAATATCGATCTCCACTTGTGCATTCCTTCATAGTCTCCCTCCACTCGGCCCCTCGCACCATCTTCTAGCCCACCCACCGGATTTTGCCACATGTACAATCTAGCAGACTCCATGGTTGAACTTAAGCATAATGCACAAACCTCAAAACAACAGTGGTTCTCTTTTGTTCTAGATTCTTCCGTATCATAACTGCCCAAACTTTTTTTCTAGTTGAATTGCCATTATTTGTTTTTACTTTATGCTTTACAACGCACAATGCCATGAATCATAAAATATATTAAGGGCTTCTTTGATTCAAAGGATTCTCAAAGGAATTTTGGAGGATTCTAATCATTAGGAATTTTTCCTATCTTGGTTGTTTGATTCATAGGATTGTAAACCATAGGAATTTTTCCATATGATTCATTTGCACTAGATTTCATAGGAAACATCCCATCCACTCAAACCTCTTTGAAAGAATTCTACATTTTTTATATGCACAATCAAACACTCGTACAATCATGTAGGATTCAAGACGACATTCCACTATAATCCCATATTTTTCCTATTCCCGCGTTCTTAGCTTTTTTATAAAAACTAATTGATTTTGAATGATATGAACTATAAGAATTAAACGAAGGGCTACATCAGGCCTATATGACTCAGAGCTTACATGCTATAGTGTGGTATTTATTCATAATTTGGTTGCAAAATCTGATGCGTGCAATGCACGTGTACCTTACTAGTATTTCGAGTTTGTGCAAAACACATAAACTAGAATACCAATGGCACGCTACACAGTGTCTCTCTTACAGTTCATGAAGCCACGTGGCACATGTGTAGGCGTTGTCGCGACCTCCTTGCGTGGATTGATCAGAGTGACGTGCTGTTGGTTCCAGAAGAATGTACTCATCCTCCCTGAGCCATACTGGCGGTACATGCACGAAGCGAAGATGTGCACGCACGCCATGCACGCACTCATTCCTCGCACGCACACGCGGGTACACAGGCGGACGCTATTTTGTACCAAGATCCACCCCATATGATAATTTGACGCATGTAAAGTCGTTCACTTCATTGATGGTCGATTAATACAGCGCATGCAAATTGAGTGGATGTGAGGGCGGAAGAAAGACATTATTACTCCACTGCGCGCATGCGAGTAGTTAAATCATGGGTTGCTAGTAGTACTTCCATTGGTCTCCTTCGTAGTTTGTGCCAATTTTTTATAGTAACATACTACTCAATATTTACGCATTTGAGCAATGTAGTACTTGAAATTTATGTTCCGCTAAACTCATCGGGAGCCGTTTCGGGCCTCAAAACCAAAACCATGAATTAATCTTTACCTTGTTCCCATCACATTCAAAAGCCTGCTCACACCTACTAGTAGTACGTACCAAACCTAAACGTGTTCCCACTATGCAGGTATTAGTACTAGTGCTAGTACTTAGGTTATAAAAAGGGGAACTACCTAACCGAAAATCACTCTACCTTTTCTCCTCATAAGTGCTTCTTCTTCGTCCGTCGTTGCCATGGCCGGTGAGCGGGGCTCTAGGTGAGAACTACTCGTAACAAGGGAGCGGCAACCAAGGCTGCGGAAAAAAAAGAGAGGGCTCGCCGCCACGCAGAGACCTCGAAAGATCTCTCACGGGCAGGCGATGGCTCCTAGGAGCGCCCTAGCCGCGAAGGCAAACATGCTGAGCCGGCGGAGCTGGAGTCGTTATCCCTCGACGGCATGCCCAATCAGCTCAATAAGCAGAAGGAGTTCATCCAAGGCTTGATGGAGTTGCTGAAGGAGAGCCTCGACAACATGCCCGCTGAGCTCAATCAGCAGGGGGAGTTGACCGCGGCTTGGTGATGCTGCTAAAGAAGAGAATTGCCTCGGAGAAGAAGGCGACCGGCGAAATCCTATGACTTCGGGAGGACAATGCGAAGCTCTGCCACGAGATCCACCTGTTGAAGGAGAAGAACGCCGGCTGGAAGAAGCTGCATGAGAATAGTTGTTCCTCGATGAAGATGCTGCAGGCCCTCTGTAGCGACCCGACCTCAGACGGTCAAGTCTCTGTGCTTAAGTGTCATCCCTGGATCGGTATGCTGAGACACACAGTACTCGAGGATTTATAACAGAGGTAAATCACATGTAAAAAGTAACATAAATACTATTACCTCAATCCAAATAGCGGAAGTAACAAGGTTGTGGATTCCCATCAACACCAACGGCAAAGTTGAGTGTAGAAATCGTAACCCTAACGTATCACTTACTCGTCGTAAGAAATCCTGCAACATGAGACGTTGCAGCCACAGATTCACACCATAGAGAATGATGAACAATGGCTATCACTACATGCATATATGGCTGGTGGAAAAGCTCTATGGTTATATGTTTTTGCGAAAAGCCAATTTTTCCCTACTGCAAAGGAATAAATTTTATTTAACTATCATGGTGGTTGTTGAACATTGAGAATGGTTGACATCATTCTCAATCCCAATTAAGTAACATCATTAAACCCAACAACTTAATTTAAAGTAACATGATGAGATTCACATGATAATCCAAGTACTAGATACTCAAGATGTCCATAACCGGGGACACAACTAACCATGATTAGTTATACACTCTACAGAGGTTTGCACACTTTTTCCCACAAGACTCAATCTCCTCCGTTGGATTTCTCGCATTACATGGTGTTTGAGAAATGGATGACCGAGACATAGTCTTTCAGAAGCGTTTGCACCTTACGATGGGTAGACCGTACCACCTACAACCCCTACATCTGCTAGTCTACCACTGTAAGAGTTCACACGACTTAATCAACTATGCTAGAGCCCATAATAGCTTGTGGCTGCACACGGAAGTTTCTAGTATGAATAATCTCATGATCCCTTTGAGCCTGGGTGGAGGTCCATAAAAAAACAGGCAATCCTGGAATACCCAGGTGCCTAGACAGGCAATCGCTGGAATACCCAGGTGCCTCAATCCACCCAGATGTGTGTTAAAGTTGCCACCTTAAGTAAACCATTAATTAACAATCTCACATCTGTCATGAAATACTCTCAAACCCAATCCACGTCTACGAGCATAGCATGGCAATATAAGCATAACATAATAGTAACTCCCAAGGTTTGAATGCAGGGCAATAGGTTCCTACCTCATAATACCCACATGTTATCAATCCTACTCATGCAATGTTTGAGGTTGAAACAAATGCATAAAAACTGGGTGATAAAGGGGTATCATCAAAGTGTGAACTTGCCTGCAATGTTGATGAAGATGATTCGCACTCAAAACTCTTGATAGTTCTACTCGTCACACTCCGGTCAATCTATCGTAAGAAAGCAATAGTAACCACACATAAGCAATCCCTCAAAGATCGGAGAGAACAAAGAAAACAATTCGGAAAACGTTAAAACCAAGCAAATAACTCTTGCAACATAAAAGAATTTCTAACAGTACCAAAATTAAGTGAATTTGGCCTTATCAGAAAGTTTAGGTCAAGAGCTTCGATTTGCAAAAAAGAATCAACTAAATCGGAGTTACGAAACTCAAGTTATGTTTAAAAGAAGTTTGAATATGAATCTGAACAAAATTCAAAATTTGAAAATTTTCAAAAAGTTGATGTGACAGGTTCACTGGATAGGTGAAAACAAGACGAAGTTATAGGCTCTGGTTTCATCTAATTTGGATAAACGAGTGAAAAGTTATGGCTATTTGAAAAATCAGGGCCAAGCTGTTTTACGAAAAAAATATAGCTACGATTAAGGTCTAACGTATAAATACGTAGACTAATTGATAATCTAATTATTTTATCGTATTAGTCTAAAAATAATAAACTACAAAAGTATAAGAAGAAAAAAATAAAGAAAGATACCTTTATAAGGCAGAGAAAAGACGACTTTAGAGAGAAGAGACAATTTCCAGAAGTCATGCCGAAGAGGAGAAATATATTTTTCTTAAATGAATCTAGTCAAACCAAAATATTGATTTAACTCGAATCGGATGATTTTTGAAAACTCTATGGGTCTATATTTATTGGTGAAAAAGAGGTTTTGAGGTCAAAGGCTAGGCAATATGGGACTAAACATAGACGAAAATATTCGAAACAGAGATGAAAAGAGATGGCTCGCATGGGCCTAAAGGCCTTCGGCCGGCCGCACGCGCACGTTGCGGCTGCAGTTTTTTTAAACAAAATCGGCCTAAGAAAGAAAAAAAATGAAAAGACTGGCTGGGCCTGGCCCATATAGCATAAAGAAAAAAAAGATAGGGCGCCCTCTGGTACTATGATGCGCACGTGGGCGACAGTTAGTTTCAAGCGCACGCGCAGTTTTTGTTATTCTTTTTAAACAGAATGCGTTAAACTGAAAAACGAAAATAAAAATAAAACTTTATATAGTAATATTATATATTAAAATTTTCCGAAAAAGATTTTCTACAAGATGAACATTTTCCTAGCATTAAATAAAATACACACAAACTCTAATAATTCCAACAGTGCTCCTGCTCTAATAAGATCCAACAAAATCATTTTAAAAATACCAAAATGAAATCAAATTTATTTCTCTCCAATTTTCCATTGTAGGGAATCATGTTACCCTATTTTCCATGTATTTTATTTTTGGATAAAAAATGATTTGAATAAAACCAAATAACTCCAAATTGAAAAATAATTCCAAAAAGACTTTGAATTTGATCCTTTGAAACTCCCAACTCATATTTCATATAATTTGAAGAAGTCATTTTATCTCCTCTCGTGAAAATCATCGAGTTGCATAAAGTTTCAGAATTGGAAATATTTTCCAAATGAAATTCAAATTTTTTCAACACCCCTTGTCATTTAAATAAATGGAAGAAGTCATGTCATCTTCTCTCCAGGGTTTTGTGGTGAAAAGAATTTGAATTCCCGGAGATCATAAATGCAAAAATGAAAGTTTGGGTAAGTCCTTTTATTCCCTCTCATTTAACTATCTAAAACTTTTGAATTTCACTCAATTACACTCAATCAATCAAACAATCAATCAAATCTATCTATTTATTATAACATTCCAAAATTTAGAATTTTGGGATGTTACAAACCTACCACCCTTAAAATGAATCTCGTCCTCGAGATTCGGAGAGGCTAAAAAGAAATAGGTTAGGTTCGGGGTCTCTTCAAAATTTCATCAATCGTCTCCGGGGTCTGGGGTGCTACCACCCTCAGAAGCATGGTTACGGTTCCATCAAAACTCATATACTTCATCCATATTGTTAACAGTGTCGGTCTTCTCAGATCTTCAGGATAATTCCTTATCTGGGCTCTTTCGGTAGTGGCATAACCTTTTCCTCAATTCTTCTGTCTTTCATCTTGGTAAGGTTCTTCTATGACTGGGTCTTCTTAGCTGATGGGTCTGGCGCCAAAACTAAACAACTATCGATATCTCATGGTGGTCAACAATTTATGGTTCCTTCTGCAGGAAATGGGTCTGGTTGATCCTCACCGTATAACCTACGGTTGGCAAAAGCTACCTTGTACAAGGGAAAAATTTCTTATACCATTCTAAGGTTTAAACAGAGTTTTGATCGTCGTCTCTCTACTATAGGTAAGTCACTCAGATTTACCATCCCATATATCAAGGCAAACAATAAGAGTAAGTCGGTATAGTGATCAATCCATCCCGCACCCAAATCATTACATTGTATACGGTTTAGCGAATCTCGCATTCTAACACTCGTCATCCTCACAAGCATTGCAGAATTTCTCTTGTCCATGAACTGCGTTCGGAATAATCCATTGATTCTGCAAGCCAAACAAACATCTATCGTTCCTTCACAGCTCTCAGGTTTTGCGTTACTCCTATAAAATTGTCTGCCGATAAACATCGTATCTTCCTCCAGGGTTCTTCCTTCAGCAAGGATGTGCTTGCTTCTTGGCAGGTCCTGGGGCCTGTGGGTTATGGCCCATCTCATCACTTGTAGTCCTTGAACTTATCATTGGGCAACTTATCATTATTCCAACTTACAACTTCCTAGTATTCTTAAATCCATCCAATTGTACTGTCTTCCTTCCTTCTATTGGCACCAAACTAGGACATGATTACTCAGACTCATCATGGAGTTTCCATTGATCCATATTTCCGACATCATACCTCCTTTATATCCAACAGTAATTTATCTATTCATCCTCGTGGGATATCCCTCATACCGAGATAAAAACTTATACTTATGAAGTCCATATTCACTTCGTGGAACATCATTGTCCTTTCCAGGGTCAAGCGTCCTTACAGGGGAATATTGGCCATCTCTGCATGGCACTTCTTCAACGGGGAAACGTGAAACACATCATGAACTCCTGACAGTCCTTCGGGTGACTCCAACTTGTTGGCCACTTCTCCCATACGCTCCAAAACTCGGTATGGTCCTATAAATCCCGGGGCTAACTTTCCCTTAACTCCAAATCGTTTAACTCCACGCAGAGGGGGCACACGAAGACATGCTCTATCTCCAATTTCATAGACTACCTCCTTGCGTTTTTGAGTCTATATAACTCTTCTGTCTAGACTGAGCTACCTTCAATCTATCTCGAATCAACATAACATTCTCTTCTGACTCCTTGATCACAGTTGGTCAAAACAACTGACGGTCTCCAACTTCATCCCACATACTCTTGGGGTATCACACATATCGAGACAAAACTCGTATTCATTTTGTCCGAAATCCACTCAGTGGAGTAGCCTTATCTTTTCTAGGGGTCAAGGGTTCTTACAGGGTACTACCACCCTTAAAATGCACAAATCTTCCATAGACCATATTTCTCATATCCTCAGAAATGGTCAAAATCCTTTTTCATAGAGTAACAACTCATAAAATCCATATTAGTACCAACGATGCTAACTTTATTCATTCTCATATGATTACAATCTCTTGCCTTTCCATTACATGTCTCAACTCAATACCTCAATATAAAAGAAAATGTTCTCACTTCTACTACTCCATTTCTTTTGTTGCAAACTCAACTATCTAGCAAAAGTTTCCTTCTCCTTGGGGCATTCTCTGGCAAAGTGCCCTGCTCCATTACAACTAAACATATTACTTCTGACAAGTATCGAGGTTTCCTTTTGGGGCAACTGTTGAGGTAGTGCCCTGACTCCTTGCACCTATAACAGGTGATATGACTCAGGTTCCTCATGGTCTCCAATCGGTTTCTCTTCCTAGACTTTTCCATTCCAATCAGGGCTTCTATTTCCTGTGGGTCATATTATACTTCCTCTACGGGAATTCTACTAGATCCCCATTCAAACAATTTTGGGAGATGTGTCCTTCTTCTCCACATGAATAGCATGACTTGGTGCAGGGTTTAATTGGTTCTTCTTTGGGTGTGTCCCCGACATCTTCCTTCATCACGGGTTCTTCTAAAATTTCCATAAGGGCTCCTTTCTTTACTTCTTTCTTCTGTTGGATAGTTCTTTGTATCATAGGGTAAATGTGATACTGAGCAGGGTAGTGGGTAGTCCCTTCACACAAGAAACAAGTAATCTGCCTAGTTGGGCATTATTCAGCTGGGTGACTTTCTTCACAATTAGGGCATTCATCCTTGTGTTCTTTATGGGTGTGTCCTATTTCTCCACAAATCTTGCATGCACAAGGTTTCTTCATATCCTTTCCATAAGGCTTCAACTTCTGGGACACAAGATGAGATCTTTGTAGAGTCAACTTAAATTCTTTCCAAGTGGTTACTCCTTGCCTTCCATTCATGGTTTGGTACATCCTCCACCAAGTAGCAGCACCTCTTTCAAAGAACTGAAAAGCATGCTGGGTCATATCCTTTCCGACTACAGGGTTATTCTTCATGTGATCCTCCATGTTCTGAATCCATCGGTCCGTGTCCAATTGACTCATCGGTCCAGAAAATACAAGCTCATCTCCATTCATCCTCTATTGGGTCCAAGGGTTTTGGGGTGAGATGAGAGAGAGGGAGAGGGATGCACAATACAAACAATGGTTTTGAAAAGACATATTTTATCTATGGCTGTCGTAAAAACATCAAACAAATGACAGCTCACAAACATCGCATCTAACGTAGGTATATAACAGGGGTTTGGTCTTCTAAAGGTCAATAAATCTTCAACGTCTCCAAACTCTTCAAGCCTTGTTTATGCCTCCAATGGCTTCTTCCGATCATGCTTGTCTTTCTCAAGTTCTTTTGCCAGATCAACTCTATTTACGTGAAGTCTCTCGTGACCTCCTTTAATATTCTGGAGTTGCGTACCAAACTTTTAGGTTTCATCATCCTTGGCATGAACCATGTCCTACTGTCCTTCAGTTCCCGACGAATCTCCGGTATCTTGAGGTTTTGCTCCTCCAGCTTGGCTACTTCAGCTTCTTGGACCTAAGTTCTCCACGAAATGCTCCTTATCAAAATACGGCTTCCTGAAGGTCCATCTTAAACTTCTTGATGTACTACTCCAGATCCTGGTGATACACCGACTAAGGTTAAAACTTCATCTTTTGCTGATAGGTGTTCCATCAGCCTTCTACCATCCAATCCTTCCGAAGAAATGCCTGCTTAACTCAGCCCGGTGATAAATAGCATAAGCGGGCAATGACATCACGGATAACCGTGTTTCTGCTCTTGTCATCTCCATGAGCTATCATTCCATAGTTGATATCTCCTGCCTTAGGGTTTTCTTGACAAAACTTTGAGTTTTCATGCTCCATGTTCCGGTCTTTCTCCGATACACCTTGATCTCGGGTATTGACGGCTTCCATAGTCTGAAAAATTCGAATAGGGTAGCCTTCCTAGGTCATACAAATCTAGAAATTCTACAGGGCCTTCAAATTCCCCTAGTCTTTGGAGTCTTCAACCGTTACAGTTTCCATTATTATAATGCACGATAAAATCCTCTTCATTCCGAAATGATCTTGGTTGTCTGATATCTTATACTTCTTGGAGTGGTCTCATCAGTTGAATCTTCGTGTGGTCAAAAAAAGGGGGAAAGGGTATTTGGTCTCACTAAAAGGGAATATTTGAATAAGCTCAGAAGAGAAGAGAGGTAAAAGATCCTTTTGAAAAGAAAGTAGTAGAGAAAATATTTCCTATGGGCTTGCCAGTTTCTAGGGGTCACGTCCTACAGTCAACATGTTCTCTGATACCATCTTGTAGCGACCCGACCTCAGACGGTCAAGTCTCTGTGCTTAAGTGTCATCCCTGGATCAGTACGCTAACACACATAATACTCGAGGATTTATAACAGAGGTAAATCACATGTAAAAAGTAACATAAATACTATTACCTCAATCCAAATAGCGGAAGTAACAAGGTTGTGGATTCCCATCAACACCAATGGCAAAGTTGAGTGTAGAAATCGTAACCCTAACGTATCACTTACTCGTCGTAAGAAATCCTCCAACATGAGACGTTGCAGCCACAAATTCACACCATAGAGAATGCTGAACAATGGCTATCACTACATGCATATATGGCTGGTGGAAAAGCTCTATGGTTATATGTTTTTGCGAAAAGCCAATTTTTCCCTACTGCAAAGGAATAAATTTTATTTAACTATCATGGTGGTTGTTGAACATTGAGAATGGTTGACAGCATTCTCAATCCCAATTAAGTAACATCATTAAACCCAACAACTTAATTTAAAGTAACATGATGAGATTCACATGATAATCCAAGTACTAGATATTCAAGATGTCCATAACCGAGGACACATCTAACCATGATTACTTTATACACTCTGCAGAGGTTTGCACACTTTTTCCCACAAGACTCGATCTCCTCCGTTGGATTTCTCGCACTACATGGTGTTTGAGAAACGGATGACCGAGACATAGTCTTTCAAAAGCGTTTGCACCTTACGGTGGGTAGACCGTACCACCTACAACCCCTACATCTGCTAGTCTACCACTGTAAGAGTTCACACGACTTAATCAACTATGCTAGAGCCCATAATAGCTTGTGGCTGCACACGGAAGTTTCTAGTATGAATAATCTCATGATCCCTTTGAGCCTGGGTGGCAGTCCATAAAAAAACAGGCAATCCTGGAATACCCAGGTGCCTAGACAGGCAATCGCTGGAATACCCAGGTGCCTCAATCCACCCAGATGTGTGTTAAAGTTGCCACCTTAAGTAAACCATTAATTAACAATCTCACATCTGTCATGAAATACTCTCAAACCCAATCCACGTCTACGAGCATAGCATGGCAATATAAGCATAACGTAATAGTAACTCCCAAGGTTTGAATGCAGGGCAATAGGTTCCTACCTCATCAACTACTTCCCACATGTTATCAATCCTACTCATGCAATGTTTGAGGTTGAAACTAATGCATAAAAACTGGGTGATAAAGGGGTATGATCAAAGTGTGAACTTGCCTGCAATGTTGATGAAGATGATTCACACTCAAAGCTCTTGATAGTTCTACTCGTCACACTCCGGTCAATCTATCGTAAGCAAGCAATAGTAACCACACATAAGCAATCCCTCAAAGATCGGACAGAACAAAGAAAACAATTCGGAAAACGTTAAAACCAAGCAAATAACTCTTGCAACATAAAAGAATTTCTGATAGTACCAAAATTAAGTGAATTTGGCCTTATCAGAAAGTTTAGGTCAAGAGCTTCGATTTGCAAAAAGAATCAACTAAATCGGAGTTACGAAACTCAAGTTATGTTTAAAAGAAGTTTGAATATGAATCTGAACAAAGTTCGAAATTTGAAAATTTCAAAAAGTTGATGTGACAGGTTCACTGGATAGGTGAAAACAAGACGAAGTTATAGGCGCTGGTTTCATCTAATTTGGATAAACGAGTAAAAAGTTATGGCTATTTGAAAAATCAGGGCCAAGCTGTTTTACGAAAGAAAAATAGCTACGGTTAAGGTCTAACGTATAAATACGTAGACTAATTGATAATCTAATTATTTTATCGTATTAGTCTAAAAATAATAAACTACAGAAGTATAAGAAGAAAAAAAATAAAGAAAGATACCTTTATAAGGCAGAGAAAAGACGACTTTAGAGAGAAGAGACAATTTCCAGAAGTCATGCTGAAGAGGAGAAATATATTTTTTCTTAAATGAATCTAGTCAAATCAAAATATTGATTTAACCCGAATCAGATGATTTTTAGAAGCTCTATGGGTCTATATTTATTGGTGAAAAAGAGGTTTTGAGGTCAAAGGCTAGGCAATGTGGGACTAAACGTAGATGAAAATATACGAAACAGAGATGAAAAGAGATGGCTCGCATGGGCCTAAAGGCCTTCGGCCGGCCGCACGCGCACGCTGCGGCTGCAGTTTTTTTTAAACAAAATCGGCCTAAGAGAAAAAAAATGAAAAGACTGGCTGGGCCTGGCCCATATAGCATAAAGAAAAAAAAGATAGGGCACCCGCTGGTACTATGATGCGCACGTGGGCGACAGTTAGTTTCAAGCGCCCGCGCAGTTTTTGTTATTCTTTTTAAACAGAATGCGATAAACTAAAAAACGAAAATAAAAATTAAACTTTATATAGGCATATTATATATCAAAATTTTGAGAAAAAGATTTTCTACAAGATGAACATTTTCCTAGCATTAAATAAAACACACACAAACTCTAATAATTCCAACAGTGCTCCTGCTCTAATAAGATCTAACAAAATCATTTTAAAAATACCAAAATGAAATCAAATTTATTTCTCTCCAATTTTCCGTTGTAGGGAATCATGTTACCCTATTTTCCATGTATTTTATTTTTGGAGAAAAAATGATTTGAATAAAATCCAAATAACTCCAAATTGAAAAATAATTCCAATAAGACTTTGAATTTGAGCCTTTGAAACTCCCAACTCATATTTCATATAATTTGAAGAAGTCATTTTATCTCCTCTCGTGAAAATCATCGAGTTGCATAAAGTTTCAGAATTGGAAATATTTTCCAAATGAAATTCAAATATTTTCAACACCCCTTGTCATTTAAATAAATGGAAGAAGTCATGTCATCTTCTCTCCAGGGTTTTGTGGTGAAAAGAATTTGAATTCCCGGAGATCATAACTGCAAAAATGAAAGTTTGGGAAAGTCCTTTTATTCCCTCTCATTTAACTTTCAAAAAGTTTCAAATTTCACTCAATTACACTCAATCAATCAAAGAATCAATCAAATCTATCTATTTATTATAACATTCCAAAATTTAGAATTTTGGGATGTTACACCCTCGCCATGGCATAGAAGGAAGAGTTGGCAAAGCTCCGCATCGAGCACCCGGCTGCTGTCAAGGTACGTAATATGGCCGTGGAACAGATGATGAAGGCTCGCATCGAGAAATGCCATGTCATGGACACAATGATGAAGATGGCGGAGGAGACACGCAAGGAGATGGAGGTCGTGCAGGCGATGAAGAAGCAGTTACGACTCCGCGTCGAATTAGATCATTTGGGGTGATAATCTTCCTTCTTCTTTTGCTCCTATGTTTCATCTTTTGCTTCGGCTGTTTCGCCGCACGTGTCACGTTCTCTGCGAGGCATGAATAGAATAATGTTTTTTGAGGGAATGAATAGAACATTGCTAACAATGAGATGAGTAGCAAATTAGATCATTTTTTATCGCCATATGGCACTGGGCTGCTGTGTTTCGTGCTCCTCCGTCGCAGTACTACTCCAGTGGAAAACTTGAGTATACCGCACGGTTCTTTGCTCCTCCTCGATCAGGTCGTCAGCGCATTTATACGAGCAGTCAAATCACAAGGCCCCGCCTTCCAGCAATAATGAGCCGTAAAATCACAAAGGCCCTCGCCTCTCGTGAAACCAACCAAGCTAGACTTCCCCGCCCTCTAGCCTTTTAAAAAATGTGGTACATATAGAGAGTGCTCGTCGCCAAATTATGCATATAGTACTATTAAAAAGGCTAGTCACAATAATGGTGTCCAGCATAACCCACCCCTCAAATAAAACTAAGAGGGTGCTTGGATACGTTTTAGTCCCATGACTAAAAGTAGTGGGACTAAAACATGCTAGCCTCACCCATGCTTGGATCCAAATACTAAAAAGGCTAAAATCAAGTTAATGAGCATTTATTATCCTCCAAACCCTCCAATCCAGAACTCACCTGTGTTAAAGGAGAGGAGTTAAATGAGTAGAGAGAGGACTAATCCACATTTTAGTAGGGGTACCCCTGACTAAAAAAATTAGTCTCAAGACTAGTTTTAGCCCCTCTTTAGTCAGGGGTGCTTGGAACTTTAGCCTCTTAAAGAGACTATTTTTAGTCAGACTAAAATAAGTCCCTTGGATCCAAGCACCCTCTAAGCATCCTAGAATTCTTTGACAAAACTAAGCACCCTGAAATTCTTTGACAACTAAACTGCTGGCTATATGATGTTGGCCATATATACTGTACGTATATAATGTGAAGAAACGAGTGGTAGTACTATACCAACTAAAAGATGAAATGTAAGAAATACTAGTATGTACGTACTGAAGAGTTAAAGTAACGAGAAAAACATAACATAGTTCTGCTGGGGGCTCAGCGCAACACACCCCTCAAATTAAATTAAGCACACCTGAAATTAAACTTTGCAACTATTCCGGTAGACATTGCATTAGAACCACCATGAGAAACGACACTGCCACCTTACTCGGAGTCCTCGTCCACGTCCTCGACTTCGTCCTTGTCCCTCTTCCTCTTGGCCGATACTTCTTTGCTTGAACCGCACACTTGGCTGTTGCTCTTCATCCAACCCTTGTAGATATTGAAGCAAAGGTAGCCATCCATTGCAGCGTACTGGATGTGGTCTATATCTATTCTGCTGCCATGCATGACGATGAAACGTGTATGGAGGTTTCACCAGTTTACCGTACGAAGGATGAACCATGGCTCCTGCCAGGGTCAGCATAGAAGGTTGACGAGAGGGCACCGGCCGATTCTTCTGGAGGTTGAAGGGGTTGCCTACAACGAGGCCTATCCGACCCAGGATTTCTTTGTCATTACCAAAGTCTACAGTAACAAATTTGACTAGGTTGCTCCCGAGGAAGTCCTTAAAATCCTGGCACTCAACGTCGGCATGGCATATGTGGTAGACCAAGCATAAGTCATGCACGCAAACCTGGTTCACGGCGGGCTTCTTCCTCCCTTTGTCCTTTAGATCCTTCTCTCGTCCCAGGACTGTGGTGTACTCAACATCTAGCCCAGCGACCCACTCATCATCTGAGTTTTCGAACATGCGTTTGAAGCGAGAAAGGCATCCTTTCACCATCGCGAAAGAATGGGCATAGATGACGTCGAACTCATCGCCGGTGATGGTTCTAACCTTGTACTCACCGCCGATCATGGAGATTTGGGACGCCATGGATTTGGGAGGAAG
This sequence comes from Triticum dicoccoides, assembly GCF_002162155.2. Classification (NCBI taxonomy): domain Eukaryota; kingdom Viridiplantae; phylum Streptophyta; class Magnoliopsida; order Poales; family Poaceae; genus Triticum; species Triticum dicoccoides. Next base: position 241,197,466 of record NC_041384.1, on the reverse strand, counting down.
GTTAGGATTAGTGGAACTACCGTAATGTGAATGGACGGGACGACTAGGAGCGAACCTCCGTAGTATTGAAGGACGTGCGGGGACGAGTAGGAGTGAACTGCCAGCGTGCGAACGGCAGGGTAGTGGCTTTCCATTCTCCCATGATACGGGCTTCCGAGAGCCCTTGGATCTGAGATCGAACGGTTGCATGGCGTGATTCTAGACCTATGGTTGAATATCCTATCCTGGAGGGTTATTCTGCAAATTTTCAGCAACTTAGCATGCGACCGTTTGATCTCAGATCCAAGGGCTGCCGGCAGCCCGTATCATGGTCGCGCCTACCACGACCGTCGCGTCGCTCGCGCGGTCGCTTCCTTGGAGATTTAACAGGGTGCGTTAGGCTATCTGACGTTGGTATTTCATACATAGTCATCACTTAGTCACTCATACTACAACAAGGTTGGCTATAAGTGTATTTTTTGTTATTCCTCTCTATCTCTTTCTACGTACTCAAGGAAGAAACGGTGCTAGTAAGCGCGTGTATTTATTGCATTTGCCAACGAGTGACCTCTTCCAATGAAATGGTGTTGCTAAGTTTGCTTCATTTAATTAGCTATAGATTCAAAATTGTCTTTTCACCTAGGTACACGCGCTTAGCACCGTTTCTTCCTTGGGTCACCAAACTAGTCTCTCTCTTCTTGATTAACTTGCCACATCAGACTTTAAGCCTATGTGGCAAGCTTAAGCACCTGTAGGACCAAGTAAAAGTAAGTAAAATAGTGTGCTTTACATGGCATTTTTGCATATGTGGAGGAAAGAGAGGCAAGGAAAAAGTGGAGAAGTGGACTCTCATGCAAGAGCCAGCCTCTACTACATGGTGGAGCATTGGGAGAGGCACCTGTATGGAGGTGGTCAGGAATTTGGGAGACTCACGCCGGTCGTAGCGCCGCAGTTAAAATGATGATGGCAAGTCAAATCACGGGACCCCACCTGTCCAGCAGTAACTCATTGTCAAATCACACAGCCCTACGTTTGCAGCAGCCTACTCCCTCGTCTTCTCGCGTCTCTGTCGAACCGACTAGGCGGAACTGCCCCGCCGCCTACCATGCAGGAAAAGCCCCTCCCTCGACTTTTAAATAGTATACAGTATACTAATTTTGTATCCATGGATTGCGCCCGCGCCATGGAGCAAAGCATCTAGAAAACGGATGAGACACGGTGGTCTTGCAATAGAGAAGAGGGAGAGGCGAGACGGTGGTTTTGGAATGGAGATGATGGAGAGGAGAGGAGGTGGTTTTGCAATGGAGAAGAGGGAGAGGAGCATGCGGCAGCGATTTAGGATTGGACGAGAGGGCTGGCGCGCTCTGACTGGATCAAAATAAAAATCAATTTACCCTTCAATTAAGAAAGCGACCCCACATTAACTAGTCTCCCTTTTATTCTGGGTCATAATTGACCATGATTTTCGCACATAAAATATATGTTATACGTTGTATACAAGGCCACTATCAAAATTACAATTTGCAACTATACAAGGAAACTAACATTAATCGAGGCAAAATTGATGGCGTTTGCCTCGTACTAGCACCCGAGGACATTAATATCCCTTGTGTGCATGCGGGAGTGAGAAGGTTAGCTTGCATTCCCAACATTAATCAACCAATGAGGAGTAAGAGGGTTGGCTTTGTGCTTGGGAGAGAAAAAACACATTAATTAACATGACAATCAAGGTGACAAGCTAGCTAGCAACATTGACTTAAACATAACATTGATTTTTACCTTGGTACCTACAATATGAGTTTGTGGCCTTGTATAAAAAATGGAGGGAGTATAATTTGAAAGTACATTCAGATACGAACCAAACGGTACAATTTTTGGTGACATGCATTCACATTTTGCTTGCCAAATACAGTATGTGGTCAAACTTTGACCCAAAATACACGAAACAACAAAAAAATACTTCCAAGACCAGCACCGCTCTTCCGCTCTTCTCCTCTTAAACCACTGCCGCTCCTCTCCTGTTCCAATCTAAATGCAGCGCCGCTCCTCTCCTCTTCCATTTCAAAACCACCACCCCTCCTCTCCTGTTCCAGTCCAAAACCAGCATCGCTCCTCTCCCGTTCTAATCCAAAACCAGCGCTGCTCCTCTCCTCTTCCATTCAAAAACCACCGCCGGCGAGCGAAGGTCTTGTGAAGAAGTAGATCGATGGAGGAGTACAACCGATACGTGAGGATCACAGATAGCGACCCTGTGAAGCTAGCTAGGATGTTGGAGATACAGTCTTGGTTTGACAACAAGGACCAACTAGCGGCGATGGCGACATCCATGGCAAAATATCTGCAACAGAGCGAAAAGGCGGCGATACTCCCGGAGGGAGTCGCGCTGGAGTACATAGAGCTGCTCCTCTAGGCCATGGAGCAAACAGATTCACCGAATCCGATCGTGAGGGAGCAGTGGTGGGAGTATCGATCCCAGATGGAGCATCCACCAGAGATTGAAGGATCGAGCATCTACAGGGTGCCGTTTGTGAGGGTGTCCTGCCAAAGCAAGCCGGTGGAGTCTTCGTCGACCGAACCCAACTGCAAGAGGAGAAAAGCAGTTGGCCCGACGACGCTTCCCCGCCATCGTCTCCCTCGCCGTTCACATCGTCTCACAGGGCGGCTGTCTGCCGCCGAGGAATAGGAGGGGGCTGCCCCCCCCAGCCCAATAGTCGGGCAGGTTGTGAATTGTCAGGAGGAGCTTAGGGTTGTCAGTATTTGCAGGTTGTGAATTGTGTTTTGTGTTGTGTATTTTGAGAGTACTTTCAGATATGAATGTCTTTTGAATTTCAGATTTGCAGTATTGAGCATATGAAGTATTTTATGAATTCTAGAGGTCTATTTTTAGCACTTAAAAAATGTAGTTTCATAGGAGTATAAAAGTGCAGACAATGTGATTCTCAGAGAAGAAACTGCAAGTTTCAGTTTCAGATTAGAAACTGCAAGTTTAGTTTCAGATAAGAAACTGCAACTTTCAGAGGCAGAGCATTTATATTAACACAGCCTTTTCAAACAGGGTTAACATCATGTTGGAAGTTTTATTCATGGTCGAAAATGGAACTACCAGCCAGTTAACATCATGCTGATCAACATCCATGCATAGCACATCTTCATATGATGCACAGTCAAAATGCCCACACAATGTCGAGTGTGCGAAACACAGAGAAAACGAGGGACGAAGTTTTGGCAAGTGTTGGACGTGGTTTTGGGCTGCCCTGTCTAGGCTTTCATTTTTAACATGCGCAGCCCACGACCTTGGATGGGAGGTCCATAGGCCTGTTTGTATTTTCTTAGGGCCGTCATGTATCGACCGGCCTATGGACCTCCCATCCGAGGTTTTATTTTTGGCAGCCCAATTTATGTATTTTTTTGAAGAAAACGCAGAGGTATGTTCTATTTTTCTATATAAGACTAGGAATGCCGGGTCCAACTTATGTTTCCCTTCTAACTATATTATATATATTTAAATTATTTTATATGTTGACTGTTTAGTTCACATACTCCCTCCTTTTCGATTTATAGGGCTTATCTCAAAATTTTAGTTTTTCAATTTTATAAGGCTCAATTTAGTTGTTTTCCATCACATGTTCAGATTCCAAGGTGCATTAAATCATTGCATGCAAGTATTAAGAGAAAATTGACAAATGCATGTACTTTATGCATGCATGCATTGCAATTTATGTATTGATAAACATAATTTTTTGAGGAAAACAAGTGCATTAATTAGGTGCTTTTGCAAACTACAAAAAGTATTCCACCATTCATCATCTACCTTGGTTGGTGAGATTTTTGAATTGAGCCCTATAAACCGAAAAGGAGGGAGTAATTGGCAAATAGATCTCGCCGCCACCCCCCGCACCCTGACTCCGGGCGCGCCTGCTCCCCTCAGCAAGTCCGCTCGCGCGCCCCATGGAGTCGCCGGCCATATCCACGGGGGAATGGCTGGAAGACAGGAAGATGTACAAGATGCATCTCCCACATGTCTACAAAGCCTTCCTGCGGATGCTCCAGCCGCTCGACTCCGTCGCGCCGGCGGTGTTGTGGGAGACTCAAGGGAGGAGATGGAGGGAGCAGCCGATGCGGATTCGCGACAATACTCTCTCCTGGACCCAGTGCACGCGCGAATGGAGGGAAGCAGAGGAGGAAGCTGCGAGGGAGGAAGCCGAGGACGGACCGAATCCGTTCTCTCACTCGTGCAGGTATGCTCGGATGTGCAAGGAGCATGTGGGTTGGGAGCTGCTGAATCTAGCCCCGCGGATCTACTTCGAAGGAGATTCCTCGGAGAAGCACAGGATGCCCCACCCCAGTGAGCCGCTGATTGCGTTCGTTCGATGGGCGAAAGGAGAAGTGAATTCAGGAGATCCATGCTGTGCTGCGAGATGGGAATGCTTGACTGGACTCCTGCCCACCAGCACGCCACCGGAGCCGGAGCAGGTGGATCCCCTACCTTACCTCTCCCCCAAACCTGCAGAAGATTGAAATTAGGCTTGCAATCTGCTTCAATTGAGTTGTCTGGTGGTTATTTCTGCTTCCTGAGAGACAACATCCGGCTGGAGGATGAGCAGGAACCAGGAACTCCGATGAATTTCCCCTATCACAATGGGAGGGGGAGTGCCGGTTGGGTAGTGGTACGGCCCACCTCCGCCCCAAATGGGGACACAATCTAGGCAGACTCCTGTAATTGCCCAAAATCAATCTGCTGGTGGTTCTGACTCTCAGATCAGTGGGAAATCTCAAGGCAAGAATCAGCAAAAGAAGAGATAGGACATCCAGAAAACTGCTCCTGCCCCTACTTCGGGCCTTATGACATACTCTAAGGTGATCTGCTACAACTGTGGGGAACCAGGGCATCATTTGGATAAGTGTGTCAAGCGCAAGAGTTGTTTTATCTGCAAAATGGTTACCCATAAAGTTGAGAATTGCCCTGTCAGAAGGAAAACCCAAAGTTCTGCTAGATATGTTGGAAGTGATAGAAATACTGCTTACTTCCATGCAGTAGCTAACCAGAGGAGGAGGAAAACCCTCATTCACTCCCTTGATGGCCCTAATGGCCCTGTTACTGAGGTAGATGAGATGCTGAAAGTGGCTAGTGACTTCTACAAAGACCTGTTTAAGAAAAAAAACCTTCTGGGTTCTCTCTACAAAACAATTTTTTCTCTACTTCTAAAAAAGTCTCTCCTGCTGAAAATGAGCTGCTAGAAGCCCCTTTTTCAGAGACAAAGGTGAAGGAAGCCATTTTTAGCTCTTATCCTGATGGGGCTCCTGGTCCTGATGTGATCCCCTTCTTGTTTTACCAGCATTTTTGGGACTTGGTGAAAAATGATCTCTTAGATATTTTCCAAGCCTTTCGTAGAGGAGAGTTGGATCCAGCAACTTACTCATGGGGTCTGTTGGGGTCAAGTTAAATAACCGTGAAAGTGATTTTTTTTCCTTTTTGGTAAAGGCCTTAGGCAAGGTGACCCCATCTCCCCGCTTTTGTTTAATTTAGTAGTGGACGTTCTTACTAAAATGCTGAGCAAAGCTGCTGATCATAGTCTGATTGCAGGGCTCTGTCCTGAGGTCTGCCCTGGTGGCATCATCTGCCTTCAATAGGCAGATGATACCATCCTTTTCTTAGACAATGACTCCACACATGCTAGCAATCTGAAAACTGTTCTAACCTGGTATTAACAAGTCTCAGGCATGAGAATTAACTACTCTAAAAGTGAACTCATCCCTATCAACATGGATGATCAGGAGTTAGCTGACTTCCTCTCTATTCTAGTCTGTAATAAAGGTAACTTCCCCATTAAGTACCTAGGTATCCCTCTCCACTATGATAAACTGAGGAGAGAGGATATCCAACCCCTTCTGGATAAAATCATTAAAAGGATTGCTGGGTGGAGGGGCAAACTTCTCTCTTACAGAGGTAGATTGATCCTCATACAAGCTTGTTCGGCTAGCATTCCAGTGTATCTCCTCTCCTTCTTCAATTTCCCTAAATGGGTAGTGAACCTCATCAATTCTCGGATGTCTCATTGCTTGTGGAATGATTTTGAGGGAAATAGGAAGCTACACCTTGCTAATTGGGCCCTAGTCTCTATGAAAAAAGATTTTGGAGGCCTAGGCATACCTAACCTCCAAGAAATTAACATCTGTCTTCTAGGGTCTTGGATTAAAAGATTCTATGAGGAAGACCTGAAACCCTGGAAGCTTCTTATTGCCCATAAATACCTAGGAAATAAACCTATTATTTTTGTCCCTTCCTCCAACCCTAAGACCTCTAGATTCTGGAAAGGATTAAAAGCTATTATGCATGCTGTGAAATTTGGCTACAGATGGAACATAGGGGATGAGAGAAGAACCAGGTTCTGGGAAGATAGTTTGTTTGGCACATCCCCCCTAGCAGTCCAATTTTGGCCTATTTATTCTGTCCGCAATGAGTTTAACAAAAGTGTCAATGAAGTTTGGGATGGTCAGTGCCTAAAACTCTCTTTAACAAAAGCATTACCTGGGGCTGGACCCGTGGGCTCGTCTCAAGATCTCTGATGAAGATGATGGGCACCTGGCGCCGAAAAAGAGGGACATCCACCATGCTACGCCTTCCAGCCCGGTCTCTCCGCTTGCTTACTAGTCGCTGCAGGCTGACATGGCCCCTCGGCTGAAGACCATGAAGGCTTCGCTGGACCCTCCTTGTGTCATTTGAGTGCTCTATCCACTCTGCCTTTGGCACCGCTCGGGTGATTTGTGTTATTCAGAGAACTTATTCATCCACCCCCCTAGTTTGTAGCTTTTCTACCTTTGCTTTTGAACTGCTCTTTGAGCTGCTGTATCAGAATATGTTGTGGTTTCGTTCTCAGCAATGGAACCGGGGAGATGCTCCTTGGTTTTCTAAAAAAATTATTTCATATGTTATTATATATTATTTTATTGTCATCATATATTTAACAGATACTTATTATGTAAGAAAACAATATCCCACATCTTATTAACTTATAAAAATAATTTCTTAACAAATAAAATCCTGGATTGTTTTGGCACGAAAATCCTAGTGATTGTGTACAAAAGCTTGGTAAGATTTAAGGACGAACGTAATAATATCACTTATTATTTAAATATATTTATAACAAAATGCTCAGCCCCTTTTTATTTTTGATAACATTGCTGGCCCAATCCAACATTATAATTAGAATCAGCCCAACAAAATCGTGTATTTTGAGAAAGTGCAAATGGCCTGTAATTTTTTAGGAAATAAATAAACGGGCTGCATGGACGCTACATTATTTGTTCACCCAGCCCAGCTAATGGATGTAATTCAAAAAAAAGATCAAATTGACTGTAAATTCTACCGCGCAAAAAAAGACTGTAAATTCTGAAAAAATGGGTTGAATACGTGCCACATTTTTGGAGGCTGAAATGTGGGCCAATAGGTCGAAGCCAATGCAAGTCGTTGTCAATTTAGTCAACAAATGATTCTGACATGTTAGCCGTTGGATATACATCCAACAACACACATCCATCTTCAATCTCTCGTCTTCTTCCTCCAGCGCCGCCGGGACCACCTCCCGCCTCCTGCTGCTAGCAGCTCTGCTTAGCATGCTTCGCTATGAAGAGCTACTCCACCGTTGGCCAGGCCATCCCTCCACCCCTCCACACCTCCTGTTCTTCTCCACCGACTGCCGAACCACACCGCACTAGAACCAGTTAACCCTCGTACACCTCTCCGTCTGCGACTCTACTCCCACATCTTCCCATCTCCGGCTCGTTGCTATCCGGGGCCTCGCCGTCGTCCACCACCTTGGATGCGCTCAGCGCGGCGTGGTCAATGTGGTCAACGAACGACACCATCAGAAGTAGACTATGCGTGGAGAGGCTGACAGCTGGGTCCATGGACGCACACAAGGAAATGCCTCCTTATTACGCGCAAAATAATGATTCCTCCACCTGACATCTGGGACCCACCGGAAGGGCCTCTGTATTTCACGAAATAAAGTGCCCCCCGCTGACATGTCGGACCCACCAGCTATCTTCGCACGCAAGGAAGTGCCTCCTTATTACGCACAAAAAAATGAATATTGCCCCTGCCAGCTGGAACCAGCATAGTGGGAGGCTGACTTGTGGGCCTACCAAGTTGACGGGGACGGAGGGCTTTTTAACTTAGTCAATATGAATGATTCTAGCTCCTGTTACCGTATGATGTTCATCCAATGGCCGTAGTGCTTCTTCAACCTCTGCTCTTCTTGCTCCAGCCGCCCAAACCAGTGCCGGTCGTGCCGCGTGCTCCTGCCTCCCGTGGCCGGCTGTGATGCCGCAGAGGCCTCACCGCCCTCTACTACTCCCACCGCTGGCCAGGCCATCCCTGTACTCACCCACACCCCCTGTTAATTTGCGGTGACATCAGCCTCACACCGCAGCCGAACCAGTGAACCCTCGTACTCCTCTTCGCGTGGGCATCCACTGCTGCGTCTTCCCCGACTCTGAGTCGTCCCCTTCCTAGTCCTCGCCGTCGTCCACCGCCCTGGTGCTCTCGACGCGGCATGGCTAACGTGGTCAACGACCGACTTTCATCGGAAGAGTACTGTACGTGCAGAGGCTAACAGCTGGGTCCACGGTATCCGCAAGGAAGTGCCTCCTTATTACATGGAAAATAATTATTCCTCCACCTGACAGCAGGGACCCACCGGACGGGCCACCAGTATTTTGCGAAAAAAATCGTTTCCCCCTCACTGCTGGGACCCACCAGACGGGCCACCGTATTTCACGAAAAAAACGTTCCCCTCGCTGTCAGCTCGGACCCACCGGAAGTGCCTCCTTATTACGCACAAAAAAATGAATACTCCCCCGGCTAGCTGGGACCCACCTTGCTGGGAGGCTGACTTGTGGGCCTACTAAGTTGACGGGGACGAAGGGCTTTGTCAACTTAGTCAATATGAATGATTCTAGCTCCAGTGACCGTACGATGTCCATCCAACGGCCGTAGTGCTTCTTCAACCTCTGGTCTTCTTGCTCCAGCCGCCCAAAGCAGCGCTGGTCGTGCCGCATGCTCCTGCCTCCCCTGGCCGGCTGTGCTGCCACAGAGGCCTCACCACCCCCTACTATTCCCACCGCTGGCCAGGCCCTGCGGCGACGACAGCCTCACACCGGAGCCGAACCAGTGAACCCTCGTAGTCCTCTCCGCGCGGGCTTCGACTGCCGCGTCGTCCCCTTCCTAGGCCTCGCCATCATCCATCGCCATGGTGCTCTCCGCGCGGCATGGTCAACGTGGTCAAGGAACGACTTCCATCGGAAGAGTACTATACGTGGAGAGGCTGACAGCTAGGTCCATGGCCACAGCGCAGTTTTTTTTGTGATTTTCCAAGTAAGTTGCTTTGTCAGGCCTGTTGGGCTGCAAATCTTTCAAGACGAGGAGAGCTTTCATTCGACTGGCCGAGAAAATGGCCCATCAGTAATGAGAAATGGGTTGTACATTTTTAAAACACATCAAACCGGCAATTAGTTTCAAATATCTTTTTTTTCATTTCAAGATTTTAAATTACATTAATTTTTATGCATGGAGAATTTGTTGGATTTTATATTGATATACATTTATTTTTAAAATCAGTTTGAATGTGAGTCGAAATTTTGGGATTAAAAACAGTTCGGACCGCACCGAAATATGCAAAATTTCGTATAATTTTTTAACCGTTGCCACAATATGGGCTGCAATGCTAACAAAAAGAATATGAGCTCCAAAGACACCTTAAGAATTAGCAAATGGGCTATAAATTATTAGAAATAATGGCAGATGGGATGTATGTTGTTTTCCACAGATTTGAGGCTTTCCTAAAAAAAGGTTGACGCACAAGCACTGACTGTTGGATGTCCATCCAACAGCCATCGTGCTTCTTCAATCTCTACTCTTCCTGCTCCAGCCGCTCAAACAAGCGCCGATGGGACTGCCTGCTCCCTCCTCCTCGCAGCCGGCTGTGCTGCCGCGCAGGCCTCACCGCCCGACCGTACTGCCATCGTTGGCCTAGCCATCCCTCTACTCACCCACACCTGCTGTTATTCTCCGGCGACGGCAGACGAACCAGTAAACCCTCGTACAGTCGTACTCCCCTCCACGTGGGAAACAACTGCCGAGTCTTCCCTGCCTCCATGTCGTCCCCTTCCTAGGACTCGCCGTTGTCCACTGCCCTGGTGCTCTTGGCGCGGCGTGGTCAACATGGTCAAGGAACGACTTCCATCGGACGTGGACTGTACATGGAGAGGCTGACAGTTGGGTCCACGGCGGCAGCAAGGAAGTGCCTCCTTATTACACGGAAAATAATGATTCCTCCACCTGACAGCAGGGACCCACCGGACGGGCCACCATATTTCGCGAAAAAACGTTCCCCCTGACTGCTGGGACCCACCAGCTACACCTTCGCATGCAAGGAAGTGCGTCCGGGCAAAAAAAAAACGGTTCGCCCCCCTGACTGCTGGGACCCACCATGTACATCTTCGCACACAAGGAAGTGCGTCCGGGCAAAAAAACCAAAACGATTCGCCCCCCTGACTGCTGGGACCCACCAGCCCCCCGACTGCTGGGACCCACCAGCTACATCTTCACACACAAGGAAGTGTGTCCGGGTAAAAAAACGATTCGCCCCCTGACTGCTGGGACCCACCAGCTACATCTTCGCAGGCAAGGAAGTGCTTGACAGTCGGGACCCACCTGGTCGAAGCATACGTGGCGTTGTCATACTGGTCGCGAACGTGTACATACATATATACTGGTGGATGTAGAGGCGCGCACGTGTCGTAGTAGAGGCGGCCAGGGTGCAAGAAAGAAAATACGGCCACGTATGTGTACATACGGGCGGGATCTCGAACGCCTACTCGCGCATGCGTACGGCGAGGGCTCGTGTACATGGCTGGGTCGGAACGGAGAAACAACATCGTCATCGTGTTCATGGGGAGGCAATGGAATGTGTCGTGTTCATCGTGAGGCAACGCGGCTGGGTCGGAATGGAATGCGTGGTCGTGTTCATCGGGAGGGCTTGGACGGAAGAGGCGATGGAAACGAGGCCTGGCGTACTGCACAACGGAGGAAACGGACCTCCTATGGTCGAAACGGGGGTCCTGTTGATCGGGAGGGGTGTGGCGTACCGCAAAACGGAGGAAATGGACCTCCTACGGCCGAAACGGGGGTCCTGTTGATCAGGAGGGGTGTGGTGTAACGCAAAACAGAGGAAACGGACTTGTGTTGGAGCGCTATGGTCGAAACGGGGGTCCTGTTCATCGGGAGGGGTGTGGCGTACCGCAAAATGGGACTCCACTGGATACTGTTCATCTCCACCGTCGACCCCCTCCAGCCTCCACGAGCCACTGTTCATCCACCGTCGACCTCCTCCAGCCTCCACGGGCTCTTGTTCATCCAGCCTCCACCGTGCGCTACTCCACCGGCTACTGTTCAACCACCCCTCCACATCTACTGTTCATCCAGCCCTCCACACCACGGGGTCCTGTTCAACCACCCCTCCACGGGCACCCCTCCACCGTCTACTGTTCATCCAGCCCTCCACACCACGGGGTCCTGTTCATCCACCCCTCCACGGGCACCCCTCCAATGTCTACTGTTCATCCAGCCCTCCACCACACCACGGGGTCCTGTTCATCCAGAGGCAACGCCATCGCTCACTGTTCATCCAACCCCCCCTCCCCCGTGCAATGCTCACTGTTCATCCCATCGATCGGCTTCAGTTAGCAGCAGTAGCCAAGGAATCGCTCGATCGGGTTCAGTTAACAGCCATCGATCGATCGCTCAGGTTCAATAACGCGTAGCCTGCAGTGCAATCGCTCGGGTTCAGTTAGAGCCCAACGCCTTGCTCGGGTTCAGTTAGAGCCAACGCCTCGCACACACGCGCGTACGTGTACGAGAGAAACGCGCATCGCTCGGCCCCCGACCTCCCACCGTAACCGGGAACTCCGTGAAATTTTCCTCCCCCTCGCTTCTACCATGGTTTTTTCCGTCATGGACAGCCCAAAGAATGTCATGCAGCTGCGTCTTCGGCCCGCCCAGGACGAAAAGCCCATTTTCTGTCATGATTTTTTGTCATAGAAGTAGGAGCCCACCACATCTATGATGATACCGGGTTTTGTCACAATTATCATCATAGAAGTGTCATATGTATGATAGAAAAAAATTCGGTCGGCCCAAAATGTCATGGATGTGTCTTTTTTTGTAGTGTAGGCGATACAGATATGTATATCTCCTCCTTTGTAACCGACCTTGTGTAATCCTAGCCCCCTCTGGTGTCTATATAAACCGGAGGGTTTTAGTCCGTAGGACAACAGACAATCAGACCATAGGCTAGCTTCTAGGGTTTAGCCTCTCCGATCTCGTGGTAGATCAACTCTTGTAATACCCATATTATCAAGTATAATCAAGCAGGACGTAGGGTTTTACCTCCATCAAGAGGGCCCGAACCTGGGTAAAACATCGTGTCCCCCGCCTCCTGTTACCATCTGCCTTAGACGCACAGTTCGGGACCCCATACCCGAGATCTGCCGGTTTTGACACCGAGATTGGTGCTTTCATTGAGAGTTCCTCTGTGTCGTCGCCGTTAGGCTTGATGGCTCCTACGATCATCGATAGCGATGCAGTCCAGGGTGAGACTTTTCTCCTTGGACAGATCTTTGTATTCGGCGGCTTTGCACTGTGGGCCAACTCGCTTGGCCATCTGGAGCAGATCGATAGTTACGCCCCTGGCCATCAGGTCAGGTTTGGAAGCTTAAACTACACGACAGATATCCGCGGAGACTAGATCTTCGATGGATTCGAGCCCCTGCCTAGTGTGCCACATGGTCACGATGAGCATGATTTAGCTCTGCCATCGGACAGTGTCCAGGAGATCACGCCGGCAACCGCTCCGACCCTCAATTTGGAGCCAGCTGCGCCATCCATGGGCGGGTGGATAGACCCCGCCATGGAGGCTGTATCCTCAGCGGCGATCGAGTCAAATATCGACCTTACCCTTCACGAGAGCCATGATGCCACGCTGTCTGATCTTTCCCCAGCCACGGACTCCGAACCGCCTGCGCCCGTGCCTATTGAATCCGATTGGGCGCCGATCATGGAGTTTACCTCCACGGATATCTTTCAGCACTCGCCCTTCGGCGACATACTGAACTCATTAAGGTCTCTCTCCTTGTCAGGAGAGTCCTGGCCGAACTATGTCCGGCAGGATTGGGATGCGGATGACGAAGAAATTCGCCACCCACCCACCACCCACTTAGTAGCCACTGTCGACGACTTAACCGACATGCTCGGCTTCAACTCCGAAGACATCGACGGTATGGACGACGATGCGGGAGGCGAAGAGGAACCACTGCCCACAGGGCACTGGACAGGCACCTCATTATATGACATATACATGGTGGACACACCCAATGATGGCAATGACAGTTCACGCTGCAACAAACACAAGCGCCACATTAACAACGAAAATATAGAGGATACAGCAGTCAATGCCGGATTCAAAGGCTCTAAACCCGGTCAGCGGAAAAAGCCATTTAAAAGAAGCACTCCGGGCCCGTCCTATTTGGATCGTATACTCGATCGCTCGTGTCAAATACACGGCACCCCCGACAAGCCAGCCAACCACACCAACAGGGATTGTTGGGTTTTCAAGCAGGCCGACAAGTTAAATGCCGAAAACAAAGATAAGGGATCGCATAGCGATGACGAGGAGGAGCCCCGGCAGCCGAACACCGGAGGACAGAAGAGGTTCCCCCCACAAGTGCGGACGGTGAACATGATATACGCAACCCACATCCCCAAGAGGGAGCCGAAGCATGCGCAAAGGGATGTGCATGCATTGGAGCCAGTCGCCCCAAAGTTCAACCCATGGTCCTCTCGCCCGATCACCTTCGATCGCAGGGAACACCCCACTAGTATCCGTCATGGCGGATTCGCTGCACTGGTCCTAGACCCAATCATTGAAGGATTTCACCTCACTGGAGTCCTTATGGATGGCGACATCAGCCTAAACCTGCTTTATCAGGACATAGTGCGCAAAATGGGTATAGACCCCTCAAGGATCAAACCCACAAAAACGACCTTCAAAGGTGTCATACAAGGTGTAGAGGCCCATTGCACAGGCTCAGTGACACTGGAAGTGGTCTTTGGATCCTCGGATAACTTCCGAAGCGAGGATTTAATGTTCGATATAGTCCCGTTCCGCAGTGGCTATCATGCACTGCTCGGGCGAACCGCATTTGCGAGATTCAATGCGGTACCGCGTTATGCATACCTCAAGCTCAAGATGCCAGGACCTCGGGGGGTCATCACAGTTAATGGAAACACAGAGCGCTCTCTCCGCACGGAGGAGCACACTGCAGCCCTCGCAACAGAAGCGCAAAGCAGCCTCTTAAGGCAATCCACCAGTTCGGCGATTCAAGACCCGTACACCTTCAAGCGCGCCCGGAGTAATCGGCAACAAGACCGACTGGCACGTTCTGAGCTCGCATAGTAATGCGGCCCCCACCCCAGTACCAGCCAAACGGCAAAATCCGTGCCACGCGTACATAATTATGCATTAAAAATACCATGGGCACAGGTGGGGAGGGGGCACGACTACGGCACGCCCCAAGACGCGGCTCAACCGCACTAGGGGCTTCCTGTTTTGTTATTTTTCTCTCTTTCAGGACTTTAATCTCTGGAAACCCCATCCGGTAGTACGGTTGCCGGACACGCGATACAACAACAAAGGAGGCGGAAAGCTACGTCGCACCACGGAACCCCCAGGTGGTCTCTGACAACGAGTGAAATACCTGCTTTAAATACCACTCCTCATCTTGCCCTTAGAGGGGACATGTCAAATAGTCCTACTTTCTGCTTATCGCACTACTTGTATCATTCTACTTTATGCACCTTTTTGAATAAACAATGCATAGCACTAGACTATTATCGCATTTTCTATTCCTCTTTATATATATATTCATTCATGACATTTAGCAACCGTACACTCTGGTACGGCCAATACGCCAGGGGCTTAAGCGTACCCCATAATACGGCGCGAGAAGTCCAAACACTTTGACAGTGCGGCACCCCGAACTTATAGCATTATATGCATCAACCCGAATCATGTCTTGGATCAATAGTTGGGTTTGCCCGGCTCCCATGTTTTGGTACCTTACGTTCCGCTCTATCGGCTATGGTAGCACTGGGAGAACTATTGCGATTGTGCCCCAGTTCAGCTGGGCTAAGAACCTCAGTAGAGAAAGCTAAAACTGACTGTCATGATAAGGCGGGAGACTGGTCGCTGTTGGAGAGGTTTCGAGTCCCTAAAGACTTATGCCGCTTAGAGCGAGGAGTCGGCTTTGTCCGGCTTAAAGGCGTGTATAGAGCCCCAAATTCGGCCTTCCGAATACTAGGGGCTTCGCCAAAATTTAAAATTATAGAATTCTATGGCTAAGTGAGAGTGATAAAGCATTATAGTCTGATTGCCTTGTTCGTTGCGCTGAGCACCTCCCTCGAAGGACCCAAAAATGGGAACAAGAGTGCTCAGGTTTATCCCGAACACCCCAGCACTCGTGGCACGGGGGCAGAAGCCGACGACTAGCCATCTCTCAGATTTGATAAATAGCCGAACAGAAGGTAATATTTTCAATTCAAACAAGCGTTGCATAGCGCATATGAACAAGTTTTCATACCACAGGATCACACGAGCAAGTTCATTCAAATATTACATCTTTCGCACACTCGTCCGCTACAAGACGGGCACCCTTCAGGACACCCTCATAATACATCTCGGGGTGGCGATGCTCCTTGCCCTGCGGCAGCCCCTCCTTCACCAGTTTCTCGGCGTCCATCTAGGCCCAGTGCACCTTTGCGCGGGCAAAAGCCCAGCATGCACCTTCGATGCAGACGAACCGCTTGGTGACGTCCAACCATGGGCAGGCATCCACAAGCTGCCTTACCAAGCCGAAGTAGCTATGGGGAAGGGCCTCGCCAGGCCACATCCGGACTATAAAGCCCTTCATGGCCTGTTTGGCTACCTTGTGCAGCTCGACCAGTTGATTCAGCTGGTTGCTCACAGGCATCGGGTGTTTGGTCCCAGTATACTGAGACCAGAACAACTTCTCCATCGAGATTCCCTCCTCGGACTGATAAAACTTTGCGGCATCTGACACACTATGGGGCAAATCTGTGAATGCTCCTAGAGAGCTCCGGACTCAGGTAAGTAACAAGTAATTTACTTTCACATGCTTGCTTTGCATATTGAATGCCTTACCCGCTGCTATCTTCCCTATCGCATCAATCTCATGGAGGGCCTTTTGGGCTTCGGCCTTGGCATTCTTTGCGCTCTCGAGGGCCGCGGCAAGATCAGACTGTCGCGTCTTCGAGTCAAGCTCCAAAGCCTCGTGCTTCGTCACGAGAGCCTGGAGCTCTTGCTGCACCTCGCCTACATGTGCTTCTTGCTTTTCCTGCTCGGTGCGCTCCGTGGCCGCTTTGTCTTCAGCCTCGGACAACGCTTGCTTTAGGGTCGCCACCTCGGTCGTGGCCCCTGGCACATTCATGATGATCCTGTCATTTCGCAACCACATTTTCTTTTATGTATATAGACAAGGTATTACTTATCTTTGTTCTCCTCGAGCTGCCTCTTGGCAAGGCCGATCTCTTTCTCGGACCCCTCGAGGTCCTGCTTCAGTGTGGCGACCTCCGCAGTCAGTGCGGCAGAGGCCAGCAGCGAAGCCTGCATACGCATACAGACACACTTATATTAGACTCCTGCATATTTTATTTGATCATCTATTCGGCTTTTCTTTGCGAATACCAAACAGAGCATCAGGGGCTATTGTCTATGTGGTAAAATTTTCCTACATTTTTAATACTTACCTCAAAGCCTGTTAGAAGGCTGGCACAGGCTTCAGTCAGACCGCTCTTGGCGGACTGAACCTTCTTGATCACCGCACTCATAATAGTGCGGTGTTCGTCGTCGATGGAAGCGCCTCGAAACGCTCCCAACAGGTTGTCCGGTACCTCTTGATGGATGGAGGTCACCGGCACAGGCGTCTTACCCCTTTTGGAAGGGGGCCTCCTGCCCGAGTACGAAACCACTGGAGGTTCCCGCGCGGTTTTCGGCCGAGAGCCGAACTTGGAGCCCCCGGGAGTCTCGCTCCCTTTGCTCCCGGAGTCCGGAAGGTCGCCTTGAGGCGCCTCCGAGACTGTCTCCCCCCGCCTCGGTGCCCCTGGAGACAATACCTCGGCATTTTCCGTAGGGCAAGGGGAGGAGGCGGTCGGAAGTGGATCGCTATCCATATCCGATGAATCCAAGGAGTCGTCCGACGAGGATACGTCGATACGGGCTTGGGTCGGTCTGCATAATCATATTCGGCGTTAGGAGAAGCAATGCGACAAAGGTATGCTATGAGTTACTCTGGTATCCGAATACTTACGACTTCGCCAGGGGCTTGGCCCTGAGCAGCCACTCGTCTTCGTCTTCGACGGCAGTGGCGGAGTAGTCCGGAAGAAGAGTCCTTCCCTTCTTGGACCCTTCGGCCTCCCCGGTTGGGGCGGCCTTCCTTTTATTGTCTCCCCCGGCTGGAGGGGGAGCATCTTCATCTTCCTCCTCCTTGTCATGGGAGGAGTGCGTCGCGGAGTTATTGGACGATGAGTCCGATTCCACCCGGCGCCGGGAACTCTTTCGGGTTCCCTTGGACTTCTTCTTGGTCTTATCCGGCACCTCATAAGGAGCCGGAGTCAGCATCTCCGTCAGGAGAGCGTCCGTGGTGTCTTCGGACAGGGGGGCCGGACAGTCAATCTGCTCCGATGCCCCTACCCAGTCCTGTTAAAGGCATGGGAACTCAGACCCCGCACATGGTTAAGCTATAGGAAATAAATATCCTACCAGATGTACAGAACTTACAGGATTCACAGGGCGCTTCGCGCTTAGCCCGCGGTCCTCACTGAGAGAGGGAGGGACCTCGGCTCCCTTGAACAGCACCCTCCAGACGTCTTTTTGCGTCGTGTCGAAGAGCTCGCTTAGAGTCTGGTGCCGGGCCGGGTCAAACTCCCATAAGTTAAAATCCCATTGTTGACATGGGAGGATCCGGCAGAAGAGCATGACCTGGACTATGTTGACAAGCTTAAGTTTCTTGCTTGGCATGTTCCCGATACACTTCTAGAGTCCGTCCAGCTCCACCGATGAACCCCCGGACAGGCCCTTCTCCTTCCAGGAAGTGAGCCGCGTGGGGATTCCGGATCGAAACTCAGGGGCTGCCACCTAGTTGGTGTCGCGCGGCTCAGTGATGTAGAACCACCCCGATTTCCACCCCTTTATGGTGTCCGCGAAGGAGCCCTCGATCCATGTAATGTTGGGCATCTTGCCCACCATGGCTCCGCCGCATTTCGCTTGTTGGCCGCCCACCACCTTCGGCTTGATATTGAAGGTCTTCAACCATAGGACGAAGTGGGGCCAGATGCGGAGGAAAGCCTCGCACACGACGATGAACGCTGAGATGTTGAGGATGAAGTTCGGGGCCAGATCATGAAAGTCCAGCCCATAGTAGAACATGAGGCCGCGGACAAATGGATGGAGGGGAAACCCCAGTCCACGGACGAAGTGGTGGAGGAAGACCACCCTCTCATGAGGTTCTGGGGTAGGGATGACCTGCCCCGCGGCTGGCAGCCGGTGCACAATGTCTGCGGCTAAGTATCCGGCTCCAGGCAACTTTTTTCCTGTGCAGATGCAAAGTTTTACCAATATCCATATTCATCAAGGTTTTACCAATATCCGTGTCAAGGATCCTGGCAACACAACATACCACCATGATGAATGGTGATGGATGATGCAGATGCAAAGGAAGATAACACTTTCTCAGATTTCACCTTAGCGAGGCCAAGGAAACAAAATCTGGATGATCGACCGAGAGACATTTAGCACTCCGCTTCTAATGTTCTCCTTGATGTGCTAGGATAACCCATTTATTGATATGGTTTGGTATCTAGGACATCAAGTAAAAGGTCGGACTTCGGGAGCACAAGAATCCATAAGGATTAACTACGGAGGTAAATCCTATGAAATCCTCATGGGGAGGTGACCAACTTTCTTCAATCGAGATACTATAATAATAGGTCTTCCGGGTGGATGTGTTGGCCACGACATCCACTTTACCGGTTATCGAGGGACCAATGTTATAGTTCTTGGAAAATGCTCCAACCATCATATTTGCCTGAGATTCGGATCTGGTTGGTGTCAAGATATTCCAGACTCATCGAGTCTAGAAAGGAAAATGAAAGTTTGCAACACAATTCGACGAGACGACGTTGCGAGATTCTTGGGGAATGAACTGCGATAGCAAGCTCCAAAACATGAGCTGGTTCTGCTACAACATGTGAATACGTTGTCCCAGACAAGTATGACCACATAGTAGTCTTATAATAAAACAGTACCGAGTTCTGGTGGGGAACCATCATTGAGGATATCGAAATCTTGTGCATGACCAAGGATAGCACAACAACTCCTTTTCCTGGAACAGGTCAATCAGTGGCTTAGTGTTCTATGGAATTCATATGGAATGAAGATGATCAGTCTATCAGACCATGGAATACTTCGCACGTGCATGACTGACTTGGGATGGTTCCAGAGGAAGCAAAACTAACTTTCTCGAACTCACGGCGGCAACTTGCACCAAATGCATGTGAATCAGAGGAAGTCACTTCTTTCATCCAACATATGCTTCATGAGCTAGCATGAAGAGATGCTTTCAAAAGCTTCCAACACTCGCTTAATGTTGGACAAAATCATGGAGAGGACATGGATGTTGTCGATGGGCTCAACAACAATTCATCCAGGTTTCCATATAAATGGAAATCCATAATTAAGTGAACACGGTGATAGCATTGATCAGACCCAAAGAATATAATGATGTATGCTCGAGGAATCAACCACGAGTAGGACAACATTACGAATATCGTTGGTTCTGATTTGATTTGACGATAGCCCACACTCAAATCAAAGTTTGGGTAAGACAATAGCACCGACAATTGATCATGAGGATCAATTGATGAAGATATCATCTTTCTCCAACACACACGCACACACACACAAGATATCCCTTTGGAATGAACTGAGTCGGACAAGCTTTTATCTTTCAACTCTCCAAGTTGTTGTTTAGCTTAACCAACTTGCTCAGGGTATCCGACACAGATTCTTGGAGAAAGGACGGTTTGGAGGAAAACCAACATGATCACGAACTCAACATAGCGGGCAGGTGACAACCTAGTAATACTTCCAAGAAGATATTCAGAACATCACGAACCACCGATATGTTACTAAGCTTGAGAACAATCTTGCTTTTCAGGGCAAGACAATGTGATCAAGAGAGCGATGGATTGACACACTCCTAACACATTGGTCAAAGAGTGCACCAGAAACAATGATTAGGTAGCACAATCTACCTTAGAATGATGATTTAATAACCAACATACTAAGAATGAAGTTATTGTCCTTTAACTACCAAGCAACGGTGTTGCTAGGAGTATTGATTTCACACATCACAATTCACTTGTCGACATTCCGGTTGCAACAACACGGAAACCGAGAAATGAATAATGATGGAGAGAGTATCACTACGTCAAGAATTCATGAGAGATGCTGCAATTCCTATGACAATCCTGACATAAAGGGGGTAATACTCCGAGGTAGAACAGAACAAAAGCTGGATTGGCATTTTGATCTGCGGAATACAACTACTTTGACCCAATCCTGGATATGGATGAGGTACTTGAGTTTGTTTCTCCTAGTCATTCTGAACTAGAATGGCTTGACGGACCACAGGAATAATAAGCATCGATAACACGGATTCACAATTACTCCTGACTATCAATTGATAGACGAAGATCAGAAAACAACTAAAGAGGGACAACTCAAGGAACATATAACTTTCTGAGTTGTGGATGCATAGATTAGTATGTCGAACGAGTTCAACATATTTCTTCCGGATAACCCTGGTTAGAAGAAGAAGGACTGGCAGATTCACAATTTGAATGGATAACTCGTCAAGAGCACCCTGGTTGTGATCTTTTGATTCAAACGAATTTCTGCCAAGGATGGTTCATGGTATTTGGAAGAATGATATACCATGGACCTCGAAGACTATCATAAAGATTACTAATATCCTAAAGGTACGAGCAACACTATCAACACGAGGTAAGTAGAGTGGATCTTGGGCCAAGAACCCAGGAATAGAATGCCTACTAACTAAACGGCATCACGGGATGCTTTCGAGAATGGTGGCCAGAATCATCACACTTGGGATGCAAAGCATTGCTAGATTACTAGATGGTTTCCTAAGACACCTAGGGTCATAATAGTAGCTCCAACATATACCTCGAGGCAACGGAGTACCTCACAGACCGTGTAGTGTGCTTAATCTGGCCCAAAAGGACATCGGGAACGGAAAGAAAGGATTTGCAATTGCATCAGACTATGTAGAGACCTGGGATGACTCGAACAGCATAACGACTGTAAATGCTCAAAAAGATTTGAGACATCCTGCAAAAATGGTGGCATAGCCACTCAACATCACAAACTCAAGGTTCTGAGGCCAGCTATGAACATATGGAAGTAGTAGGAACTTAACTGGGGCTTAAATCCATCAATCCTATAAGTCTCTATCATAGTAACTCGTCATCCTAATAGATAGATGAGAAGGCCCAGTTCTTAATCCCCGTAGAAGAGAAGAGGGTGACTCAGATCAGAGGGCATGAGATATAAGGAGTAAAAAGAGCCTTACGTTCCCTTCCACAATCAATTCCCTTATATAACTAAAGCAGTTCTAGACTCATCTTCGACCGGTATGGCTTGGTAATCCTACAGGTAGTCTAGCTCTGATACCAAAGCTGTCAGGACCCCGATTCCAAGTCACATCGATCTAGCCGGTAACACCTCATATCACTTTGCGGCCTCACACACGGTATTCCCACGGGTGTCGCCTTACCATGGCCCGGGACCATTTGCGCCTTTTGGCTCACGTATATGATAGTGTCGCTAGCATCCATATGACAGATAACCCGAGCCGACATGGCTAGTCGTGAACCCAAAGCGACACAGACCTATGGCGACAGGCATACATGAATCACATCGAGCATGTCGGTCAATAGCGTGTGAATCCGGGCTGTAGCAATGGGCTAACAGGACTCCGGGTAACCCGGGCTGTAGCAGGCTAGGCAGGATTCCGGAAGTCACCGTGTGACATTTCCCTAAAGGGACAGACATAGGAACGAAGTGAAACACATGCCGGCCAGTCAAGTGTCCTGAGCAGTAGTGCTGGGCTAGCAGGACTCCGGTGAACCGGGTTGTAGCGGACTACTATGGCTCAAGGAGCACTAGATTACATTTCCCCATAAGAGAGGCTGCCAAGGATAAACAACTAGATTGTCGGATCCCACACATACCAAGCATTTCAATCATACACACAATATGCTCGATATGTGCGAATACAACATGGAATCACAACAAAACTCTACAACTCAAGTATTATACATTAGGCTCCGAAGAGCCAGATATTACAAACATGGGTCTCATGACCCAACATTCAGAGCATACCAGACAAAGCATAGGCGGAAGCTTAATATGTCCGAGTACAGACATCTACAAAAGAAAAAGCCTGAGAAGCCTGACTATCTACCAGATCCTGCCGAGGGCACAAGATCGTAGCTGAGGTATCAAGCTAAACGTCGAAGTCCACACGGAACTACTAGTGAGACTGACGTCTCTCTGCAAAAACATAGAATAGGCAAACGTGAGTACAAATGTACCCAGCAAGACTCACATCAGAACTAACTACATATGCATCGGTATCAACAAAGGGGTAGTGGAGTTTAACTGCAGCAAGCCAGCTTTGACTCAGTGGCTAACCTGAACTACGACTGCAAGCAACTCTTTTGAGGTGGCGCACACGAGTCCACATATTCACCATTCAATACACCACTATGGATCCGCTCCCGCCTCCCTACGAGAACGCCATCCATAGCACTCCCGCTTATCTTGCGAGTTTTAGAGTATCCACTTTCACTTGTCTATGAACTATGCAAGGGGTCCAAGTTTCCATATCCGAGGAATCCGGCTATTCAAATAGATAATGATAACCCTGCAGGGGTGTACTTCTTCACACACGCTCCCACCACTTACCGTCATTTACACGACATGTACTCGGCAACCTTCAAGCGGAAGCCCAACCAGGTTTATCGCCTATCCAGGTTCCATCCGCAGGGAGGCCGGCCGAGGTTTCCACATACGGCCCCGAACGATGTGTACAGGGTTCCGAGACACCAAACGGGCCCCCGGCATGCCCGGCCACGGTGTATCTACCGCAACATAGCCCACCCATGGGGTCAACGCTACGCACGGCCGCCAACACATATCCTACAAACACCAGAAACTAGTTGCAACTCCTGGACAGAGGACTAGGGTGATTAAGAAGCCGAGAGGGTCAATTAAGGATCCCAATGAGTGGTAGTAGTTGTTCATGGATCACAGACACAGAACTCAGTTCCTAAGAACGGTTTCAATGAGACAACCCACCATGTACTCCTACATGGCCTCTCACCGCTACCCTTACCAAATCGTGTTCACACACTTAGCTCCCACACAGTAGGACATGTTCATCACCATTCCAATTCATTCCCGATGAATCAGACCTGACACAACTCTATGCAATAGCAGACATGACAAACAAGCATGAATGAGTAGGCACATCAGGGCTCAAACAACTCCTACTCATGCTAGTGGGTTTCATCTATTTACTGTGGCAATGACAGGTCATGCAGAGGAAAGGGGTTCAACTACCGCAGCATGTAACAGTTGAATCGTTGTTGTCCTAATGCAGTAAAAAAAGAGCAGGAGCGGGAGAGTGGGATTGTATCAGAATGAACAAGGGGGTTTTGCTTGCCTGGCACTTCTGAAGATATTATAGCTCTTCATCGGTGTCATCGATCACATCGTCGGAACGTCGTCTACTGAAGGGGGATAAACACCGGCAAAAGAGAAGAACACAATCAATGCATATGCGACAATATGATGCATGATCATGACATGGCAATATGCTGTGATTTGAGCTAATGCATCTAGTTATGATTTAAATGAAGTTGGTTTGAATACAAGATTCAAATTCCAACTCCATATATGATTATTTAAATGCCCTTTATTTGTTTTCTCCAAAATAGAGGACAAACATTGTTCAAACATGCATGAAAATGGTACAGATGGATTCCTTGAATTGTTCTAATAATTTTTCATATATAATTTATTTCATTTGGAGTTACGGTTGAATTTCTATGATTTTTTAGAAGTTTAGGCAATTTTCTGGAATTTTCTGAATTATTTTTAATCTAGAAATGACTTATTGCGTCAGCACTGCGTCATGCCTGCGTCAGCAAGTCAACAGCAGCGGTCTAGGTCAAACGTGACCAGTGGGGTCCACTGGTCAGTGACACAATGCTGGCATGAGTCACTGACATGTGGGGTCGGTCAACGTTGACTTGACCAAAGTCAAAGCTGACACGTGGGGTCTGCAAGATTAGCACTAATCTAAACATAAATTAAACTAATTAATTTTGGCGCCGGGGCCCACACGGCAGTGGCACTAGGGTGTTAGTTAAGGCGTCATTAGAGGCTAATGACATCGCCACGTCGGCTTCACCGGAGTTAGGCCGCCGGCGATGGCCAGGCGCGGCGGAGGTGCTCGGAGTGGAGCTGTGGTGCTTCGTTCGAAGCTTGGCTGGGCTCTCTGGAAAGCTGGCACGATGGTGCGTCGAGTGGTGGTGGTTGTCGGGCCTGGGACAGCCGGAATCAACGCCGGCGACGAGCCTTGCGGCTGCCGGAGTTCGGGCGAGGCCGAACTCGTCGTTGGTGGCTCTGGAAGAACGGGGCCAACTCCTACGTGACCTACACGATGCGGTGAGTGGGTTGGACGCATCAGGTGGACCATTTGGTCGCCGGAGTCGCGTCGGCGGCGAGCGCAGGCGGCGGCGGGTTCGGGCGTAGGCGGTCCGGTGGCTACGGAGGCGTACGGGGAAGAAGAGAGGGATGGGTAGGGTCGGAGGCTCACGGCGAGTCGGACGGGGAGGTCAGCGAGCTCGGAGACGGTCCGGAGCAGTCGGGGCGGCAAGGAGGATCTCCGGCGATCGGCAAGGAAGAAGATGACGTTGGCAGCATCACATGGCTTCCGGCACCCTCCGCCTTGGTGAGGAGGAAGAGGGGAACGAGGCGGGGCTTCTTGGCGCCTCGGCGAGGCGTGGGGTAGCCGGTGGCCGTGGTAGAGCACAGTGGCGCCCTCTAGTGCACTCGGGAAGAGAGGGAGAGGGAGCCAGAGGAGGGAAAAGAGGTCCAGGGAGAGAGGGGAGAGTACGAGGGGGTTGGGGGGTGTGCGTGGCGGCGACCAGGCAGTCGAGGGGGGCACGCAGGCAGGGAGGAGCCAGCGCGGCTCGCCTGCACATCGGGCACGCAGCTGCTTCTCCTCCTGGCAGGAGGAAGAAGACAGTGCTGCCCCTGGTGGGCCGGGCTGGCTTTAGCCAGTAGGCCACTACAGTGGTGGGCTGCACGGTAAGGTTCCTCTCTTTTATTTCTATTACCTTTTCTAATTTTATCTCTGTTTTGTTTTGTTTTTATTAATACATTTTGCCACTGATTCAAAATTCAAAATGAATTCAAAACAGTGCCAAAACACTCTGAGATATTTTATGCTACCTCTCTGGACTATTCCAAAAGTACATAAAACATTTCAAAGCATTTGAAAATATATTCATTATATATTATGAATATATCCCCAAATTCAAATAGATTATTGATTTAAATTCAGTGACCAAATAATTCCTTAAAAATGTTCCAGAATTTTGGTTTGATATATAACTCTTGCCAAAATTCACAAAACTATTTTTAGGGCATTTTGGATTCACATAATGCTATTTAAAGGGTGCTTGCCCTTCTTTTAATCAGATTTCTGAGGTTTCAACAATCCTCAATTCAAGTTTCAGAAATTTAAACATGATGCAAGCAAGATGCAAACACTAGGAAACACCAGAAGCTAGGGATGTGACATAGATCAACTCTTGTAGTACCCATATTATCAAGTATAATCAAGCAGGACGTAGGGTTTTACCTCCATCAAGAGGGACCGAACCTAGGTAAAACATCGTGTCCCCTGCCTCGTGTTACCATCCGCCTTAGACGCACAGTTTGGGACCCCCTACCCGAGATCCACCGGTTTTGACACTGATAGCGTGCGTTGGAGAAATGACTCCTCATGAGCCGCCAAGACCCTGAGCCTCGGAAGGCTCTGGGGGCTCGGGGGGTTCCCTGAAGACCGTCTCCATCTCCTCCAGAACGGCATGGTACCTGGCTTCCTGAGCCGCCAGGACACGTCGCATCTTGCGCTGATAGGCCGATGCCACGCTCGGCAAGCCAAAGGGCATATGAACTTAGCTGTGCGGTGGGCCCTCGCAGCGGCCCACATGCGAAGGCCAGAAACACTCCTGAGATGCGGCCCTGTTGAGCCCTGGAACGTCAATGCAGACACGCAGCCCAGCATCCTCGCCAGGATGCGAAGCTGCGCCTTGTGGGCGACCATCGGCGCGCATGGCTCTTGCTTCTTGCAGTTCCTGGATGGTCTTGGTGATGAACTCCTAAGTGGTGGGCACTCCTTGCCCTGTGCTCTCCTGAGGGTCACGTGCCGTGAAGCACGCTTCCAAGTGGTGCCGAAGCGCCTCCCTCATGAGTTTGGCAAGGTCTGAGGCCCTCCAGAAGAGAACCCCCGAGCCATGCCTGAGGAGGGCGCCGGGCGCGCCTTCCTATGCAATGGAGGGAGGCGCCCCTGGAGCGGGCACCGGTCCTAACGTGGCTTCTGTCGCGACGCCATCCTCCTGAGGTCCTGCGCGGCGAGGCTGCTTCTTCTTGGGGATGGTCTCCAGAGGGCCTTCATTTCTGCTGTCGGGGTCGTCGATTGCAGCGGCTTGAAAGGCGCTCTCAAGGGAGCACACCGCGTCTCTCTCTTCACATGGGACCGTGATGATTCCTCCGCTTCCTGGCATCTTGAGAACATTGTAGCCGTGATGAGTGACTGCCATGAACTTGGCTAGGGCTGGATACCCGAGGATGGCATTGTATGGCAGGCGGATGTGCGCGATGTCGAAGTTGATGAGCTCGGTGCGGTAGTTCTTGCGCTCCCCGAAGGTGACACGTGGGCGGACCTGCCCTATCGGTGTGGTGGAGCCATCGGTCACTCCTGAGAAAGGCTTGGTGGGATGGAGCTGCTCATATGGCACTTGGAGGTTGTCGAACATGTCGACGGACAGGACATTGAGCCCTGCATCGCCATTGATGAGGGTCTTGGTGACCTGCACATTGCTGATGATTGGGGAACACAACATAGGGAGGGTGCCAGCGGTGGCTGCGCACTTGAGCTGATCCGCCGAGCTGAAAGTGATGGCGTAGTGGGACCACCTGAGCGGGCGCGTGGCCTCGGGCTTGGGGAGCACCGCGTTCACCTTGCAGGCAAACTACTTGAAGATGCGCTGAGAGGCTGGGGCCTGGGCACCGCCCAAGATGCAGGCGACCGCACGCGGCTCCTGGAAGCCCCCAGCCCCCTCGTCCTGGTGGTGGTCGTCGTTCCTTCTTAGTGGCGACAACGGGGGAGGACCGATGTTGCCCTGGGGGCGATCCTCGCGAGGTGGGTCCCTCCAAGCACCGTCACACGGCTGGTCCTGCCAGCGGTCCTCATGAGGTCGGTCTTGCCACTCCTTGCGCAGGCCACGGTCGTCCCAGCGTCCGCCTCCACGTCCTCCTCCGCTGCCATAGCCCCGGTCGTTGTGCTCGGGGCGTCGACCGTAGCGTCCCTCGCATATGGCTCTGAGCTCTTGACAGTCACTGGTGTTGTGGGTGTTCAGGTTGTGGAAGGCGCAGAATGGTCGGCTGTTCTTGGATGACTTGGGCTGATCTCTGCCCCGCTTGATGTCGGGCTCCACTGCGAGCACATCTACCTCCTTGCGCTTTACGTCCTTGGCCTTGGCTGGTGGCTCAAGGAGAGAGAGGTGCCCCTCCACAGCTCTTGCGCACCTATTCGCCAGGTTGAACAACTCCTGAGATGTGTAGAGCTCCTCATGGATGGCGAGCTCTTCCTTCATCTTGATGTCACAGACGCCGTCGGGGAACATGGAGATGATGGCCTCATCTGTGACCTTGGGGATCTTGAGGTGGGTGTTGTTGAAGCGCTGGATGTACTTCTGGAGGGTCTCTCCTGGCTACTGCTTGATGCGGTGCAGGTCACCCGCGGCCGGTGGACGGTCGCGAGTGCCCTGGAAGTTGGCGACGAAGCGGTCGCGCATCTCGCCCCAGGAGGAGATCGAGCCGTGCTGCAGGTTCAGGAGCCGGGAGCGAGCTCCATCCTTGAGAGCCATGGGAAACCAGCTCGCCATGACCTTTTCGTCGCTGTTGGCCGCCTCGATGCTCAGCTCATAGAGATGCAGGAACTTCGTGGGGTCGGCGGTACCGTCGTAGCGAGGAGGCAGATCCGGCTTGAACTTGCCCGGCCAGGCGATGCTACGCAGCTCGGGAGTGAAGGCGTGACAGCCAGCCATGGTTGCCGTGGCCCGCCTCGGAGGTGGAGCTTGGTCTTGACGAAGTGCGTGCTGCACTGCTGCGGGCGGTGCGCAGTCTTGACGAGGTGGCGCGGGGAGCGCAGGTGCAGCTTCTCACGGCTGCGGAATTTCTTGGCAGCTTCTCTCTTCACGCGCGGTCGCCGAGCGTGGCGGATCACGTCGCGGAGCCGCGCGCCTTGGTGCTAAGGTGAGGTCTTGGGGCTAAGGTGGTGGAGGCACGCCATGAGCCCCGTCGCCCGCGGCTGGTTGAGGGGGAGGCAGAGAGTGGGACGGCGCCGGAGAGCCCCCCGCGGCGCGGACGAGCTCGGCGACGCGTTCGAGCCAGTCCTCGTAGAGGTCGTCGATGGGGCGGTAGCACATGAGCTCGTTCGCTGCGAGGAGCGCGGCCCATGCCTCCATGGGAGCGAAGTGTGCGTGAGACAAAGAACCGGCAGGGGTCAGCGATGGAGTGGCAGTGTGGCCGTCCTGCCGCACCAAAGGATGCAACAAGGACGCCTGCTACTCATTCCCCGCCGGGCCGGTGGCAGAATTGGCGGCGGGGGACGGAGAATAGCGATGTGGCCCGCCGACGGGAGCTGTCTGAGAGACGCGGGTGGTGAGGGCAGCCCGACGCTCAGCTCGAGCACGGCGAGCATCCGCCATGGAGACGACGGAGCGACGAACTGATGGAAGGGAGGCTACGGCGCCCCCCTACCTGGTGTGCCAAATGTCGGATGTGGGGTTCCGGCAAACCTTTAAGGTTCGAACACTGGGTTGCGCGCGAAGTCTTTCCTACCTACTAATCTACGCCCTAGCTCACTAAGATCTCGCAGACGAACTCGACGAACTCGCAACACAGAAAGACACAAGATTTATACTGGTTCGGACCAGTGTGGTGGTGGTGGATTGCCTCTAGGGCTGATGGTGAACAGTACAAAGGAAGAATAGCCTCCCGAGGTTGAGGTGTTCTTGAGCTCGGTGAGCTTGTGTGTGTGAGGATGGTCTGAATGATCCGTCCCCGAATGATCTGTGCCTTCATGATCCATCCCCTCTCTCTCTCTCTCCCGCCCTTGCTAAGGTGGTGGCTAGCCCTATTTATATTGGCCCTGGTCCTCGTCCCAAATATCGAGCGGGAAGGGAGCCAACAATGGCGGGCTAATTCGAAGGGGGACAACTAGTACAAGCTATCCTGACAAAAGTGGTCTTCGCCTGCCAAAGGCTCTGGTGTTGACGCCGTCTTGGGCTCCATGATGACCTCCATCTTTCCGTCCTCCTGGTCTTGGTCTTGTTGCACCAATATAGCAACCTTTGCATGATGCCTCGGTACTCTTCGCCTGTGCTGGCCTCCTTAGCACCAAAGACGAAACAAGGACGCTGCGCGTGCTGGCGCCTTCCTGGTGTCGTGCGTCATGGCTCACGTCATGAGGGTCTCGTGAGGTTTGCCCCGCCTTGATATCTCCGCTCCTCGTGAGCCTGCCTAGCTAGGCTACTCCCAAGGAGGTCTTGCATCGTCCGCCTCACGAGGCTTGGACCCTCGCGAGGGTCTTGTATGCTTTGTTGGTGAAGATGGGCCGTATGGCCTGCAGGCTCAGCCACGCCGCGGGCCGCGGGCAGGCAAGTCGAGGTACCCCCGTTCCCAGGACGCGGACATACGATGTGACGGTAAAGCTTTGTAATGCCCCGGTCCTAATAAAGCGAGAGATGGTTGTGCACGAGGAGGGCGAGATCATGCAGACGGAACAGGACCTGACGATGGGCCTCTCCGTGCTCTCGATGGACCTCAGCTTGCTCCACTGCCCCTTATGCCTCTGCCCCTTGAAGCCTCCAGTATATGAGGTTCGAATACACCTCGTCCGTTCGGCTGATCGAGCAAGGTGCAGGTTTCTTGATTGATGTGTTATTCGATTGATTTGTGCAGTGCATGGGAGGGCACCTGGCCTGTGCGGACTACTGCGTCGGGCGCCCGGGAACCAGTGGCAGTGCCAGAAGTGCGAGCATGGCGGTGGCTTCGACGTGCGGAACACGACGGTGGACGATGTCCGCTCCTCGGTGAGGGTGGAGTGCCCGCACGAAGGTTGTGGGCTCTACGACACTTACCACAAGCTCGCCGATCACTAGAGCATGTGTCCGATCGCGCCCTGCAAATGCCTCGTGCCCGTCTGCGGCTACGAAAGCCCGCCACTGGCGCTCTCCAACAACATCAGCACAGTGCATCTCATGCCCATGCACAGGATCCAGTATGGCAAGGCGCTCCAGCTTCAAGTGCGACTATCGGAGCCATGACTCTTGCTGTTCGCGGAGGAGGACGGCCGCGCGTTTTTCTTGGTCGGTGGCGTGCTCGACATCGGTGCGCCTATCGCCGTGTCGGTTGTCTGCATCAGAGCGGGGGCATCCCAACTGTCGCACTATGTGGCCAAGCTATGGGCGGACGGCCCGCCGGGGGAGCCCAAAGGAAGGAATGACGCCGTCAAGGTGGAAATGGAGGTGACAAGCAGCAAGGATCCCGGCGGCGTCGCCGTGCAGGAGCTGACCTTCTTCACAGTTCCACCCAAGCTGCTGGCCGGGGCTAAGCTGGTGTCCCTCCACATTCAGATTGACAAGCTCACGTCCTAAATTATTCTATAGTGCCTTCTGTTTATCTTAGTAATATGCTAATATAGGGGTTAGCTCGGTCTACTTTAGCTTAAGAGATGGTGGGTTTTGGTGGCCATGCAACAATTACTTCGACATCAGATCAACAGTTAAAGTAATTTCCAATAGTTGAATGGATATTTTGTGTCTGTTGGATATGAAGATCCTTTGGGTAAGAAGTATAAGAGCATCTCCAATAGCTTGTCTATATGAATGTCTATACTCATTTTCCACGACGTGAGCCCAGAACAGGCGTCCAACAGCTTGTCTATATGGTCGTCCAAATATATACATCCTCTAAATCGACCTCGACAATGTCCACGCCTGGACAATGTGAAGGCGTCATCTAAACTCAGCCGCAGCCATGATTTTTTCCTCTCCCCAGCGACGGACCACCTGTCATGGTCCCTGTATATAGACGTTCTGATGCAAAACTGGACGTGTATATGAGGGAATATTTTTATACCATTTTCTATATGAATATATAGACATCCAAATATACAAATGCTATTAGAGATGCTCTAACAGCTTATATGCTTGTTTGTTCAGGAAGTGCTGCATACATGTGCGAGTTGACGCGACACATCGAAGTAGTACTACTAGTAGTACTCCCTCCGATCCTAATTTCTCTGTGCATAATAAGTCGAGCCGCAGATACCAAGGAGGGTCTGGTTGTGTCTATACATGGACAACCCACCCGACTGCGCACCAGGCAAACGAAGCTCGTGTCACGTTGGTGGCGTGTGCGGCCCGTGCATTAACCAAAACCTCGTGCCTCCAGCTTAGCCTCCACGTTTTAAACTTCTCAATCTCAAGTCCAAGGAGCAACGTGAAACCTATGCTAGAGCCAATCGGATGGTTGAGAACACTAGAATTCGTAGCTACAGATGTGTATGTGAGAGAGGACGAGTGCGTGCGTACACCTCTTGTCTTCCTGTATAACATACTCCCAAATTACCCATTGCAAACTACTCGTCACAAAAATGGATGTATCTAGAACTAAAATACATCTAGATACATCCAAACCTGCGACAAGTAATTCGGGGCGGAGGGCTAAACTCAAAGTACAAGTGTATGTGGGTGGCATTGACCTAGGGAGCTAGAGATGGTGCATGCGAAAAGTCCCGAGATATAGGTGTGTGCGTGGGAAAGAGGGAGGGAGATGATATGTGTCGATGTAATCGTGTGAAAAAAGACTAGTCTATAGCTCGCTACCCCAATAACCGTAAGATATGTATCTGACGGTGCTAGTTATTGCACGTACACAACAGTAGAAAAAGAAGTACCATGGCATATTCTACAGCACGACTGAGAACACGTGCCCACGTTACACCATCCGGGAATAGTGCACCACTTTGAAACTAGAACCATCAATAAATTTTGAGCTTGTGGCTCATCACATTCCAAATTACTACGACCATGCTATATTTAATTGCAAACATGTTCACACCGATCACAACCTAAACGGTTTCCCACTTAGGAGTGTATTAGTAGTACTCGGTTATAAATACTACTATTCCAAGATGACGACACATTCCTCCTCAACTCCTCATCCACAAAAAACAATCAAGTCATTCATCATCATTCCCTTGCATCTGCCATGGCCAGCATGAGTTCTGGGTCGAGAGGTTTCCACTAGGGAGAGGCGAGCATGGAAGAGGAAGCACGACAGATGTCCCGCCTCACCGCGAAAGCAACCGATATGTCCAGTCGTGCAGCAGTAGCAGCACAGAGGTCCCCTCGCGCCGCCGAAGCAGCACAGAGGTCCCGCCGCGCCGTTGATGTAGCATACTGGTTCGGCCATGCCGCGGAAGCAGCAGAGATGTCCCGCCGCACCGCTGAAGCAGCACGGAGGTCCTGCCGCGCTGCAGCGGCCTGGGAAAATTTCTCGCGGGCAGGCGAGGACTCTTAGAGGCGCATGCATGCGATCGTCCATAGCCAGAGGGATCAGATCTCTGGCTGGGCGAGGTTTGAGGACAAGGCTACCGGCGTCATCCGGCAACTAGGGGAGGGCAATCCGAAGCTTCGGGCCGAGCGCGACCTGCTGAGGGCGAAGCAGGCGGAGGAGACCACTGCCTTGTTGCAGAGGACATGCGTCATCATCAAGAAACTTATGTACGAGAATGCCATGCTCCGCATCGAGCACAACAGGCTGGTGGAGGAATCCGGGGATGCTGCCAAGCAGCGTATTAAGGACATGAAACTGGTGAAAGAGATCACCGCTGCTCGTCGCGAGAACTAGTGTCTACGACCTGCAGCGCATAAAGAAAGTAGAGATCAGCGAGCCGTATCATTGTATGCGTCTTCCTTCTTCTTTTGCCCTTGTGTATTTTGGGCGTAGCTGCATGTGGATTTTTAATTATATTTCTAATTATGTAAGACAATTATTATCCACTCTCGTCGTCCTTATATATATTCATCAGTCTTGCAATAAGTCGCAGTAGATGCTATATAGGTCCGTCGGATCTTACATCAAGATCCGTGCAAAATTTTCTTTTCAGATTTTCTTTTTTCTCTCTGAAATCTCAGTCGAGTGAGACATAGCCACACCATTAAACAGAGGCTCGGGCGCCATTAATGGAGACCTTGGGAGAGAGGTGGATTGAAGATGGAGGTCAAAGGGCTCTCCTCCCAATAAGCACGCGCAGGGTTCAGATCGCACGCCCCCCGTACTCAAATAGCTACCCTGCACGGTGCCTCCTAGCTAATAAAAAAAGGGGACGCGAGGCGGCACGTAGATGGTAAATAGAACGCCCATGGTTTCAATAATACATGTGTTTCCGATTGTAACATGACAACACTTGTTCCAAAATGACTTTGTTGATTGTTAATGTATGCACCTTCGCAAATCAGACAGCAAAATTACCACAACATGTTGGTGCCATGTCATGAAACCAAGCCAAGTTTCTTGATTTTCATGCGTGTTTTGGATTTACAGGAATTAAAAAACCAAGTTTCTCAATGTTTCCAGCCAAGCCACGATGCTCGGATGTTTGAATTTCATTCCCATTTCTTGCATGGGACCTAGAAATTTACCCGAGGACACACATGTGATTTTTCAACCAGCTTTGGTGCACTGGAGCATGTGCTTGTATTTCAAATTTGAATTATGCACAGAAAGCTGACACGTTCCCTCTCAGAACAACGAACCTTCTTGAGAGAAGCTCCGGTTTGCAAGAAGCTTATACCAAAACTTATTCCTATTTGGCCAATTTTTTTTACAACAACATGGTAGTACCATGACATGACACTATGCCAAGTTTCATGATTTTTAGGCATTTTTTGGATTTTCAATAATTTTAAAACGAAGTTTCTCAATGATCTCGGCCGAGCCACGATGGCCAAATGTTTGAATTTCATTCCCATTTCTTGCATGGAACCTAGAAATTCACCCGAGGACACACATGTGATTTTTCAACCAACTTTGGTGCACGGCAGCATGTGCTTGTAGTTCAAATTTGAATCATGCACATTAAATGACTAGAAAATCAATTAATGTATAAAAAAGGCCAAACAAACCCGGTATAATTCCAAAATTTAACAGGGCACTCATGTAGTTCTATGCTGCCTCTGTAAAGAAACTCAAGGGGGGCAGCGTATATTGTTTCGCACTCAAAGGTGACATGTTCCCTCTCAAAACCACGAGCCTTCTTGAGAGAAGCTCCGGTTTGCAAGAAGCTTATACCAAAATTTGTTCCTATTCGGCCATTTTTTTCCCACGGCATGGTAGTACCATGACATGACACCATGCAAAGTTTCATGATTTTCAAGCGTTTTTGGATTTACAAGAATTTTAAAACCAAGTTTCTCAATGTTCTCGGCCGAGGCACGATGCCCAGGTGTTTGAATTTCATTCCCATTTCTTGCATGGGACCTAAAAATTCACCCGACGACAGACATGTGATTTTTCAACCAAATTTGGTACACGGGAGCATGTGCTTGTAGTTCAAATTTGAATTATGGACATTGAATGACCAAAAACTCAATTAAGGTATAAAAATGCCAAACGAACTCTCATGTAGTTCTATGTTGCCTCTATAAAGAAACTCAAGGGGGTAGCGTATATCGTTTCACACTCAAAGGTGACATTTTCCCTCTCAGAACCACGAGCCTTCTTGAGAGAAGCTCCGGTTTGCAAGAAGATTATACCAAAACTTGTTCCAAATATGCCCAATTTTTACCACAGCATGTTAGTGCCATAACATGACAGCATGCCAAGTTTCATGATTTCCAGGCGAGTTTTGGATTTACATGAATTTAAAAACCAAGTTTCTTGATGTTCTCGGCCGAGTCACGACGCCCAAATGTTTGAATTTCATTCCCATTTCTTGCATGGGACCTAGAAATTCACCCAAGGACACACATGTGTTTTTTCAACCAACTTTGGTGCACCGAAGCATGTGCTTGCAGTTCAAATTTGGATTATGCACATTAAATGTCCAGAAACTCAATTAATGTAAAAAATGCCAAACGAACCCGGAAAATTCCAAAATTTAACAGGGCACTCATATAGTTCTATGTTTCCTCTGTAAAGAAAATCTGGGGGAGGCAGTGTATACCGTTTCGCACACAAAGGTGACATGTTCCCTCTCGAAACCATGAGGATTGTTGAGAGAATCTACGGTTTTGCAAGAAGCTTATACCAAAACTTGTTCCATTTCAGCCAAGAATTATAGACATATGAAAACAGGGTTTAGATTATCCCGAACATCTCGCCACCTAGACCAATGTACTATGATTTGAATTCAGTATAAAATGGATACAAATATTTGAATTGGAGATCGTATGTCACATGTAGTTTATAGTGAAATATGATTGCTGCTATATGCATGTTTTTTGTTATCAAGATAATATTTAAATGATTGTATAACTTGACAACAATCGTATTCAAATAAGGAAAATTGATTCAAATTTAGTCCATATGGTAGACGACAATATATATGTTTATAGCGTGGAGTAAAATGTTCATATATGATGGAAGATCAAAATGTAGGACTACATCCATTATAAACCGCAAGGTCACCTAACGATATATTCGAATTCAACTTAACGTGGATTCAAAAATTGAAATTCAAAATCCTGGCATTTGTAAACATATAAAAAGGTACATGACTCTTTCTTTTGGTGGGAATTGATTTGTTTTTTGTTGTTGTTGAGCGAAGTGCGAATCGATTTGGTACTGTACAGGGTAGTCTTGTTCTCCCATTTTTTTACATTTTTCTTGTAGTTTTTTCAATGACATTTATAGAAATATAGTAAAAGGGGACATGCCTCTCTTGTGTCTTGTATGAATTGTTTTTTGTGCACGTTAAGTTTGTTCTCCCGAACAAGGAATCTGTGCCTTGTTATCCCGAAATTTTCAAGCTCGATTATCTTTTGTCTCAACTACTTTGAAACACCCGCCTCTTCAACCCGAGCCGCGCCTTGTTATCCTGAAATTTTGATGCGCGCAAAAACTCCCTCCTCATTCAAAATCGGTCCCATAGACCAGACATGCAAAATCCCCCTTCTACCCCTCAGCCGGAAATGCCGGTTCGACATCGCAGTGTCAAAACCGGTGGGGGTACGCTGGTAACTTACCCTACATTTCTAATAAGCGCGTCCCTAAGCCATGGCTCCCCCTACATTCCCCTTCGTCCCCACATTCGTACACCGAGGCCGCCAAAGCCCACGAAACCCCACGCTTCTCGGTCGGCCTCCCAACCGCCGCCCAGCCGAAGACTCTTCCCCGACGATGTCGTCCACCACAACAGCTCGCCGTCCCTCATCCACCACACCGGATGAGGATCCATCGTCGATCTCGTCGTCCCGCTGGATCAGCCGCCCCGTCCACCACCTCCAAGGAGCTGCCCCGACATTCGCCTCGTCTATCGCGCCACCTCCATCCCCACAGCGCTGTCTTGACCCGCCCCACCGAAACCGCAGCACCCTCACCAATTCCTCCGATGAAGCCGAGGACAACTCTGTAACGCCCCAAGACCGGAGCTTCAGGTGCCTTCCATGATTTCTGGGTTTCGTCGTGTGATTTGTTTGGTCAGTTGCATTTCATCTTTGCATCATGTGCATTTCATCATGTCATCATGCAACCCGTTTTAAAACTCACTAAATAAATTGCATGGATCTTCGGTCCATTTAAACCGAGGGAATTCACATGGTGATTCTCTTTATAACATATCCTCCCGATATTAGGGGGCTATATTAAATATTCCAATAATTTGGATTCACCCATAAACACACTTGCAAAATATCCCAATGCCTTTGTTATCTTAATTCTTGGTCTCCAACATTGCCATATATTCTTTCATCATATTCCGGAGCTCCACCAAAAATCCGAACATTTTTGGACACCTCTAATTCCTAGTCCTTGTTCAAACCATTTGAATTAAATTCAAATGACTTTGAATTAAATTCTTGCAATCTTGCCTCTCCTATTTTTCGTGGACCGTGCACATTTTTACGAGTCCATGAAAATTATCCTAGTGCCCAAATTCCTTCTCCAACCTTTTCTTTCTCTTATTAATGTCTTTGCTATTTGCTATTTTTGGCAAATAAAAAGAAATGAGAAAGAGAGTAGGAGAGAGAGCAGCCCAGCAGGCCCCTGGCCGTTTTCCTCTCCACTGGGCCGGCCTCCTAAGGCCCAGCAGTGGCCAGCTACCAGAGGCCCACCTATCCCTTCCTAACCTAGCCCACACAGCCTTCAGCACCCCTCCTCCTCGTTCCCTCGCGCCGCCAGAGCCTCCTGCTCGATCCTCTCGCTCCCTTCCTCACCTTACGGCGCGACCAGGAGGGGCTCCCGATCCCAGTCCCGAGCTCCTTCGACCAGCCGGAGCCCTCGCCGGCTACCCCAGAACTGCGCCGCTCCTTCTGCATGTCATCGTCCGCGACCACCAGGAGGCCGCTGCCTCGCTCCGCCCCTTCAATGAACTGCACCGCGGCTCGCCTCGCGCCTCTGCTGCCGGCAAACGAGGCCGCTGGAGCATGCCGCCATCGACCTCCTCGGCCACTCGGGTCGTGCCGTCTATTCGTCGTGCCCTCCTGCTCTTATGCCGTGCTCCGGCCCCGTCTCTACACGCGCGCGTCCACCGGCACCGTCTTGCTCCATCGCCTGCTTCCTCTGTTCTCCTTCCCATGCACCGGCCCCTTCTCCCATGTGCCTCCCTCTGCAGCGCCAGGCCGCGACTGCGCCTTCCTCTCCTGCACCTCGCCCCGGACGCCGACAAGCCCGCCGCTGTCCTCCAGGGTCTCTCCCTTCCTTCCTGTCGCCTGACTCTCTTCCGGCAGCGCCGCCGCGCCTGCACCCCGCTTCTCATGCAGACCACCTCGTCTCCTCGCCTGCGTTGCTCCCCTGCATCACCACCATGCCATGCTCGTTGTTGCATCATGAGTTGCCTTTCGTGACTGCCCGCATCAAGCTTCCACCTCGGCCATC
>NC_041384.1:241150499-241158398 GCF_002162155.2 Triticum dicoccoides | reverse complement strand
TGGCCCCGAACATCTACGGACATGTACGACTTCCGTTGCCCGAAATACCGTGGGTCACAAGTGCTGTGAACGACTACCGTCACTTGGGTTCGACAAGATGCCGAGTACCACTACGTTTGCCATGTACATCTACACCAAGACCGGACCGACAAGTACTGCGAGAATGTTTGTACCTCTACCGTCGTCGTGGATCCGACAAGTACCCCTACAACAAGTGTACCTCGACCGTCATCTTCGGAATCGCTAAGAACGTCAAGTACCCCTTCAAGATGACGAGACCGGCAAGTTCGAATGACCCCAAGTACCTCTCTGAAACGACCGAGTACCATTACCGTCGGACGCTCGAACGACTACATGCCGAAACATCAAGTTCCTTGATGAACCATGTATGACTACCGTTTCTCGTGGATTCACCTAAGTACCATGAAATGGACGACCCTACAAGTTACCGTTGCCGTGTACGACTACTGTCGCCTTGGAGATAATGGGTTCATCAAGTACCTCTTTGGAAAAGTACCACTACTTCCCTCGACGACCCGTGAGCGACTACTTCCTCTACGAATTCGTTCCGCCTAAAATGCACGCTTCGAAGGTATAACCCCGAGACGACCGTCCGAGAACATTTGCATGTGTTGTATGAGATGCACCCGTTGTCTGCACCATGTCCGAGTTGTCACTTGCTCTGTCCTCCTCTTTTGCCGCTAACCCGTGGGGACCCGATATCCGGGAGCACCCCACCATCCTTGCATGACACGCTCCCGTCACTTTTCCTTTTGCACCGGCATCTCAATCGAGTTACCGGAACCGAAATGTTGTCGTGGCATCATTTTCGGATTCGTTGTTGTGGCACCCTTTTCGTTTCCGCCACGATGACAAATGCTTCATATCATGCTCTTGTCAACTTTTCCAAATTGCATAAAACTTGCAAACGTCATCCGCATCATGATAACATCATCAAGAATGTTTAAATTGTTGTTTGCATTAATTTGCTAAATGCATATGGGGATTTACCAGAATTGTTGTTGTTGTTGTTGTTGTTGTTGTTGTTGTTTCCAGCCTCATTTAAAAGGCCTAACTATGTTTTCTACTCATGTTTCACCTCTTTCCATGTTTAACAACATTTAATATTGTTGGGTACATAATCGGGAGTGAACTAAACAATTGATGTGGTGTTTCGTCAATAAGCAACTCGTTGCATATTGAGCTCCACTTAATTTGTACTATTGTTTGTTGCACTTTGCCATGCCATGCATAATTAAACCGGACATGCATCATACTTGGTTGTGCATCATGCCATGTTTATGTGATGGTTGTTTATTATGTTGTTTGCTTCTTTCTTGTGATGCTTCTTCGGGTTAGTTCCGATAACGTCGCGTTTGTGAGGATCCATTCGACTATGTCCGTTTGTCTTCTTCATGGACTCGTTCTTCTTCCTTGTGGGATCTCAGGCAAGATGACCATACCCTCGAAATCACTTCTATCTTTGCGTGCTAGTTTCTCGATCTATTGCTATGCCGCGATACCAACCAATTGCTATATC
Organism: Triticum dicoccoides; assembly: GCF_002162155.2. Taxonomy (NCBI): domain Eukaryota; kingdom Viridiplantae; phylum Streptophyta; class Magnoliopsida; order Poales; family Poaceae; genus Triticum; species Triticum dicoccoides. Next base: position 241,156,858 of record NC_041384.1, on the reverse strand, counting down.
ATGCCTCCCATATTGCCATGTCAAGCGTCTAACCCACCTTTTCCTAGCAAACCGTTGTTTGGCTATGTTACCGCTTTGCTCAGCCCCTCTTATAGCGTTGCTAGTTACAGGTGAAGATGGAGTTTGTTCCTTATTGGAATGTGATTATTGTTGGGATATCATTATTATATCTTGTTTACTTTAATGCACCTATATACTTGGTAAAGGGTGGAAGCCTCGGCCTTATGCCTGGTGTTTTGTTCCACTCTTGCCGCCCTAGTTTTCCGTCATACCAGTGTTATGTTCCTTGATTTTGCGTTCCTTACGCGGTTGGGTTATAATGGGAACCCCTTGACAGTTCGCCTTGAATAAAACTCCTCCAGCAAGGCCCAACCTTGGTTTTACCATTTTCCACCTAAGCCTTTTTCCCTTGGGTTCTGCAGACTCAAGGGTCATCTTTATTTTAAACCCCTGGGCCAGTGCTCCTCTGAGTGTTAGTCCAAACTAGAGCACCGTGCAAGGCCGTCCCTTAGCAACTTGGGTTACGTTGGCTCCTGTACGCTTAGGTTATCCGGTGTGCCCTGAGAACGAGATATGTAAAGCTCCTATCAGGATTTGTCGGCACAGCGGGTGGTCTTGGTGGTCTTGTTTTACCATTGTCAAAATGTCTTGTAACCGGGATTTCGAGCCTGATCGGGTCTTCCTGGGAGAAGGCATATCCTTCGTTGACCATGAGAGCTTGTGATGGGCTAAGTTGGGACACCCCTGCAGGGTTTTGAACTTTTGAAAGCCGTGCCCGCGGTTATGGGCAGATGGGAATTTGTTAATATCCAGTTGTAGGGAACTTGACACTTAATTTAATTAAAATGCATCAACCGCGTTTGTAGCCGTGATGGTCTCTTTTTGGCGGAGTCCGAGAAGAGAACACGGTCTCGTGTTATGCTTGAACGTAAGTAGTTTCAGGATCACTTCTTGATCATGATAGTTTATCGACCGAGCTTTGCTTCTTTTCTCTCTCTCATTTGCGTAAGTTAGCCATCATATATGCTAGTGCTTGCTGCAGATCCACCTCACTACCTTTTCCTACCTATAAGCTTAAATAGTCTTGATCGCGAGGGTGTGAGATTGCTGAGTCCCCGTGACTCACAGATACTTCCAAAACCAGTTGCAGGTGCCGATGATGCCAGTGCAGGTGACGCAACCGAGCTCAAGGAGGAGCTCGATGAAGACCTTGGTCGTCATTTTGTTTTGTTTCCTTTTGATCAGTAGTGGAGCCCAGTCGGGGCGATCGGGGATCTAGCATTAGGGGTTGTCTTTCTTTATTTGGTTCCGTAGTCAGAGCTTGATTGTATCTGGATGATGTAATCTATATTTATGTATTGTGTGAAGTGGCGATTGTAAGCCAACTCTTTATCTCTTTCTTATTCAGTACATGGGATGTGTAAAGATTACCCCTCTTGCGACATGCCTACTATGCGGTTATGCCTCTAAGTCGTGCTCCGACACGTAGGAGATATAGCCGCATCGTGGGTGTTTCAAGTTGGTAATCAGAGCCTTCCCCAACTTAGGAGCCCCCTGCTTGATCGAATCGCTGATGTTGTTGAGTCTAGAAAACATGTTTTGAGTCTTATAGGATTATATATATCGGAGAGTAGGATTCTTTTTACTCCTTAGTCCCTTCGTCGCTCTGGTGAGGCCTCATGACGTAGAGTTTTGCCTCTTCTCTCCTCAAATTTCACGAATTATTTTTAGGATCACGCGGGTATCTTGGAATCATTCCGATGGTTTTGCGACGAGAACATTGTTCTTGGTGCCTCCTGCCATTTAGGGGTTGTGGCAGTGTCCTGGGGAGTTGAGCTCCGAGGTGTTGTCGTCACAATTTTATCGTTGCAGTTCTGGAATACCTGAGTTCGCCGACATTGAAAATATCTTTTATGCAGTTGTTGGTGAGATAACCTCGACGCCACCCAGTACTGGGGCGGGAATTCGGGAGTATTGCCATAACTCATATAATGGATGCTTTTCGAAGGTTGAGGTAAATTATTTCTGAAGGTTTCTTGGTTATGTGTTGAAGGATGGATACACCTGGATGTAGGATTTGCTAGTTTTGGGTGTGATATTATGCTTCCCCTGTATCCCCAACACCTGATTACATAACTAGAAAGTTTTGGGAGTTTATAAGTGGGAATTCAAGTAGCTCCTAGAATATCTTTCCAACAAACACATGATACGATATGGGATCTATCATATGTTTGTTTTCGGCTTATTCTGCAAGCCAATCCTTTGTTATGTTTTGAGTTGTGGTATTCGAGTTGCTTCAATGTCAAATGTTGATTCGATACCTTTCTTAAGCGGTCTTCTCATATTTCTATGTGAATTCTAATCCTTCATGATAATCGAGATTGTCATGTCAATCCTTTTCAACCGGTGTGTTTCTCTTCAAGTGGATCCGATCTTTTTCAACATCCACAAGATCACCTCTCGGTTTTCCCAACATTGTTTGTTTCATTTGTCCTCAAGTTGCCTTTGTTTTCCCGCCCACCCATCCCTTTTCCTTCAAGGAATCAGATGTCTTAATCAAGTATCCACCTTATGGATGTGAAGCCTCTCCATTCTTTTACGTCAATGTTATTATCCGGTGATTTTGAGGAAGATTCTAATGGAGCTTCAAGTTCATCATTCTCCATTCTTTTCTTCTCCAGTGGATTCAATTCAAGCTTTGTCGATCATATCCTATCCTCATTTCAAATGTTTTCCCATACCGGTGCACCTCTTAATCATTCACTTTTCGCTATTCATTTGTTCTGGAGTATTGAAGATATCTCAGAAGAATCACGTTTTCATTCTCAATCCGTTCAAGTTATTTCAACGTTCTTAAATCTTTCAAGTTATTTAACTCAACCGGTGCAATCTGCTTTTCAAGCAATCTCTTCAATGGTGTTTATTTTGAGTGGGCCCTAACCCATAGGTCTTTTCCCAGGATCTTACCTGACTCTTCTAATTTTTTCTGGAGGTATTCTCAAATTCTTTTCGAAGTTTGACGTAAGAATGATTCATCATCGGTCAGATGGTTTCTCCAAGATCTTTCAAATTATTGTCATCGTCGGTTCAACCTTTCTAATTTTCATCCCGGAGTATCTCAACAATTTATGGTGGTGTTCTCATCGTCATTCTCAACATTTGTAGACCGAAGAAGAGTTTCTCTTAAATCTTGCTCCATTCTCTTCAAGATCCATGGTTCTAGCGTTATGCCATCCTCTCATAATTATTTTCGATTGTGAGAATTCTTTTCACCCATCCGGAGCATTTTAGAAGTCTTTTCAGTTTGATTCTCCGGAGGCCATCATTTCAGAAGATTTATTTATTCTCAGCTTTCAGCTCTCGTTCTTGAAATCTTACCGGTGATTCATCCCTTTACTTCAATTGCTTTTCAATTCTTACTGTGGTTCTTCCAAGATTCTTCTTCCTTCGTTTATCATATCAATTTATTCGTTGTTTCAACCCTACCGATGGTTCGTTGAAGACCTTCCCAAGTTGACGCTATATCTATCTTAATCCTTCTCAACGAGAATAAGTAGTATGCCAAATCCGTTGCTTATCATCAATTTAATTGGTTAAGGATAAGCTTAATGTAATTCTTATTCTTGTTTCATCGAGTAAATTCAATTCCTTATTCCGTAGGTTCATCAAAATTCTTGGTTTCAATAGTTCATCTTTTCTTTTCCGGATTCCAAGTTTTCCGCATTATCTCGTCGTGAAGCTCCATCTAAATCATTGCAAGTTTTCACCTTGTGTTTTCAACTTCTCTTTCCTTTTGTTTGGTCATCCTTTTGTTACCGGAGTTTTTTATGGAGGCTCTACATGATGGTTCACCAAGGATTTAATTCCTTCTCGAAGTGTTCATCGAGATTCTTTTCAGAGGAGTTCTAGCATTCTTCATCTTGCATCCCAAAGTCCAATTCGTTCTATCTTATCTTTTGAGGTGGTGTTATGTCATTCTGGATAATTTCCCTTCGTGTTTCATGTTTCACAAGTTTTCAAGAGTGACATATTTAAATCCATCATTTTCTCTTCGCTCAAGTCATCTTTTCAACCCATCAATTTCTTCGAGCATGAGCTCTTCTCAATCCATCAATCTCTTCATTGGAGTTATCTTGGGTTATATTTCACCTAAAGCTTTCCCTAAGGATTGTTGCTATTCATGGTGCTCATAAATGACCCAACTTCTTCATTTATCCTCCGAGTGAATAAGTTTCTCGTCTCCTTGTTCATATCAATCCAATCTATTATTTCCGTTAGTGGCAGAATTTCACCTCAAGATTTCGAGATGTTTTCTATAAGCCCACAACAAGCTTACTCTTTTTGATGTTGGTTTTCCAACAACTCCGTTCGACCCTTCTCCTAAAGATGCTTTTTCAAGCTCATTTGAGGTAAAAGATATTGTTTTCTCCTCCGTTCATTCCATTCCATTCTCTCATTTCTTCCGGAGGCATTGTGATGTTGCTCTCTTCGACCCATCATCTTGTTTTGTCAAGATCATGCTCAATTCCTTCCATTTATAGTCGGAGTGATGTCCAAATTATATCATTCTTATTCCTTCTCTGTCTTGTTTTAACTAGAGTGTTGTCGTAATTGACCTTTATCGTTCCTTGTACTTCTCATTTCGACCGGAGTGCTTGCATGTACTTCTTGTCCGTTGTAACCTTTTCTTATGTCTTTCAACCCACAAGGTTCCCGTAATGTTCCTTGTTCCTCTTTTCTAACGGATTGTTGTCAAGTTTGTTCATCTTCGTTGTATTCTTTCTTTCAATTTGTTCAACCTCCCAAGGTTCATGGTTTCACTCCTTTGTCAAAGAAGCAACTTAGTTTTACCTCTTATCTTCCTGTTCCTTTTCCCTCCGGTGCCATCCTAGATCTCGGGACGAGATCCTCTCGTAGTGGTGGAGTGTTGTAACGCCCCAAGACCGGAGCTTCAGGTGCCTTCCATGATTTCCGGATTTCGTCGTGTGATTTGTTTGGTCCGTTGCATTTCATCTTTGCATCATGTGCATTGCATCATGTCATCATGCAACCCGTCTTAAAACTCACTAAATAAATTGCATGGATATTCGGTCCATTTAAACCGAGGGAATTCACATGGTGATTCTCTTTATAACATATCCTCCCTATATTAGGGAGCTATATTAAATATTCCAATAATTTGGATTCACCCATAAACACACTTGAAAAATATCCCAATGCCTTTGTTATCTTAATTCTTCGTCTCCAACATTGCCATATATTCTTTCATCATATTCCGGAGCTCCACCAAAAATCCAAACATTTTTGGACACCTCTAATTCCTAGTCCTTGTTCAAACCATTTGAATTAAATTCAGATGACTTTGAATTAAATTCTTGCAATCTTGCCTCTCCTATTTTTCGTGGACCGTGCATATTTTTACGAGTCCGTGAAAATTATCCCAGTGCCCAAATTCCTTCTCCAACCTTCTATTTATCTTATTAATGTCTTTGCTATTTGCTATTTTTGGAAAATAAAAAGAAATGAGAAAGAGAGTAGAAGAGAGAGCAGCCCAGCAGGCCCCTGGCCATTTTCCTCTCCACTGGGCCGGCCTCCTAAGGCCCAGCAGCAGCCAACTACCAGAAGCCCACCTATCCCTTCCTAACCTAGCCCGCACACCCTTCAACACCCCTCCTCATCATTCCCTCACGCCGCCAGAGCCTGCTGCTCGATCCTCTCGCTCCCTTCCTCACCTTACAGCGCGACCAGGAGGGGCTCCCGATCCCAGTCCCGAGCTCCTTCGACCAGCCGGAGCCCTCGCCGGCTACCCTGGAACCGCGCCGCTCCTTCTTCATGCCGTCGTCCGCGACCAGCAGGAGGCCGCCGCCTCGCTCCGCCCTTCAACAAACCGCGTCGCGGCTCGCCTCGCGCCTCTGCTGCCGGCAACCGAGGCCACTGGAGCATGCCGCCATGGACCTCCTCGGCCACTCGGGTCGTGCCATCTCTTTGTCGTGCCCTCCTCCGCTTCTATCGTGCTCCGGCCCCGTCTCTACACGCGCGCGTCCACCGGCACCGTCTTGCTCCATCGCCCGCTTCCTTTGTTCTCCTTCCCATGCGCCGGCCCATTCTCCCATGCGCCTCCCTCTGCAGCGCCAGGCCGCGACCGCGCCTTCCTCTCCTGCACCTCGCCCCCGACGCCGACAAGCCCGCCGCCATCCTCTAGGGTCTCTCCCTTCCTTACTGTCTCCTGACTCTCTTCCGGCAGCGGCGCCGCGCCTGCACCCCGCTTCTCATGCAGACGACCTCGTCTCCTCGCCTGCGTTGCTCCCCTGCATCACCACCACGCCATGCTCGTTGTTGCACCATGAGTTCTTGACTGC
>NC_041384.1:241134750-241150010 GCF_002162155.2 Triticum dicoccoides | reverse complement strand
TTGTTGCCTCGGTGCACCTCCGTTCCTGGAATGTTGGACCACCAAGACTTGTTGCGGAGACAGGAACCGCCACAAGACATTTCAGAGATTGCCAAGTACCTCTACCATTGGCCCCGAACATGTACGGACGTGTACGACTACCGTTGCCCGAAATACCGTGGGTCACAAGCACCGTGAACGACTACCGTCACTTGGGTTTGAAAAGATGCCGAGTACCACTACGTTTTCCATGTGTATCTACACCAAGACCGAACCGACAAGTACCGCGAGAATGTTTGTACCTCTACCGTCGCCATGGATCCGACAAGTACCCCTACAACAAGTGTACCTCTACCGTCGTCTTGGGAATCGCTAAGAACGTCAAGTACCCCTTCGAGATGACGAGACCGGCAAGTTCGAATGACCCCAAGTACCTCTTCGAAACGACCGAGTACCATTACCATCAGACGCTCGAACGACTACAGGCCGAAACGTCAAGTTCCTCGATGAACCATGTATGACTACCATTTCTCGTGGATTCACCTAAGTACCACGAAATGGACAACCCTACAAGTTACCATTGCCGTGTACGACTACCGTTGCCTTGGAGATGTTGGGTTCATCAAGTTCCTCTTTGGAAAAGTACCACTACTTCCCTCGACGACCCGTGAACGACTACTTCCTCTACGAATTCGTTCCGCCTGAAACGCATGCTTCGAAGGTATAACCCCGAGATGACCGTCCGAGAACGTTTGCATGTGTTGTATGAGATGCACTCGTTGTCTACACTGTCTTTGAGTTGTCACTTGCCCGGTCCTCCTCTTTTGCCGCTAACCCGTGGGGACCCGGTATCTGGGAGCACCCCACCATCCTTGCATGACACGCTCCTGTCACTTTTCCTTTTGCACCGGCATCTCAATCGAGTTACCGGAACTGGAATGTTGCCGTGGCATCATTTTCAGATTCGTTGCCGTGGCCCCCTTTTTGTTTCTGCCACGATGACAAATGCATCTTATCATGCTCTTGTCAACTTTTCCAAATTGCATAAAACTTGCAAATGTCATCCGTATCATGATAACAACATCAAGAATGTTTAAATTGTTGTTTGTATTAATTTGCTAAATGCACATGGGGATTTACCGGAATTGTTGTTGTTGTTTCCGGCCTCATTTAAAATGCCTAACTATGTTTTCTACTCATGTTTCACCTCTTGCCATGTTTAACAACATTTAATATTGTTGGGTACATAACCGGGAGTGACCGAAACAATTGATGTGGTGTTTCATCAATAAGCAACTCGTTGCATATTGAGCTCCACTTAATTTGTAGTATTGTTTGCTGCACTTTGCCATGCCATGCATAATTAAACCGGACATGCATCATACTTGGTTGTGCATCATGCCATGTTTATGTGATGGTTGTTTATTATATTGTTTGCTTCTTTCCGGTGATGCTTCTTCAGGTTAGTTCCGATAACGTTGCATTTGTGAGGATCCGCTCGACTACGTCCGTTTGTCTTCTTCATGGACTCGTTCTTCTTCCTTGCGGGATCTCAGGCAAGATGACCATACCCTCGAAATCACTTCTATCTTTGCTTGCTAGTTGCTCGATCTATTGCTATGCCGCGATACCTACCACTTGCTATATCATGCCTCCCATATTGCTATGTCAAGCCTCTAACCCACCTTTTCCTAGCAAACCGTTGTTTGGCTATGTTACCGCTTTGCTCAGCCCCTCTTGTAGCGTTGCTAGTTGCAGGTGAAGATGGAGTTTGTTCCTTGTTGGAACATGATTATTGTTGGGATATCATTATTATATCTTGTTTACTTTAATGCACATATATACTTGGTAAAGGATGGAAGGCTCGGCCTTATGCCTGCTGTTTTGTTCCACTCTTGCCACCCTAGTTTTGCGTCATACCAGTGTTATATTCCTTGATTTTGCGTTCCTTACGCGGTTGGGTTATAATGAGAACCCCTTGACAGTTCTCCTTGAATAAAACTCCTCCAGCAAGGCCCAACCTTGGTTTTACCATTTGCCACCTAAGCCTTTTTCCCTTGGGTTCTACAGACTCAAGGGTCATCTTTATTTTAAACCCCCGGACCAGTGCTCCTCTGAGTGTTGGTCCAAACTAGAGCACCGTGCAGGGCCGTCCCTTGGCAATTTGGGTTACGTTGGCTCCTGTACGCTTAGCTTATCCGGTGTGCCCTGAGAACGAGATATGTGCAGCTCCTATTGGGATTTGTCGGCACAATGGGTGGTCTTGGTGGTCTTGTTTTACCATTGTCGAAATGTCTTGTAACCGGGATTCCGAGCCTGATCAGGTCTTCCTGGGAGAAGGCATATCCTTCGTTGACCGTGAGAGCTTGTGATGGGCTAAGTTGGGACACCCCTGCAGGGTTTTGAACTTTTGAAAGCCGTGCCCGCGGTTATGGGCAGATGGGAATTTGTTAATATCTGGTTGTAGGGAACTTGACACTTAATTTAATTAAAATGCATCAACCGCGTGTGTAGCCGTGATGGTCTCTTTTCGGCGGAGTCCGGGAAGAGAACACGGTCTCGTGTTATGCTTGAACGTAAGTAGTTTCAGGATCACTTCTTGATCATGCTAGTTTATCGACCGAGCTTTGCTTCTCTTCTCGCTCTAATTTGCGTAAGTTAGCCATCATATATGCTAGTGCTTGCTGCAGATCCACCTCACTACCTTTTCCTACCTATAAGCTTAAATAGTCTTGATCGCGAGGGTGTGAGATTGCTAAGTCCCCGTGACTCACAGATACTTCCAAAACCAGTTGCAGGTCCCGATGATGCCAGTGCAGGCGACGCAACCGAGCTCAAGGAGGAGCTCGATGAAGACCTTGGTCGTCATTTTGTTTTGTTTCCTTTTGATCAGTAGTGGAGCCCAGTCGGGGCGATCGGGGATCTAGCATTAGGGGTTGTCTTTCTTTATTTGGTTCCGTAGTCAGACCTTGATTGTATCTGGATGATGTAATGCTATATTTATGTATTGTGTGAAGTGGCGATTGTAAGCCAACTCTTTATCTCTTTCTTGTTCAGTACATGGGAGGTGTAAAGATTACCCCTCTTGCGACATGCCTACTATGCGGTTATGCCTCTAAGTCGTGCTCCGGTACGTAGGAGATATAGCCGCATCGTGGGTGTTTCAAACTCGGCGCCACCAAGGAGTTTATGCACTCACCGCTGCATTTTATCTTTCATTTGATCTCACGGGGCTGCCGGTGCTCGATACCGAGCAGCCATGGCGGGTCTCCATCGACGGCACCGTCGCCGGACACTTCATCCACGACGTCTCTCCCCCATGTCGTTGCTTCGTCGGCGGCGACTTCCACACCAGCACTAGCTGCAGCTGCTCCGGCTCTCGCTCGCACTGCTGCTGCTACTGCTCCGGCTCTCGCTCACGTTGCGGCTCTGTTCTTGCTATCGGTCACGCTGCTGCACAGCTCTTGCTTTCGTTCGTGCTGCTGCTCTGCTCTGATATTGCAGTCGGTCGCACTGCTGCTCCGCTCTTGCCCTTGTTCGTGCTGCTGCTCTGCTCTTGCTCTCGCTCGCGCTGCTGCTGCTGCCGCACGACCTCCGACAGCTATAGGAGTTGCTGCTTTAGCACTCGCCCATGGTTTTGCTGCACGACTTGCTATCTGCTAGTGTGTTCCCTGATCGAGCGTCTGCTGATTTATATCACTGCTTCTCTGCTACTAGTGCTCAAACGCCCTAAACATCTATTGCAATGCTCTTCTACTAGTTCAATCAGTTTCGACAGTAAAATTCAGTTTCGACCATAGAGTTCAGTTTCTTTAGTTAAGTTCGGAGTAAACAATATTTATAGCATTTGTCAGAGTGTTCGTGGCGCGGCTGATGCGTTTTACATCTAGCACTTTTTGGTGATGTATTTTACATCATCTATTGCAGATGATATTAGAGTCCCACTTCAAATTAACTTGTATATCTTGTCCTGCTTCATCCTTGCCGCCATACACCTCACCGGAGCTGCTCCAACGATGGAACCATCCATCACAGCAGAGCAGTACCCTTGGCGTCGTTTCCAGAGGCCACAGATCCTCTTCCCTACCTCCGACAGTCACACCAGCATCACCATCCTCCACGTCCAACCCAATGATGCTGAGGTCGACAAGGCTATGCCAAAGAGGTTGTACACTTGTTGCTTCACTTTGTTACTCTGCATTCATGTCGATCTCTCAGGGATCCTTTGCTATGGAACTACTATGGTACTACTATTCGTGCATTTGGTTAGGAGTGGAGCAAAGGAAAACTGCAGAACTTTTTTTCCTTTGGTGTCTCTTTCAAAGAAAAATGGAAGGAATTTTAATATCCAGTTGGACGTCCTATTCAAATTAATATGCATGAAGAACATGACTAATTGCATTACTATCATAATAAGATTCTTATTTTTTCATTTTCACGTGGTTTGACTTTAATTTGACCATGTTTCTCCATTCCTGTGTTCTTCCAATTCATGTGAACCAAACACCGAGGTTCACAGAAATCCTATGTTTCCAAATGCTCTGTTTTGCACATGCATTCCTATCCTATTCCTGTGTTTTTCCTGTCCCTGTGTTTATAGAATCCTCCAATTCTAAGGAGCCCTTACAGATTTACTTCATTTTCAGATAGGCGTCAAAGAAAACTCTGTGTGTTATGTCCTACTCCTGCCGTGTCGTCATCCACCCCACCTGAGGTGGACCATCAACAAAAGCGTTCACTGCAGCAGAGATTCCCCCTGCAAACTTTCTTTCGCCGCCTCGGATCATCTTCCCCGTAGCCGGCAGCCATGCCAACTACATTACCATCATCGACTGAGAAGATGAACCGGAGGACTACACAGTTCCGGAAGAGAGATTGCACTCTTTTGTGTTTGCTTACGTTATACATCAGTTATTATTACCTGCTACTTTATCATTCAAACTTGAGTTTTAAAATGCCCGTGGGTCTCATGTCGAGGGAGCAACGAATAGCAGGAAATGGTACATGTTGAAGCATATATCTCGATGGTCAAAGGGAGCTCCTCAGAGGAGGTTTCAGAGACAGATGACCAGTCCTATATCCCACCTCAGGTGTATGCTCTAAGTTGCAATGTTTATATTTCTCATGTCATGCATATGGTGTCTTGCATTGCTTAGTTTAGACATCATATGCACAATATTGAATTCCATCTGCTTAGTTTAGAGATCATACATGCGAGTGCTAGCTGCTTAGTATATGAATCAATTATGTCAATTATATCATGCCATCATGTATACTTAGACAACATTTATGTGAATTATTTCATCCCAACCTATTTTAGAAAGACATCATATAGTTTTGTCACGTCATTCTGTTTAGATACTCATCATATGTTGAATTATGCCATTATATCATGTTAACTTATCCATCATATATATGAAACTGTGTCATGCTATCCTGTTTAGTTAGGCATCATATATGTGAAATTGTGTCATGCTATCCTGTTTGGTTAGACAACATATATGTGAATTACCACATCTGTCTATCATACAATGTATGTACGTTCAATTTTTTTCTTGTTTATTAGCCATTTGAATTGGAGGGGGTGATGGCAGTATCTAAGGGAGCAAAAACCCGTTCTTCACAAAAGACTGTGCTACCCGTCGATGTAGATAGAACCATGGTTGTACTGGCCCACAAACATGCCCGCCACAAATAATCGACACTCTTCCAAATTGCACACTTACACCGTTGGGTAGAGAACCAGCTACAACCCATCTAACCCCAACCCCAGCGGATAGTAACCCACTTCTAGTTGACAAGGCACCATGTCCACCATAGGGTACCCCCACACGAGCAGCTTGTAAAGCAACTGCAGTGCCCAAAGCACAAAGACCACCACAGCGAACCCAAACTCCACGTTTAAAGTAGAAGAGCAACTGTTCTCAGGTCATATATTCCATAGCTATGGTCCATACTCCTTTGTTGTTGCATCACTATATTTACTCATACCAACTACTTTCGATTTTGAAGGATCCAATTGAAACTCCAATGGCGCAACAGGTATGTTTTAAACCTATTTCTTTAACTGGATTGCCGTTCTAACTTCTTGCTCTATGTTGATTTCAGTTTCAGTTGTATAAACAGTTATGTTCTCATGTGATGCACATTACAAGTGTTGCCAATGATGTGTAGTTTCTCACACTTATATTCTGTCTATGCTGCTGTGTCTTAAAAATATATGAGTTGAAATATGTCTCTATCTTGATTTGGCAACATAAACTAGAATGATATGGACAATACAGTGACCATAGTACATAGATATATGTTTGTTTCATGTTGTTATCCTGTCCACCTTACCACTGAACCGGTTTACCAAAATGAGTTTGGTATACTACATGCTAAACCTGTGATGTGTCTCCTTGTTTCTCTTGTAGTATGCGAACAGAATATTGGAGAAGAGCACCCCACTATGCAATGGTAGAGAAAGTAATGCAGATAAGGTTCAAGATAGTGAGAAAACCCTGTTGGTCTCCAAGAAAGGTGATAAAAACGATCTTGTAGATAGTGAGAAAACCCTATAGTCCTGTGTTGATGTAGTGTTCGAGTTACTAGCCAGTACCGCTGGCACAAGCTCTTCGACCTCGCTGCCTGAATCACTTCAACTTCTTCAGTCTCAGCTACAAGCTGAAAGGCATCAGTCAGCTGTGCTGTGGCAAGAAGCCGAAGGACTGAGTAAGTTCCTGCAGAATTCATATGCATACTCTCTGGTGCAACAGCAAGTGCTGGAGGATTTAAGCGCCAAACAAGAGAAAGTTAATAAGCTTGCTAAGCATCTTGCCAGCATTATGGGTACCCAGGATATTGTTTATTGAGCTCTTCTGAAGTGGTTTCAATTCTGGACTTGTTTTGATGTGGCATTTATTTGCACTGGTTGCCAAGTTTGACAACCAGTGCATATGATATGCTGCTTTGTTCCCTATATTTGCATTGGTGGCGAACTTTGATGCCCAATGGATGTAAAATGTGTAATAGTGGTGATTGCCTAGCGTAAGTTGCTTGCTTATTTATTTCCTTGTTTTCTTGTTTATTTGTTTGCTTGTAGTGAGTGCAGTTCTTTTTCCACGGTTTGCTAGTGGCCGCAATAACCTATTTTTTTAACTAGGCCACAATAACCATGGGCTACATATTTACTATAGTTACCATGGGCCTCCTACGGGCTGTAGAAACAATGGGCCTTCTTAGGACCTTAGAAAGAATGGCCCTTCTACGGGCCGTAGCATCAATGGGCCTTCTACGTGTCGTATGATCGATAACGGTGGCAAAAGTAATAGTAGCAGTTTTATAGCAATCGTAACAGTGGCAACGGAAAAGTAACTTAGCAAAGATCAATATGAAATGAGCTCATAGGAAATGGATCGATATGGATAATTATGTCGGATGGCATTCATCATGCAACTTTTATAACATAGGGTAACACAGAAGTAGCTCTAGTTCATCAATATAATGTAGGCACGTATTCCGAATATAGTCATACGTGCTTATGGAAAAGAACTAGCATGACATCTTGTGTCCTGCCCTCCCGTGGCAGGGGGGTCCTATTGGAAACTATGGGACATAAGGCCTCCTTTGAATAGAGTACCGGACCAATGCATTAGCACCTAGAGAATACATGAACTTCTCAAACTACGGTCAGCACCGGAAGTGGTCCTGACTATTGTCACTCAAGGGTTGCCGGATCATAACACGTAGTAGGTGACTATAACTTGAAATATCGGATCAAGAAGACAAATATATTCATGAAAACATAATAGGTTCAGATCTGAAATCATGGCACTCGGGCCCTAATGAGAAGCATTAGGCATAGCAAAGTCATAGCAACGTCAATCTTAGAACATAGTGGATACTAGGGATCAAACCCTAACAAAAATAACTCGATTACATGGTAAATCTCATCCAACCCATCATGGTCCAGCAAGCCTATGATGGAATTACTCACGCACGGCGGTGAGCACCATGAAATTGGTGATGGGGGATGGTTGATGACGATGATGGCGACGGATTCCCTCTCCGGAGCCCCGAATGGACTCCAGATCCGCCCTCCCGAGGAAGAACTGGGCTTGGCGGCGGCTTCGTATCGTAAAACACGATGGATCCTTCTCTCTTATATTTTTCTCCTCGAAAGAGAATATATGGAGTTGGAGTTCGGGTCGGTGGAGGTCCAGGGGGGCCACAAGGTCGAAAGGCGCACCCAGGGGGGTGGGCGCTGAGGGAGTCCTGGATTATGGGGTCCCCGGGCGTCCGGGCTATGTGATGGGCCGGACTGATGGGCCGTGAAGATACAAGATAGAAGGCATTCCCCCGTGTCCAGATGGGACTCTCCTTTGTATGGATGGCAGGCTTGGCGTTTGGACATGAAGATTCCTTTCTCTATAAATTGACTCTGTACAACCCTAGGCCCCTGTCATGTCTATATAAACTGGAGGGTTTAGTCCGTAGAGGCAATCATAATCATATAGGCTAGACATCTAGGGTTTAGCCATTAAGATCTCGAGGTAGATCAACTCTTGTAAACCCTATACTCATCAAAGTTAGTCAAGAAGAAAGTACGGTATTACCTCCATTAAGAGGGACCGAACCTGGGTAAACATCGTGTCCCTTGTCTCGTGTTACCTTCGATCCTCAGATGCACAGTTCGGGACCCCCTACGCGAGATCGGCCAGTTTTGATACCGACATTGGTTCTTTCATTGAGAGTTCCACTGTGCCGTCGACAGAAGGTTCGATGGCTCAATCGATCATCTACAATGATGATATTTCAGGGGAGAATTTCCTCACCGGCCAAATGTTCGTATTCGGCGGCTTCGCACTGTGTGCCAACTCGACTTGCCACCTCGAACAGATTGATAGCTACGGCCCTGGTCATCAGATCAGTTTCGGGAACCTAAACTAGGTTGCTGATATCTAAGCAGACTTGATCTTCGAAGGGTTCGCGACCCCGACCATCGCTCTGGCCTTAGATTCGGAGCAAACAATCAGGTCCGATGATGGGAGTGTGGAGCCCACCGGACTCTCTGTTGCAAACCGCATTATCAAGGATCCCGAGGCGATCATGTCCATGGCAAACTCGGAATCAGTCCAGGTTCCCCTATCATTGAAAGGCCGGACTCGCCCCCGGACTCCAGATCCAAACTCTCGAAGTCCGCGACAAGTAGGCGGGGCCAGGAGGCTTTCACCCCGGACAGCCCCGCAGACTCTCACTTCCACGTCCAAACCTCGCTCTTAAACAAGGCCCTGGACTTAATGCGATTCCTCAATATTACAGAGGAATCACTTCCAAACTATGCCCATCCCAGACTAGGGGCTGAGGGCGGGGAATTTTATGCCCCACCCACCACTCACTTCATAGCCACTTTCTAAGACTTAACCGACATGCTGGATTATGCCTCCGAAGACATCGACGGCATGGACGACGATGTCGGAGACGAACAAGGCCAAGACCCGCCGATTACCGGACGTTGGACGGCCACCTCCACATATGATGTATACATGGTGGACATACCCAAATAGGATGATGATGCAAATAGGAAAGATCCGGTAGAGGACAAACCTGATGAGGCACCACCGAAACATCGACGCCAATGACTGATATGTCTCCAACGTATCTATAAATTTTGATTGTTACATGCTATTATATTATCTGTTTTGGATGTTTAATGGGATTTAATATACCTTTTAATATTATTTTTGGGGCTAACCTACTAACCAAAGGCCCAGTGCAAATTGCTATTTTTTGCCTATTTCAGTGTTTCACAGAAAAGGAATATCAAACGGAATCCAAACGGAATGAAACTTTCGGGAGGGTTATTTTTGGAACAAATGTGATACATGAGACTTGGAGTGGACGTCAAGAAAGAAACGAGGAGGCCACGCGGCAGGAGGGCGCGCCCCCCACCCTCGTGGGCCCCTCGCAGCTCCACTGATGCACTTCTTCCTCATATATATACCCATGTACCCTGAAAACATCCAAGAGCACCACGAAACCCTATTTCCACCGCCGCAACCTTCTGTACCCGCGAGATCCCATCTTGGGGCCTTTTCCTGTGCTCTGTCGGAGGGGGAATCAATCACGGAGGCCTTCTACATCAACACCATAGCCTCTCTGATAATGTGTGAGTAGTTTACCACAGACCTACGGGTCCATAGTTATTAGCTAGATGGCTTCTTCTCTCTCTTTCGATCTCAATACAAAGTTCTCCTCGATTCTCTTGGAGATCTATTCGATGTAATTCTTTTTGCGGTGTGTTTGTCAATATCCGATGAATTGTGGGTTTATGATCAAGATTATCTATGAACAATATTTGATTCTTCTCTGAAATCTTTTATGCATGATTTAAATATCTTTGCAAGTCTCTTCGAATTATCAGTTGGGTTTGGCCTACTAGATTGACCTTTCTTGCAATGGGAGAAGTGCTTAGCTTTGGGTTCAATCTTGCGGTGTCCTTTCCCAGTGATAGTAGGGGCAGCAATGCACGTATTGTATTGTTGCCATCGAGGATAAAAAGATGGGGTTTATATCATATTGCTTGAGTTTATCCCTCTACATCATGTCATCTTGCCTAATGCATTACTTTGTTCTTATGAACTTAATACTCTAGATGCATGCTGGATAGTGGTAGATGTGTGGAGTAATAGTAGTAGATGCAGAATCGTTTAGGTCTACTTGTCGCGAACGTGATCCCTATATACATGATCATGCCTAGATATTCTCATATCTATGCGCTTTTCTATCAATTTCTCCACAGTAATTTGTTCACCCACCGTAGAATTAGCTATCTTGAGAGAAGCCACTAGTGAAACCTATGGCCCCGGGTCTATCTTCCATCATATTATTTTCCTATCAATTTGCTATTTCTATTTTGCAATCTTTATTTTATACAACAAAAATACAAAAAATATTTATCTTATTATTTTTATCAGATCTGACTTTCATAAGTGACCGTGAAGGGATTGACAACCCCTTTATCACGTTGGTTGTGAGGTTCTTGTTTGTTTGTGCAGGTACGAGGGACTTGCGTGTAGTCTCCTACTGGATTGATACCTTGGTTCTCAAAACTGAGGGAAATACTTACGCTACTGTGCTGCATCATCCTTTCCTCTTCAAGGGAAAACCAACGCAAGCTCAAGAGGTAGCAAGAAGGATTTCTGGCGCCGTTGCCGGGGAGATCTACGCACAAGTCAAGACATACCAAGTACCCGTCACAAACTCTTATCCCTCACATTACATTATTTGCCATTAGCCTCTCGTTTTCCAATACGCTACTGTGTTGGATCATTTGTCACGATGTCTCAAGATAATACTAAATTGTATGACTTCTCCAATACCAACAATAATGATTTTATTATCACTCCGATTGCTCCTCTAACCGATGCTGAATCTTGTGAAATTAATACTACTTTGCTGAACCTTGTCATGAAAGATCCATTTTCTGGCCTTCCTAGTGAAAATGCCACTACCCATCTAAACAGCTTTGTTGATTTATGTGATATGCAAAAGAATAAAGATGTGGATAATGATATTGTTAAATTAAAGCTATTTCTGTTTTCGCTTAGACATCATGCTAAAACTTGGTTTTCGTCTTTGCCTAAAAATAGTATTGATTCATGGAATAAGTGCAAAGATGATTTTATCTCTAAGTATTTTCCTCCCGCTAAGATCATCTCTCTTAGAAACGATATCATGAATTTTAAGCAACTTGATCATGAGCATGTTGCATAAGCTTGGGAGAGGATGAAATTAATGATACGCAATTGCCCTACTGATGGATTAAATTTATGGATGATCTTACAAAACTTTTATGCCGGATTGAATTTTCCTTCTAGAAATCTTTTAGATTCTGCCATGGGAGGCTCTTTATGGAAATCACTTTAGGAGAAGCTACTAAACTCCTAAATAATATTATGGTTAATTAGTCTCAATGGCACACCGAAAGATCTACTAGTAAAAAGGTTCATGCTATAGAAGAAATTAATGTTTTGAGTGGAAAGATGGATGAACTTATGAAATTGTTTGCTAATAAGAGTGTTTCTTCTGATCCTAATGATATGCCTTTGTCTACTCTGCTTGAGAATAATAATGAATCTATGGATGTGAATTTTGTTGGTAGGAACAATTTTGGTAACAAAGCTTATAGAGGAATCTTTAATCCTAGGGCATTTCCTAGTAATTCCTCTAATAATTATGGTAATTCCTACAACAACTCTTATGGAAATTTTAATAATATGCCCTCTGATTTTGAGACTAGTGTTAAGGAATTTATGATTTCGCAAATGAATTCCAATGCTTTGCTTGAAGAAAAATTTCCTAAGATTGATGAGTTGGCTAGGAACGTGGATAGAATTTCTCTTGATGTTGATTCTTGGAAACTTAGATCTATTACACCTAAGCATAATATCAATGAGTCTCTCAAATCCATGAGAATTTCCATTGATGAGTGCAAAGAAAGAACCGCTAGGATGCGTGCTAAAAAGGATTGCTTTATAAAAGCATGTTCTTCTAGTTTTCACGATAATAAGGATGAAGATCTAAAATTGATTGATGTGTCTCCTATAAAATCTTTGTTTTGCAATATGAATCTTGATAATGATGGGACTGGAGATGAGTCAACTTTAGCCAAAAGGCGTCCCAATGATTCAGAGTTTTTAGATCTTGATGCAAAAATTGGTAAAAGTGGGATTGAAGAGGTTAAAACATTACATATCAATGAACCCACTATTTTGGATTTCAAGGAATTTAATTATGATAATTTCTCTTTGATAGATTGTATTTCCTTCTTGCAATCCGTGCTAAATTCTCCTCATGCTTATGATCAAAATAAAGCTTTTACCAAACATATTGTTAATGCTTTAATGAAATCTTATGAAGAAAAGCTTGAATTAGAAGTTTCTATCCCTAGAAAACTTTATGATGAGTGGGAACCTACTATTAAAATCAAAATTAAAGATCATGAATGCTTTGCTTTATGTTATTTGGGTGCTAGTGTTTCCATGATTCCAAAAACTTTGTGTAATGTGTTAGGTTTCTGTGAATTTGATGATTGTTTCTTTAAATTTGCATCTTGCGGATTCCACTATTAAGAAACCTATGGGAAGGATTAATGATGTTCTTATTGTTGCAAATAGGAATTATGTGCCCGTAGATTTCATTGTTCTTGATATTGATTGCAATCCTACTTGCCCTATTATTATTGGTAGACCTTTCCTTAGAATGATTGGTGCAATTATTGATATGAAAGAAGGAAACATTAGATTCCAATTTCCATTAAGAAAAGGCATGGAACACTTTCCTAGAAAGAAAATTAAATTACCTTATGAATCTATTATGAGAGCCACTTATGGATTGCATACCAAAGATGAAAATACTTAGATCTATTCTTGTTTTTATGCCTAGCTAGGGGTGTTAAACGATAGTGCTTGTTGGGAGGCAAGCCAATTTTATTTTTGTTTCTTGATTTTTTTCCTGTTTAGTAATAAATAATTCATCTAGCTTCTGTTTAGAAGTGGTTTTATCCTTTTAAATAGTGTTTGTGCCAAGTAGAACCTTTCGGAAGACTTGGGGGAAGTTTTTGTGATCTTGTTGTAAAAAACATAAACTTTAGCGCTCATGAGATTTGCTGCCATTTTTACCGAAGAGTGCGACTAGGTTGATTATTTTTGCAGATGATTAATAGAGAAATTCCTCACGTCTACCATTATCTCAAAATTTATGGGGTTACAGAAGTATTCGAAACCTACATATTACTACAGACTGTTCTGTTTTTGACAGATTTTTTTTCGTGTGTTGTTTTCTTATTTTGATGAATCTATGGCTAGTATCGGGGGGCATGAACCATACGGAAGTTGGAATACAGTAGGTTTAACACAAATATAAATAAATAGTGAGTTCATTACAGTACCTTGAAGTGGTGGTTAGTTTTCTTATACTAACAGAGCTCATGAGATTTTCTATTGAGTTTTGTGTTGTGAAGTTTTCAAGTTTTGGGTAAACATTTGATGGATTTTGGAATAAAGAGTGGCAAGAGCATAAGCTTGGGGATTCCCAAGGCTCCCCAAGGTAAAATTCAAGGACAACCAAAAGCCTAAGCTTGGGGATGCCTCGGAAGGCATCCCCTCTTCCGTCTTCGTCTATCGGTAACTTTACTTGAGGCTATATTTTTATTCACCACATGATATGTGTTTTGCTTGCAGCGTATTGTATGATTTGAGTCTTTGATTTTTAGTTTACCACAATCATCCTTGTTGTACACACCTTTTGGAGAGACACACATGAATCAGAATTTATTAGAATACTCTAAGTGCTTCACTTATATCTTTAAGAGCACGGTGGTGGTTTTATTTTATAGAAATTATTCTTCTCTGATGCTTCACTTATATCATTTTGCGATTCCATTAGAACAACATGGTAATTTTCTTTGGCTATAAAAATTAGTCCTAATATAATAGGCATCCAAGATGGGTATAATAAAAACCATCATAAAAAGTGCATTGAATACTATGAGAAGTTTGATACTTGATGATTGTTTGAGATATGAAGATGGTGATATTAGAGTCATGCTAGTTGAGTAGTTGCGAATTTGAGAAATACTTGTTCTAAAGTTTGTGATTCCCGTAGCATGCACGTATGGTGAACCGTAATGTGAAGAAGTCAGAGCATGATTTATTTATTGATTGTCTTCCTTATGAGTGGCGGTCGAGGACGAGCGATGGTCTTTTCCTGCCAATCTATCCCTCTAGGAGCATGCGCGTAGTACTTTGTTTCGATAACTAATAGATTTTTTGCAATAAGTATGTGAGTTCTTTATGAATAATGTTGAGTCCATGGATTATACGCACTCTCACCCTTCCACCATTGCTAGCCTCTCTAGTACCGCGCAACTTTCGCCGGTACCATAAACTCACCATATACCTTCCTCAAAACAGCCACCATACCTACCTATTATGGCATTTCCATAGCCATTCCGAGATATATTGCCATGCAACTTACCACTGTTTCATTTGTTATGAAACGCTTCATCATTGTCATATTGCTTTGCATGATCGTGTAGTTGGCATCATATTTGTGGCAAAGCCACCTTTATAATTCTTTCATACATGTCACTCATGAGTCATTGCACATCCGGTACACCGCCGGAGGCATTCACATAGAGTCATCTTTTGTTCTAAGTATCGAGTTGTAATTCTTGAGTTGTAAGTAAATAGAAATGTGATGATCATAATTATTAGAGCATTGTCCCATGTGAAGAA
>NC_041384.1:241132780-241134370 GCF_002162155.2 Triticum dicoccoides | reverse complement strand
AAAAAATGAGAGAAAAAGAGAGAAGGGACAATGCTACTATCCTTTTACCACACTTGTGCTTCAAAGTAGCACCATGATCTTCATGATAGAGAGTCTCCTATGTTGTCACTTTCATATACTAGTGGGAATTTTACATTATAGAACTTGGCTTGTATATTCCAATGATGGGCTTCCTCAAAATGCCCTAGGTCTTCTTGAGCAAGCGAGTTGGATGCACAGCCACTTAGTTCTTTTGTTGAGATTTCATACACTTATAGCTCTAGTGCATCTGTCGCATGGCAATCCCTACTCACTCACATTGATATCTATTGATGGGCATATCCATAGCCCGTTGATACGCCTAGTTGATGTGAGACTATCTTCTCCTTTTTCTCTTCTCCACAACCACCATTCTATTCCACCTATAGTGCTATGTCCATGCCTGACGCTCATGTATTGCGTGAAGATTGAAAAAGTTAGAGAACATCAAAAGTATGAAACAATTGCTTGGCTTGTGTATGATTTAAATATTTTGTGTGGTGAAGATGGAGCATAGCCAGACTATATGATTTTGTAGGAATAACTCTCTTTGGCCATGTTATTTTGAGAAGACATGATTGCTTTGCTAGTATGCTTGAAGTATTATTATTTTTATGTCAATATTAAACTTTTGTCTTGAATCTTTCGGATCTGAACATTCATGACACAATAAAGAAAATTACATTAAGAATTATGCTAGGTAGCATTCCACATCAAAAATTATGTTCTTATCATTTACCTACTCGAGGACGAGCAGTAATTAAGCTTGGGGATGCTTGAGACGTCTCCAACATATATATAATTTTTTTATTGTTCCATGCTATTATATTATCTGTTTTGGATGTATAATGGGCTTTAATATACCTTTTTATATTATTTTTTGGACTAACCTACTAACCAAAGGCCGAGTGCAAATTGCTATTTTTTTGGCAGACGGATTCTTCAGATAACAGGCCGCGCCCTCCCTCCCTCCCCTCTCTCCCTCCCGCGACCCTCCCGCGGGCGTCTGGGGGGCAACCCTAGCTGCGCCGCCGCCGCCCCCTCCTCCTCTCCCCCTCCCTCGCCGCCGCCGGAGGGCGCGAGCGGGTGAAGTCCGCTCGTCACTAGCGGTGGAGGGGCCGTTTCGTCTCCGCCCGTGGGGGATTCGGCGCGGGCCGGCACCTCCGGCCGGATGTGGTGCTCAGTGCTGGGCGCGGCACCTCGGCGGCGCGCCGGCGTGGGCCGACAACATCGTGTGACGGCGATGCGACGGGCGGTGCGGCGGTGGTGCGGGCTCGAGGTTGGTGGCGGCGGCTGCGGTACGGCGTCCTGTCCAGATCCACCTCTGGCGCTGCGGGTCGTGGGCGACCTGGGCCGTAGTCGGCCTTCCTTGCCATGGCTCGGGGGTGGCGCGGCAGCGGGTGGATGCATGCGCCGCGGCCAGGCCAGGCCCTTGTGGCTGGTCGCCAGCGCACAGCGCGGGAGACTCCCCTGGTGATCATCCTTGGATGCGGCGACAGGCTCTGCTCCCTCCTCTCCGGTGACGGGCGTTTGTCGTGGCCATGCTCGGGGTCGGGCCTATGGCAGGGTGGG
>NC_041384.1:241031965-241132534 GCF_002162155.2 Triticum dicoccoides | reverse complement strand
GGAGGGATGGGAGCTCCGCTACCGAGCTGCCCGTCACCGGCACTGTGATGTCGCCGGTCGTGGCTGCGGGCCACCCCTCCCCCTTCCCCCTTCCCCATCCCTGTGTTTTATCGGCTCCGGCATTGTTCGGCGGGTTTGCCGGCGGTCTCGGAGGTGGTTGTGGTGCAGATTGCTCAAAGCCTCGACCTTTGGTGGTTCTCGGGGCGGTCTGGATGCAAGGCGGCGGCTCTGGCGGTGGGAGGCGTGTTGGTCGTGGGCTGACCACGCGGCTCGTGTGCGGGCGGGCAGCCATGGTCGCTTGGGTGGCATGGACGTGGGTGGTTGGCAGAGTAAGGTTGTGACGGAGGGGTAGGATCACCGAGGTTCATCACTCGCCCAGTCCTAGTACTGGCCGACGGAGGCGGCATCCATGCATGTCGTTCTCCTTCTTGCAGGCTCCATCGTGGTGCTCCCATTGCCTTCGTGTCACTCCGGGTGAAAACCTGATCTTCGGGATCAAACGGTGACGCCTTCCTACAGTCGTTTCCCTCTTGAGGGCAACATCTTGGAGTCCTCACTTCGGTTTTTCCGTCTCACTACCCCTCGGTGGATTGCTCATCTTCATGGTGGTCTTCGGCTTCTCATTACGGTGCTTAGTCATCGTTGGGGTGGTGTGTTCAGTGCTCGGCACCTTTGTATCTCTCCTTGGGTGTGTGCGCTGAGTGTGGGGGGTGGCGTGCGTTTGTATCTTCTTGCTCGATGTTGTGGTGATGGTGCTTTATATATAAAGCGGGGGGAACCCCTTTTCTTAATTGTTGTCTTTTTGCCTATTTCAATGTTTCACAGAAAAGGAATATCAAACGGAATCCAAATGGAATGAAACCGCCAGGAGAGTTATTTTTGGAACAAATGTGATCTAGGAGACTTGGAGTGGACGTCAAGAAAGAAGCGAGGAGGCCACGAGGCCGGAGGGCGCGCCCAGTGGGGGTAGGCATGCCCCCCACCCTCGTGGGCCCCTCGCAGCTCCACCGACATACTTCTTCCTCCTATATATACACATATACCCCGAAAACATCCAAGAGCACCAAGAAACCCTATTTCCACCGCAGCAACCTTCTGTATCGTGAGATCCCATCTTGGGGCCTTTTCCGGCGCTCTGCTGGAGGGGGAATCGATCACGGATGGCTTCTACATCAACACCATAGCCTCTCTAATGATGTGTGAGTAGTTTACCACAGACCTTCGGGTCCATAGTTATTAGCTAGATGGCTTCTTCTCTCTCTTTGGATCTCAATACACAGTTCTCCTCGATTCTCTTGGAGATCTATTCGATGCAATTCTTTTTGCGGTGTGTTTGTCGAGATTCGATGAATTGTGGGTTTATGATCAATATTATCTATGAACAATATTTGATTCTTCTATGAAATCTTTTACGCATGATTTAAATATCTTTGCAAGTCTCTTCGAATTATCAGTTCGGTTTGGCCTACTAGATTTATCTTTCTTGCAATGGGAGAAGTGCTTAGCTTTGGGTTCAATCTTGCGGCGTCCTTTCCCAGTGACAGCAGGGGCAGCAATGCACGTATTGTATTGTTGCCATCGAGGATAAACAGATGGGTTTTATATCATATTGCTTGAGTTTATCCCTCTACATCATGTCATCTTGCCTAATGCATTACTTTGTTCTTATGAACTTAATACTCTAGATGCATGCTGGATAGTGGTAGATGTGTGGAGTAATAGTAGTAGATGCAGAATCGTTTCGGTCTACTTGTCGCGAACGTGATCCCTATATACATGATCATGCCTAGATATTCTCATATCTATGCGCTTTTCTATCAATTTCTCCGCAGTAATTTGTTCACCCACCGTAGAATTAGCTATCTTGAGAGAAGCCACTAGTGAAACCTATGGCCCCGGGTCTATCTTCCATCATATTATTTTCCTATCAATTTGCTATTTCTATTTTTCAATCTTTATTTTATACAACAAAAATACAAAAAATATTTATCTTATTATTTTTATCAGATCTGACTTTCATAAGTGACCGTGAAGGGATTGACAACCCCTTTATCACGTTGGTTGCGAGGTTCTTGTTTGTTTGTGCAGGTACGAGGGACTTGCGTGTAGTCTCCTACTGGATTGATACCTTGGTTCTCAAAACTGAGGGAAATACTTACGCTACTGTGCTGCATCATCCTTTCCTCTTCAAGGGAAAACCAACGCAAGCTCAAGAGGTAGCAAGAAGGATTTCTGGCGCCGTTGCCGGGGAGATCTACGCACAAGTAAAGACATACCAAGTACCCATCATAAACTCTCGCATTACATTATTTGCCATTTGCCTCTTGTTTTCCTCTCCCCCACTTCACCCTTGCCGTTTTATTCGCCCTCTTTTCCGTTCGCCTCTTTACCGCCCATCTCTTTTCTCCTGCTTCTTGTGTGCTTGTCTGTTGGATTGTTTGTCATGATGGATCAAGCTAATACTAAATTGTATGACTTCTCCAATACCAACAATAATGATTTTATTAGCACTCCGATTTTTCCTCTTACCGATGCTGAATCTTGTGAAATCAATACTGATTTGCTGAATCTTGTCATGAAAGATCCGTTTTCTGGCCTTCCTAGTGAAGATGCCGCTACCCATCTAAACAGCTTTGTTGATTTATGTGATATGCAAAATAAGAAAGATGTGGGTAATGATACTGTTAAATTGAATCTATTTCCGTTTTCGCTTAGAGATCGTGCTAAAACCTAGTTTTCGTCTTTGCCTAAAAATAGTATTGATTCATGGAATAAGTGCAAAGATGCTTTTATCTCGAAGTATTTTCCTCCCGCTAAGATCATCTCTCTTAGAAACAATATCATGAATTTTAAGCAACTTGATCATGAGCATGTTGCACAAGCTTGGGAGAGGATGAAATTAAGGATACGTAATTGCCCTACTCATGGATTAAATTTATGGATGATCATACAAAAAAATTATGCCAGATTGAATTTTTCTTCTAGAAATCTTTTAGATTTGGCTGCGGGAGGCACTTTTATGGAAATCATTTTAGGATAAGCTACTAAACTCCTAGATAATATTATGGTTAATTATTCTCAATGGCACACCGAAAGATCTACTAGTAAAAAGGTTCATGCTATAGAAGAAATTAATGTTTTGAGTGGAAAGATGGATGAACTTATGAAATTGTTTGCTAATAAGAGTGTTTCTTCTGATCCTAATGATATGCCTTTGTATACTCTGATTGAGAAAAATAATGAATCTATGGATGTGAATTTTGTTGATAGGAACAATTATGGTAACAACGCTTATAGAGGAAACTTTAATCCTAGGTCGTTCCCTAATAATTCCTCTAATAATTATGGTAATTCCTACAACAACTCTTATGGAAATTCTAATAAGATGCCCTCTGATTTTGAGACTAGTGTGAAATAATTTATGATTTCTCGAAGGAATTTCAATGCTTTGCTTGAAGAAAAAATGCCTAAGATTGATGAGTTGGCTAGCAACGTGGATAGAATTTCTCTTGATGTTGACTCTTTGAAACTTAGATCTATTACACCTAAGCATGATATCAATGAGTCTCTCAAAGCCATGAGAATTTCCATTGATGAATGCAAAGAAAGAACCGCTAGGATGCGTGCTAAAAAGGATTGCTTTATAAAAGCGTGTTCTTCCAGTTTTCACGATAATAAGGATGAAGATCTGAAAATGATTGATTTGTCTCCTATTAAATCTTTGTTTTGCAATATGAATCTTGATAATGATGGGACTGGAGATGAGTCAACTTTAGCCTAAAGGCGTCCCAATGATTCAGAGTTTTTAGATCTTGATGCAAAAATTGGTAGAAGTTGGATTGAAGATGTCAAAACTTTACATATCAATGCACCCAATATTTTTGATTTCAAGGAATTTAATTATTATAATTGCTTGTTGGTAGATTGTATTTCCTTGTTGCTATCCGTGCTAAATTCTCCTCATGCTTATGATCAAAATAAAGCTTTTACCAAACATATTGTTAATGCTTTAATGAAATCTTATGAAGAAAAGCTTGAATTAGAAGTTTCTATCCCTAGAAAACTTTATGATGAGTGGGAACCTACTATTAAAATTAAAATTAAAGATCATGAATGCTTTGCTTTATGTTATTTGGGTGCTAGTGTTTCCATGATTCCAAAAACTTTGTGTAATGTGTTAGGTTTCTGTGAATTTGATGATTGTTTCTTTAAATTTGCATCTTGCGGATTCCACTATTAAGAAACCTATGGGAAGGATTAATGATGTTCTTATTGTTGCAAATAGGAATTATGTGCCCGTAGATTTCATTGTTCTTGATATTGATTGCAATCCTACTTGCCCTATTATTATTGGTAGACCTTTCCTTAGAATGATTGGTGCAATTATTGATATGAAAGAAGGAAACATTAGATTCCAATTTCCATTAAGAAAAGGCATGGAACACTTTCCTAGAAAGAAAATTAAATTACCTTATGAATCTATTATGAGAGCCACTTGTGGATTGCATACCAAAGATGACAATACTTAGATCTATTCTTGTTTTTATGCCTAGCTAGGGGTGTTAAACGATAGTGCTTGTTGGGAGGCAAGCCAATTTTATTTTTGTTTCTTGATTTTTTTCCTGTTTAGTAATAAATAATTCATATAGCTTCTGTTTGGATGCGGTTTTATGCTTTTAATTAGTGTTTGTGCCAAGTAGAACCTTTGGGAAGACTTGCGGGAAGTTTTTGCGATCTTGCTGTAAAAAACAGAAACTTTAGCGCTCACGAGATTTGCTGCCATTTTTTACTGGACTGTGCGATTAGGTTGATTCTTTTTGGAGATGATTAATAGACAAATTTCTCACGTCCACCAAGGTATTTCAGAATTTTTGGGGTTACATAATTATTCGAAACCTATAGATTACTACAGACTGTTCTGTTTTTGACAGATTCTGTTTTCCGTGTGTTGTTTGCTTATTTTGATGAATCTATGGCTAGTATCGGGGGGTATGAACCATAGAGAAGTTGGAATACAGTAGGTTTAAAACCAATATAAATAAAGAATTAGTTCATTACAGTACCTTGAAGTGGTGGTTTGTTTTCTTATACCAACGGAGCTCATGAGATTTTCTGTTGAGTTTTGTGTTGTGAAGTTTTCATGTTTTGGGTAAAGATTTGATGGATTTTGGAATAAAGAGTGGCAAGAGCCTAAGCTTGGGGATTACCAAGGCACCCCAAGGTAAAATTCATGGACAACCAAAATCCTAAGTTTGGGGATGCCCCGCAAGGGATCCCCTCTTTCTTCTTCGTCTATCGGTAACTGTACTTGAGGCTATATTTTTATTCACCACATGATATGTGTTTTGCTTGGAGCGTCTTGTATGTTTTGAGTCTTTGCCTTTTACTTTACCACAATCATCCTTGTTGTACACACCTTTTGGAGAGACACACATGAATCAGAATTTATTAGAATACTCTAAGTGCTTCACTTATATCTTTAAGAGCACGGTGGTAGTTTTATTTTATAGAAATTATTCTTCTATGATGCTTCACTTATATCATTTTGAGAGTCCTTTAGAACAGCATGGTAATTTTCTTTGGCTATAAAAATTAGTCCTAATATAATAGGCATCCAAGATGGGTATAATAAAAACCATCATAAAAAGTGGATTGAATACTATGAGAAGTTTGATACTTGATGATTGTTTTGAGATATGAAGATGGTGATATTAGAGTCATGCTAGTTGAGTAGTTGCGAATTTGAGAAATACTTGTTCTAAAATTTGTGATTCCCGTAGCATGCACGTATGGTGAACCGTAATGTGAAGAAGTCGGAGCATGATTTATTTATTGATTGTCTTCCTTATGAGTGGCGGTCGGGGACGAGCGATGGTCTTGTCCTGCCAATCTATCCCCCTAGGAGCATGCGCGTAGTACTTTGTTTCGATAACTAATAGATTTTTGCAATAAGTATGTGAGTTCTTTATGAATAATGTTGAGTCCATGGATTATAGGCACTCTCACCCTTCCACCATTGCTAGCCTCTCTAGTACCGCGCAACTTTCGCCGGTACCATAAACCCACCATATACCTTCCTCAAAACAGCCACCATACCTACCTATTATGGCATTTCCATAGCCATTCCGAGATATATTGCCATGCAACTTACCATTGTTTCGTTTGTTATGATATGCTTCATCATTGTCATATTGCTTTGCATGATCATGTAGTTGACATCGTATTTGTGGCAAAGCCACCTTTATAATTCTTTCATACATGTCACTCATGAGTCATTGCACATCCCGGTACACCGCCGAAGGCATTCACATAGAGTTATCTTTTGTTCTAAGTATCGAGTTGTAATTCTTAAGTTGTAAGTAAATAAAAGTGTGATGATCATCATTATTAGAGCATTGCCCCATGTGAGGAAAGGATGATGGAGACTATGATCCCCCCCCAAGTCGGGATGAGACTCCAGACGAAGAAAAGAGGAAAAAAAGAAAAAAATGAGAGAAAAAGAGAGAAAGGACAATGCTATTATCCTTATACCACACTTGTGCTTCAAAGTAGCACCATGATCTTCATGATAGAGAGTCTCCCATGTTGTCACTTTCATATACTAGTGGGAATTTTACATTATAGAACTTGGCTTGTATATTCCAATGATGGGCTTCCTCCAAATGCCCTAGGTCTTCGTGAGCAAGCGAGTTGGATGCACAACCACTTAGTTCTTTTTTTGAGATTGCATACACTTATAGCTCTAGTCTGGCAATCCCTACTCACTCACATTGATATCTATTGGTGGGCATCTCCATAGCCCGTTGATACGCCTAGTTGATGTGAGACTATCTTCTCCTTTTTGTCTTCTCCACAACCACCATTCTATTCCACCTATAGTGCTATGTCCATGGCTCACGCTCATGTATTCCATGAAGATTGAAAAAGTTTGAGAACATCAAAAGTATGAAATAATTGCTTGGCTTGTCATCGGGGTTGTGCATGATTTAAATATTTTGTGTGGTGAAGATGGAGCATAGCCAGACTATATGATTTTGTAGGGATAACTCTCTTTGGCCATGTTATTTTGAGAAGACATGATTGCTTTGCTGGTATGCTTGAAGTATTGTTATTTTTATGTCAATATTAAACTTTTGTATTGAATTTTTCGGATCTGAACATTCATGCCACAATAAAGAAAATTACATTAAGAATTATGCTAGGTAGCATTCCACATCAAAAATTCTGTTTTTATCATTTACCTACTTGAGGACGAGCAGGAATTAAGCTTGGGGATGCTTGATACGTCTCCAACGTATCTATAATTTTTGATTGTTCCATGCTATTATATTATCTGTTTTGGATGTTTAATGGGCTTTAATATACCTTTTTATATTATTTTTGGGACTAACCTACTAACCAAAGGCCCAGTGCAAATTTCTATTTTTTTGCCTATTTCAGTGTTTCACGGAAAAGGAATATCAAACGGAATCCAAACGGAATGAAACCTTCGGGGGAGTTATTTTTGGAACAAACATGATCTAGGAGACTTGGGGGGACATCAAGAAAGAAGCGAGGAGGCCACGAGGCGGGAGGGCACGCCTAGTCGGGGTAGGCACGCCCCCCACCCTCGTGGGCCCCTCGCAGCTCCACCGACGTACTTCCTCCTCCTATATATACCCATATACCCTGAAAACATCCAAGAGCACCATGAAACCTATTTCCACAGCCACAACCTTCTGTACCCATGAGATCCCATCTTGGGGCCTTTTCCGGCCCTCTGCCGGAGGGGAATCGATCACAGAGGGCTTCTACATCAACACCATAGCCTCTCTAATGGTGTGTGAGTAGTTTACCACACACCTTCGGGTCCATAGTTATTAGCTAGATGGCTTCTTCTCTCTCTTTGGATCTCAATACAAAGTTCTCCTCAATTCTCTTGGAGATCTATTCGATGTAATTCTTTTTGCGATGTGTTTGTCGAGATCCGATGAATTGTGGGTTTATGATCAAGATTATCTATGAACAATATTTGATTCTTCTCTGAAATATTTTCTGCATGATTTAAATATCTTTGCAAGTCTCTTCGAAATAACAGTTTGGTTTGGCCTACTAGATTGATCTTTCTTGCAATGGGAGAAGTGCTTAGCTTTGAGTTCAATCTTGTGTTGTCCTTTCCTAGTGACAGCAGGGGCAGCAATGCACGTATTGTATTGTTGCCATCGAGGATAAAAAGATGGGGTTTATATCATATTGCTTGAGTTTATCCCTCTACATCATGTCATGTTGCCTAATGTGTTACTCTGTTCTTATGAACTTAATACTCTAGATGCATGCTAGATAACGGTCGGTGTGTGGAGTAATAGTAGTAGATGCAGAATCGTTTCAGTCTACTTGTCGCGGACGTGATGCCTATATACATGATCATTCCTAGATATTCTCATATCTATGCGCTTTTCTATCAATTGCTCGACAGTAATTTGTTCACCCACCGTACAATTTGCTATCTTGAGAGAAGCCACTAGTGAAACCTATGGCCCCCGGGTCTATCTTCCATCATATTATTTTCCTATCTATTTGCTATTTCTATTTTGCAATCTTTATTTTCCAATATATACAACAAAAATACCAAAATATTTATCTTATTATTTTTATCAGATCTCACTTTCGTAAGTGACTGTGAAGGGATTGACAACCCCTTTATCGCGTTGCTTGCGAGGTTCTTGTTTGTTTATGCAGGTACCAGGGACTTGCGTGTAGTCTCCTACTGGATAGATACCTTGGTTCTCAAAACCGAGGGAAATACTTATCCTACTGTGCTGCATCACCCTTTCCTCTTCAAGGGAAAACCAACGCAAGCTCAAGAGGTAGCAGTGATGCCGCTCAAAATCGCGTCGTAGAAAAGACAGTAATACGGGCACAGGAGACGATAACACTTCGAAGGGTGCCGAAGAGCTCGAAGCCCCCGTCGATCCCACATCTGAACAAGACGATGTGGGAGAGGGGCAAGTCAACCCTGACGATCTGGTCTGGAATGGGGACTCGAAAGATAGTAATTATCTACCGCTCTTCGAAGACGATGTGAGCCTCGGCGACAAAGACTTCATCGTGCCAGAGGAACCACTCGAGCAGGAGCGCTTTAAGCTCCAGCTAATCGCCACTGTGAGAAGTCTAAAAAAGTAGTAGCGGCTCCAAGCCGAACAGGATACACTCAACGACACGTGGACCCAAGTCCTCGCCGCCGAAGAGTATAGCCTTCAACGCCCGACTAAGAGTTATCCAAACGTCGGCTTCTTCCACAATTCGACGATGAGGCCGTAAAGCCCATACCATCAATATACGACCGTGCTGATGAACCAGACTGGCCTCCACGTGGACGAGATAAAGTGGCCACCTACGCCGAACACCAACCTGCACCACCTCGCCGCAAAGGCAGAGAGATAGCGGGTCCAAGATACAACTACGAACTACGGCACGACCTGGACAATATAGCAGGCCAAGCCAGATCAATCTATGGATCAAGGGGGCGAGCTTCAACACGCGAAGATGGCCATCAGGCCTGGCGCGGCAGGCACAACCTCACTCGGGCCGAAAACCGCATATGGACTTCATACGAACTGCGGCGTGATGTCATCCGATACAAAGGCACCACACACCCCCTATGCTTCACCGACGAGGTAATGAAGCATGAGTTCCCAGAAGGGTTTAAACCCGTAAACATTGAATCATATGATGGAATGACAGATCCCACAGTATGGATCGAAGACTTCCTTCTCCATATCCACATGGCCCACGGTGATGATCTTCATGCCATCAAGTACCTCCCCCTAAAACTCAAGGTACTAGGACGACACTGGTTAAACAGCCTACTAGAAAACTCTATTGGTAGCTGCGAGGATTTGGAAGATGCCTTTAGAGACAACTTCCAAGGCACCTATGTTCAGTCTCCAGATGCTGATAACCTTAGTCACATTGTCCAACAACCCGGAGAGTCAGCCCAGAAACTCTGGACTTAGTTCTTAATTAAAAAGAACCAAATCGTCGATTGTCCGGACGCCGAAGTCCTCGTGGCCTTTAAACACAGCGTCTGTGACGAGTGGCTCGCCCGACACCTCGGCCAAGAAAGCCAACGTTTATGGCAGCCCTCACCGCACTCATGACCCGCTTTTGCGCGGGAGAAGACAGCTGGCTTGCTCGTAGAAGCAACAGCACCAGTGACCCTGGCACCTCCGAAGCCAAAGACAGCAATGGCAAGCCACAACGCAACAAACACAAGCGTCGAATCAATAACGCAGATACCGAAGATACGGCGGTCAACACCGGAATCAGTGGCTCTAAACCCGGTGAGCGGAAGAAGCCATTCAAAGGAAACAAAGATGGTTCATCCAGTTTGGACAGAATACTCGATAACCCATGCCAGATCCATGGTACCCCTGACAAGCCTGCCAATCATACCAACAGAAATTGTTGGGTCATTAAACAAGCAGGTAAGCTAAACACCAATCATAAGGGGAAAGGGCCGCCAGCAAGGACGACAATGAAGAACTTCGCCCACCAAACACAGGGGGACAAAAGAATTCCCCCCCCCCCCCAAGGTCAAAACGGTGAATATGATATATGCTACACACATCCCAAGAGGGCGTGCAAGCACGCACTAAGGGACGTCTATGCCATAGAGCCAGTCGCCCCGAAATTCAACCCTTGGTCAGCCTGTCCGATCACTTTCGATCGAAGAGACCATCCGACCAGTATCCATCATCGAGGTTCGGCCGCATTGGTCCTTGGTCCAATTATCAACAGATTCCACCTCATACAAGTCCTTATGGACGGCGGCAACAGTCCTAATCTGCTTTATCAGGACACTGTTCGTAAAATGTGCGTTGATCCATCAAGAATCAAGCCCACTAAAACCACATTTAAAGGGGTGATACCTGGCGTAAGGGCCTGTTGCATAGGATCCATAAGGCTGGAAGTCGTCTTCGGCT
Source organism: Triticum dicoccoides (assembly GCF_002162155.2). NCBI lineage: Eukaryota > Viridiplantae > Streptophyta > Magnoliopsida > Poales > Poaceae > Triticum > Triticum dicoccoides. Next base: position 241,121,570 of record NC_041384.1, on the reverse strand, counting down.
CCCCAAATAACTTCAAAAGCGAAGACTTGATCTCCGACATTGTCCCCTTCCGCAGTGGCTATCATGCACTGCTCGGACGAACCGCTTTCGCTTGTTTCAACGCAGTCCCACACTATGCTTATCTAAAGCTCAAGATGCCTGGACCGCGTGGCATTATAATAGTCAATGGAAACATGGAGCGCTCCCTCCATACGGAGCAGCATACCGCGACCCTCCCAACCGAAGTACAGGGTGGCCTCATTAAGCCGAATACTACATCGGCATTCAAGCCCCCGGACACTGTCAAACGAGTCCGGTCTACCCTGCAGAATGGAAGTCCGGCTCGTCCAGAGCTAGACTAGCAATTCAGCCTCCGTCAAAACCCCAACCTGATAGCGGCATATGTACCGTGCGTACATAACTACGCACTAAAGATACCATGGGCTAGGGCGAAGGCCTACTAAAAATATGGTCCACAATACGGTTCGACCCTATCCGGACCATCATATTCTTCCTATTCTTCTTCTTATTTTTATTTTTCCAGGTTTTTTGCAACCCATGTCAATTTTTGACAGTACCAAGGGCCCTTCTTCCAGGCCCCTTATGGATGCTCACTCGTTTATCCTCTCAAAGGATCACACACCAAGGCGACAAGCAACGCAGACGTGCGATAGAGTATCCAAAGGATCGTCAAGATCATCTTCCCCTTTTCAGGACCTATATACTGATTTCTCTTATGCCTGACATGTAAAATAGCCTATATGCTTATCGCATCCTCTATAAAAATACGTTTTGACATATCAATCAGACTATAATGGAAATGGTTTCGCTCAACCCTGTCCGGTATTGGCTTATTTCCTAATCTGTATTCCCTCTTTACGTCAGATTGTTGTATATACCTCGGCACGATTCAAATCGCCAGGGGCTTTATCCGGCCACATATATATTTTTCAAACAAAATAACTCCGAATAGTTTTATAGTATGCTTCGGCGTCCCAAATATGGCACTATATGCATCGGCTCCGAATCATGTCTTTGGTTAATAGTTGGGTTGCCCGGCTCCTGTGATTACCACCTTACGTTCTGCTTGTTCGGCTAAGGTAGTAAAGGGAGAACTATTGCGATTGTGTTTCTAGTTCGTCCGGTCAAACACCTTAGTACAGAAAGCCAAAAACTGACTATCATTATGCGGCGATAGCTGGTCAGCAATTCGGCGACCTACTAAATCTCTAGTGATTTCTTCCGTATTGCAGGAAGGACTGGCTCTTTCCAGTCACGTGCTTAAGGCATCCAAGTTCGGATAGCCGCACATGCACCTGGGGCTATCGCACAGTCTCATTGTCAAACTCCTATGGCTAAGTGAGAATAATAAAGCCGCATAGTCCGATTGCCTGGTTCGCCGCACTAACACCTCCTTCACGGACCAAGACGTTGGGTCAAGTGTGGTTATGTGCTAGCCCGAACACCCCTGTAGTATCTACGCGGGGGCTGAAGCTAACGACTGGAAAACTCTCAGGCATAAAAACGGCCGCACAGGAGGAAAAACACTTTTAAATAAACAACATAAATATATTACAAAGTTTTGTCTCATACAATGCCTGGGCAGTTTAGATACATTCACTCGAATATAATGTCCTTCGAGCATTGGCCCTCTATCAAGCGGGCGCCCTCTAGGACGACTTCAAAATAGCGCTCTGGCGTGCGATGATCCTTGCCTCCGGGCAGACCGTCAACCCCATAAATGGCGGCCTTCATTTTCGCCCAGTGCATCTTGACACGGGCAAAGGCCAGCCACGCACCTTCTATACACGACGACCGCTTAACCGCGTCAATACGAAGGAGCACGTCAAGAAGTCGCTGCACCAGGCCAAAATAGCTGCTGGGGACGGGTTCGGCTGGCCACAGCCGGACTATGACTTCCCTCATGGTCAATCCGTACATCCTATGCAGCTCGGACCACTCTGCCATCTGGTCATTCAACAGCGTTGGGTGCTCCTGCGCCGCGAACTGTGACCAAAATAGCTTCTCCATCGTGTGCCCCTCCTGGGCCCCGAAGAATTACATAGCACCAGCGACACTCTTTGGAAGATCCTCAAAAACATCTGGAGCAATCACAGTCGAGTGAGCAAGACATACTTCTGATTTGCCAAATTTACTCTCTAAAAAAAGGCTTACCAGCCGCTATTTGTCTGGCTTGCTTGATCTCTTCGTGCGCCGCTTGGGATTCGGCCCGCGCTTCCTCAGCCTCTTTAAGGGCCTTGGAAAGGTCGGTTGCCTGGGCCTTATTCTTATCCTCTAGGGACTCACATTTGTTGGCGGCGTCCTTGAGCGCCTGCTCCACTTCGGTCACCTGCTCCTCGTATTGACAGCGGACGACCTGCTCGGACTTCAAGTCCTTGGCCGCTTTATCAGCGGACGCTTTGTTCACCCTTGCCTACTCCTCAGCCTGGGCAAGCTCACCCCTAAGGGCCTCGATCACAGCAGAACTTCCTGCAATCATACACATAGCAGCGCATGAGCTTTGACTCAAGATCCGCATATTAATACATGCAAGAACGAAATATTCTGAAACATACCTTGGGCTTCATCAAATTTCTTGTAGATACGGATGAGATCCTCATCGGCCAGCCCCATCTTACGCTTGAGCTCAGATACTTTTGCGGCCTGGGCGGTTGCTGCTAACAGCGAAGCGTGCATCTCAACATATAAAAGTACATTATCTCCTGCGAATATTATCGATCCTCTGTTCGCCCTTTTTCAAAAGACGACTAGAGTCTCAGGGCTATGATCTATACACAGGCATCTTTTTCATATAAAAAGCAGTTAGGAATATTACATCTCATACCTCGAAGCCTGTTAGCAGGCTAGTGATGGCCTCGCTCAGCCCGCTCTTGGCGGACCGAACTTTTCAATCACCACACCCATCAGGGTGTAGTGCTCCTCCATGACAGAAGCACGTTGCATTGCCTCCATCAGTGTGTTCGGCTCCTTCGGATTAGTGGAGGTTGCGGCGGAAGTTGGCACTCCCCCCTCCCTTGCCGGGGGGGGGGGGGGCTCCTATTCGATTCTGGAGCCACTTGGGTTTCCACAATAGTGTTCGGCTGGCGGCCGGACTGGTCAAGGCCCCCGCCGTCAGTCTCCATGGGGATTGCTCTCCCCGTGTTTTTGGCGGCTGAGGGAGTCCTGGATTAGGGGGTCCCTAGGCGTCCGGGCTTTGTGACTTGGGCCAGACTGGTGGGCCGTGAAGATACAAGATAAAAGACTCCCCCCCCCCCCCGTGTTCGGATGGGACTCTCCTTGGCGTGGAAGGCAAGCTTGGCTTTCGGATATGAAGATTCCTTTCTCTGTAAACTAACTATGTACAACCCTAGGACCCTATGGTGTCTATATAAACCGGAGGGTTTCGCCCGTAGAGGCAATCATAATCATACAGGCTACACATATAGGGTTTAGCTATTACAATCTCGAGGTAGATCAACTCTTGTAACCCCTATACTCATCAAAGTCAGTCAAGCAGGATGTAGGGTTTTTCCTCCATCATGAGGGCCTGAACCTGGGTAAACATCATGTCCCCCGCCTCCTGTTACCTTCGATCCTCAAACGCACAGTTCGGGACCCACTACCCGAGATCGGCCGGTTTTGACACCGACATTGGTGCTTTCATTGAGAGTTCCACTGTGCTGTCAGTAGAAGGCTCGATAGCTAGTTCAATCATCTTCAACAATGCCATTTCCGGGGAAGTTTTCCTCCCCGGTCAAATCTTTGTATTCGGCGGCTTCGTTCTGCATGCCAACTCGATTGGCCACCTCGAATAGATTGACAGTTACACCCCTGGTCATCAGATCAGTTTTGGGAATCTGAATTATGTCGCTGATATCCAAGGAGATTTGATCTTCGAAGGGTTCACGGCCCCAACAACAGCTCTAGCCTCAGATCCAGGGCAGGCTACCAGGTCCGAAGATGGGAGTTTGGAGTCCATCGGACTCTCCATTGTAAATCGCACTACCACAGATCCGGAGCGATTGTATCTGCGGCAAACTCAGAAAATCCTGACTCGTTCATAGACTCCAGATCCGAACCCTCGCTCTTAAACGAGGCTCTGGACTTAATGCGATCCCTCGCTATTGCAGAGGAATCGCTTCCGAATTACTCCCAGCCTGGACTAGGGGCTGAGAGCGGGGAATTTTACATCCCATCCACCACCCACTTCATAGCCACTATCGAAGATCTAATCAACATGCTGGACTATGCCTTCGAAGACATCGACGCTATGGACGACGATGCCGGAGTCGATCAAGGCCAAAACCTTCCTTTTACCGGACGTTGGATGGCCACCTCCACATGTGATGTATACATGGTGGATACACCCAAACAGGATGATGATGGCGGCAAGAAGGATCCGGTTGAGGACAAGCCCGCCAAAGCACCTCCAAAGCATCGACGTCAGCGGCGCCGCACAAAATCGCGTCGCGAAAAAGACAGTAATACCGGCACCGAAGACAATAACACTCCAGAGAACACCAAAGACCCCGAAGCCCTTGTCGAGCCAACATCAGAACAGGATGATTGGGAGGATGGTCAAGTTAACCCCGATGATCCAATAGGGAACAAAGACTCGGAAGATAGTAACTATCTACTGATCTCAGAAGAGGATGTGAGCCTCGGCGACGAAGACTTTATCATGCCAGAGGAGCCCCTCGAGCAAGAGCGCTTTAAGCGCTGGCTAATAGCAACTGCAAGAAGCCTGAACAAGAAGCAGCAACAACTTCAAGCTGATCAGGATTTATGATACGTCTCCCTCGTATCTACTTTTCCAAACACTTTTGACCTTGTTTTTGACTCTAACTTGCATAATTTGAATGGAACTAACCCGGACTGGCGCTGTTTTCAGCAGAATTGCCATGGTGTTATTTTTGTGCACAAATAAAAGTTCTTGGAATGACCTGAAACTTCACGGAGAATATTTTGGAATATATAAAAAATACTGGCGAAAGAATCAACGTCAGGGGGCCCACACCCTGTCCACGAGGGTGGGGGCGCGCCCCCCTGTCACGTGGGCCCCTTGATGCTCCACCGACCTTAACTCCAACTCTATATATTCACATTCGGGGAGAGAAAAACTAGAGAGAAGGATTCATCATGTTTTATGATACAGAGCTACCGCTAAGCCCTAATCTCTCTCGGGAGGGCTGATCTGGAGTCCGTTTGGGGCTCCGGAGAGGGGAATCCATCGCCATCGTCATCATCAACCTTCCTCCATCACCAATTTCATGATGCTCACCGCCGTGCGGGAGTAATTCCATCGTAGGCTTGCTGATGGTGATGGGTTGGATAAGATTTATCATGTAATCGAGTTAGTTTTGTTAGGGTTTGATCCCTAGTATCCATTATGTTCTGAGATTGAAGTTGCGACTTCGCTATGCTTAATGCTTGTCACTAGGGCCTGAGTGCCATGATTTCAGATCTGAACCTATTATGTTTCCATGAATATATGTGAGTTCTTGATCCTATTCTGGAAGTCAATAGTCACCTACTATGTGTTATGATCCGTTAACCCCGAAGTGACATTAATCGGGACAATTACCGGTGATGACTATAATTTGAGGTGTTCATGTATTCACTAAGTGTTAATGCTTTGTTTCGGTACTCTATTAAAAGGAGGCCTTAATATCCCTTAGTTTCCAATAGGACCCTGCTGCCACGGGAGGGTAAGACAAAAGATGGCATGCAAGTTCTTTTCCATAAGCACGTATGACTATATTCGGAATACATGCCTACATTACATTGATGAACTGGAGCTAGTTCTGTGTCACCCTATGTTCTAACTGTTGCATGAGGAATTGCATCCGGCATAATTATCCATCATTGATCCAATGCCTACGAGCTTTTCATATATTGATCTTTGCTTAGTGACTTTTCCGTTGCCACTGTTACAATCACTACAAAACTAGTACTATTACTTTTGCCACTGTTACCATTACTTCCATATTACTTTGCTACTAAATACTTTGCTGCAGATAATAAGTCTTTCAGCTGCGGTTGAATTGACAACTCAACTGTTAATACTTGAGAATATTCTTTGGCTCCCCTTGTGTCGGATCAATAAATTTGGGTTGAATACTCTACCCTCAAAAACTCTTGCGATCCCCTATACTTGTGGGTTATCAAGATTATTTTCTGGCGCCGTTGCTGGAGAGCATAGCTCTATTCTTTGAGTCCCTTGGGATTTATATCTATTGATCACTATGAGGAACTTGAAAGATGAAAGAACCAAGATTTTTCCCTCAACTACGAGGGGAGGTAAGGAACTGCCATCTAACTCTGCACTTGATTGACCTTCTGTTTTGAGTAAACTTGCGACACCTATACCTACTATTCATGCTGATATGTCGCATGTTATTGATGATGCCACTTCTGCTTTGCATGATGCTTATGATGAAACTACTTCTATGCTTGATAATACTATGCCATTAGGTGAATTTCTTGATGAACAACTTACTAGGGTTAGAGAGAATGAAATTATTGGAACTGATAATATTGATGAATGTGATGATGAAGATTCTCCCCCTAGATATAAATTGCCTGTTGTGCCTGAGGGTTATGTTATGGATGAAGAAACCACTAGAGACATTTTAACTTGCAATCATAGATATGATCTTAAGAAACGGTTAGCTAAGCTGAAAGAAAAATCCTTGAATGCTAGAATGAAGCATGACCCTGCTTTTGCTACTTCACCTATCTGTATCTCTGATAAGGATTATGATTTCTCTGTCGATCCTGAGTTAATTACTTTGGTTGAATCTGATCCTTTTTATGGCTATGAATCTGAAACTGTTGTGGCACATCTTACTAAATTAAATGATATAGCCACCCTGTTCACTAATGATGAGAAAACTCGCTATTACTTTATCCTTAAGTTATTTTCGTTCTCATTAAAGGGTGATGCTAAAACATGGTTTAATTCCCTAGATCCTGGTTGTGTGTGTAGCCCCCAGGATACGATTTATTACTTCTCTGCTAAATATTTCCCCGCTCACAAGAAACAGACTGCCTTAAGGGAAAATATATAATTTTGTGCAAATTGAAGAAGAGAGTCTCCCACAAGCTTGGGGATGCTTCTCCGATTACTTAATGCTTTGCCTGATCATCCTCTCAAGAAAAATGAAATACTTGATATCTTTTATAATGGACTAACCGATACTTCTAGAGACCACCTGGATAGTTGTGCTGGTTGTGTTTTCAGGGAAAGAACTGTTGATCAAGCTGAATTGCTATTGAATAACATGTTGGGTAATGAAAATGATTGGACACTTCATGAACCAACTCCTAAGCCAACTCCGAAGAAAAGGGGTATTCTATTTCTTAGTCCTTAAGATATGCAAGGGGCAAAGAAATTTATGAAAGAAAAAGGTATTAAAGCTGAAGATGTTAAGAATTTACCACCTATTGAAGAAATACATGGTCTTGATAACACGACATAGGTAGTAAAGGTAAAATCTCTCTATAGATTTGATAAGGGTGAAATCCGATCTACTAAGTTTGCTAGCCAATGCCTGGATGAGTTTGATAATTTTATGGTTAAACAAGAAAACTTCAATGCTTATGTTAGCACACAATTAAAACGTAATGCTTATATGATTGAACACTTGAGTGATTATATGTCTAGAGTTGAAGGTGAGATTAAACTTATTAGTAAACATGCTTCAATGGTTACCACTCAAGTAGAACAAGTGCTTAAAGATCAGAATGATTTGCTCAATGAATTAAATAATAAGAAAAATGATAATGCTGTTAGAGTTGTGACTAGAGGGGGTAAAATGACTCAGGAACCTTTGTATCCTGAGGGCCACCCTAAGAGAATTGAGCAAGATTCTTAGAGAACTAATGTTGATGCACCTAGGTCTTCTAAGAAGAAGAAAAGGAAAAAATGATAGGACTTTGCATGCTTCTAATGAACTTGTCACTGGCACACCTAAGAATCCCAATGATATTTCTATTTCTGATGCTGAAACACAATCTGTTAATGAACATGAACCTAGTGATAATGTTAATGATGATGTTCATGTTGATGCTCAACCTAGCAATGAAAATGATGTAGAGATTGAACCTATTGTTGATCTTGATAACCCACAATCAAAGAATCAACGTTATGATAAGAGAGACTTCGTTGCTAGGAAGCGCGGTAAAGAAAGAGAACCATGGATTCAGAAACCCATGCCTTTCCCTCCTAAACCATCCAAGAAAAAGGATGATGAGGATTTTGAGCCCTTTGCTGAAATGATTAGACCTATCTTTTTGCGTATGCATTTGACTGATATGCTTAAAATGAATCCTTATGCTAAGTACATGAAAGATATTGTCACAAATAAAAGAAAGATTCCGGAAGCTGAAATTTCCACCATGTTTGCTAATTATACTTTTAAAGGTGGAATACGAAAGAAACTTGGAGATCCAGGAGTACCAACTATACCATGCTCCATTAAAGAAACTATGTTAAAACTGCTTTATGCGATCTTGGAGCCGGTGTTAGTGTTATGCATCTCTCTTTATATCGTAGACTTGATTTGAATAAGTTGACACCTACTGAAATATCTTTGCAAATAGATGATAAATCAACTGCTATACATGTCGGTATTTGTGAGGATGTGCCTGTTGTGGTTGCAAACATTACTATTTTAATAGACCTTGTTATTCTTGATATTCCCGAGGATGATAGTATGTCTATTATTTTTGGTAGACCCTTCTTCAATACTGCAGGGGCTTTTATTGATTGCAACAAAGGCAGTGTCACTTTTCATGTTAATGGTAATGAGCAAACGGTACACTTTCCGAGGAAACAACCTCAAGTCCACGGTATTAATTATATTGGAAAAACTTCAACGATTATTATTGGAGGTTTTGAATTTCCTCTTCCTACTATCAAAAAGAAATATGATATTCTTATTGTTGGGGACATGCATATCCCCGTTAAGGTAACTTAGTGCTATTCGAATTTCTCCGGTTTCATGTTATCCGGAAAGAGTTTGTTAACAAGACTTGATCAACCTTGTTAGTGGATTCCTTTTGATGAGCATGAGATGGATGAAGTTAGAAAGCACAAATCTTTGTACCATCCTTTTACTTTCTGTTATTTAGATTAAGTAAAGCAAAAATACTATTTTCTATCTGTTTTCTGAATTATCCTTGCAATAAAAAATACCCCGAAAATAAAAATTCTTCAAATGTCCTGAAAATTTTATATTCTTTTTCAATAATATTTAAGAATTATTGGCACTGAGAACACACCGTGGGGGCCTCACCACCTGGCCACGAGGATCCAGGGCGTGCCCATCCCCCTAGGGCACCCCCTACCTCGTGGGCCCCACGTGCCCCCCTCTACTTATTCCAGCACCCACACACTTCGTCTTCCTCCAAAAAAAATCCTCCCACAGCTCAAACCCGAGTTCTAGCTCATCTTGCTGCCATTTTCGATCTCCTAGCTCAAAGCTCCATTAACAAAATTGCTTCGGGGGATTGTTCTTCGGTATGGGACTCCTCCAATGGTCCAATTAGTTTTTGTTCTAGTGCTTTATTTATTGCAAATTTTTGCTGCTTAGGTGACCCTGTTCTTGAGCTTGCATGTCAAATTTATGTGGTCAAAAGTACTCTTAATCCATGATATGGCCTCTAGGCACTTGTAGGAGTAGTTGCTATCAATCTTGTTGAGTTTGGTTCACTTTTATTTTGAGTCACTAAAAATTGCAGAAATTTTTTAGAGAAAGAAAATGATGAAGAGATTGTTGAGGGGCTCTTTGAGCCGAAGCTCGAAGTATAAGCAAAGTTAAGAGAATAAGAAGCCCAAATATAATCTCGCCCGCGCTGCAGAGGTTCGGCCGTGTGAATGGCCTTGTGATGAGTTCTTGAGAGAAGCCGAGATTTATGAAGATTTTTATTATTTGGTTGAGAATGCGGGCCTCATCGACTTCCTCCTTGACCAGCGCAAACAGTATCTCCTCCTCACTAATATTTTCGTGCAAAATTTTTACTTTCATGCTAAGAAATCACCACCTTTGGTGGAATTTCATTTATATGATGAGGTTAAGGAGATGTCACTATATGAGTTTTGTCGAGTCTGTAAGATACCCTTTGCGGGCAGCATAGAGGAACCACATCGTAATGATGTGGAGGGATTTATTGATATGATTGATGTAGGGGAAACGAGGAAGGTTTCCGATGCAAGAATCACTAGCATACATTTTCCTGTTCTACGTTCTTTGCAATATTTGCTAGTAGATGCTTAATTGGTCGCGGGAACAGTGGAAACCTTAGTGCCCCTGATATTGTTATTTTGCGCCATGCTTTGTTTCGTGATACCACTTTTAGTTTAGGCGCTATTGTTGCTAAACGGTTAAATCTGAACCGTACAAAGGGTCCCTTATTCGGGGGCATCTTTGCCTCGCGCCTTGCTACACACTTTAACATACCTATTAGGCATTATGAGAAAGAGGAAAAGTTGCTGCCTCCTATTTTTCTAGATTATAAGAGTATGGTAGCACATGATTTTATTGTTAAGGATAAGAAGAAGATGCTTAAATATAGATTGATATTTGATAAAAACTACTATGAGATTATTACCTTGCCTGCTCCCTCTTTGTTTAACATATTTTCAGGCACGTACCGCGTGTTGCCGGAGGCTGTTCATGCATACTGGAGCCTGACATCAGCTCCAGAGCCTGAGCCGGAGCCACCACTTGATCCTTACCGTCAGTCTGTTTATCAGTGGGATCCGGAGGAGATCGCCAACCAGTGGCACCCAGAGGACACTCCTCCGTACACAGGAGAGGGCAGCTTTGAGCCATGGCCATACACCAACATAGGCCAAAAGCTTAAGCTTGGGGGAGTACGTACCTCTCACCGACATTACATTCATGTTCACACACTCATGCCAGTTTTTGGTGCTCATACTTTTTCATTGTACTATCCATGCTAGTTTATTTTCTTTTCCAGCATTCTTCTTGTGTGTTTGAAAAAACCTTAAGAAAACCAAAAAACCAAAAAAAAATTACTTGTAGCTTTTAGCTAGTTTACTTTCCATGCTTGTAGTAGTAATTAAAAGAAAACCCCAAAAGATTTCTCGTTCTTCTTTTTCTTGTTGGGAACTTTCTCGTGTAAATAGTTTTGTTTCTTTTCTTTTCTTTGGGGGTCGAGAGGAGAAGACCATGATGAAAATGTTGAGTGGCTCTCATATGCATTATTGTTGATCTAAGAAAGAGCCCATATTACCTTGTATTCTCCTGTGTATTGAATGCTTGCAGATTCCATCTTAGTCCAATCCACGTGCACTATTACTATTATTCACACCGTTCGGTCGTGCAAGTGAAAGGCAATAATGACGATATATGATGAATTGTTTGAGATGAGAAAAGTTGGTATGAACTCGACCTATCTTGTTTTTGTAAATATGATTAGTTCATCGTTCCTAATTCAGCCTATTATGAATGAAACATGTTTGCAATGACAATTAGAGATTATAGTTGCTCATGCCATGCTTAATTAGCTAGGAGTTTATAATGGTTTACCTTGCATGCCAACATGCTATTAAAATGGTTGTGATGTGGTATGATAAGGTGGTATCCTCCTTTGAACGATTCGAGTGGCTTGACTTGGCACATGTTCACACATGTAGTTGAAACAAAATCAACATAGCCTCCATGATATTTATGTTCATGGTGAATTATATCCTACTCATGCTTTCACTCAGTGTTGATTAATTCTAATGCATGTTCATGACTGTTGTCGCTCTCTAGTTGGTTGCTTCCCAGTCTCTTTCTAGCCTTCACTTGTACTAAGCGGGGATACATGCCATGCATTGATGAGCAATGTTAAGTCATCATCCTCTTATTAAAAAGCACCAGTTGGAGAGCAATGTTGTCATTTGCATGCATTACTATTAGTTTATATTGAGTATGACTGTGACTGGATCTCTTTTACCATGAATTACAATATTTAGTCAGTCCTCGATCTTCAGAGGTGCTCCGCATTTATGTTTTGTGGTCTCAGAAAGGGCTAGCGAGATACCATCTTGTTATATCATATTGTGATTGTCTTGAGAAAGTGTTGTCATCCGAAATTTATTATTATTGCTCACTAGTTGATTATGCCATTGATATGAGTAAAAATGAGACCTAAGTGTTATTGTGAATATGGTTAGTTTATAATCTTTGCTGAAAACTTGAATGCTGGCTCTACATATTTACAACAAGAAGATCAAACAGAGTTTGTAAAAGTTTTTCTTTATCACCTTCAGTTTGTCAACTGAATTGCTTGAGGACAAGCAAAGGTTTAAGCTTGGGGGAGTTGATACGTCTCCATCGTATCTACTTTTCCTAACACTTTTGACCTTGTTTTGGACTCTAACTTGCATGATTTGAATGGAACTAACCCGGACTGACGCCGTTTTCAGCGGAATTGCCATGGTGTTATTTTTGTGCTGAAATAAAAGTTCTCGGAACGACCTGAAACTTCACGGAGAATATTTTTGGAATATATAAAAAATATTAGCAAAAGAATCAACGTCAGGGGACCCACATCCTTTCCACGAGAGTGGGGGCGCGCCCACCCGCCTAGGGCGCGCCCCCTGTCACGTGGGCCCCCTAATGCTCCACCGACCTCAACTCCAACTCTATATATTCACGTTCGGGGAGAAAAAAATCAGAGAGAAGGATTCATCGCGTTTTATGATACGGAGCCGCCGCCAAGCCCTAATCTCTCTCGGGAGGGCTGATCTGGAGTCCGTTCGGGGCTCCGGAGAGGGGAATCTGTCGCCGTCGTCATCATCAACCTTCCTCCATCACCAATTTCATGATGCTCACCATCGCGCATGAGTAATTCCATTGTAGGCTTGCTGGACGGTGATGGGTTGGATGAGATTTATCATGTAATCGAGTTAGTTTTGTTAGGGTTTGATCCCTAGTATCCAATATGTTATGAGATTGATGTTGCTATGACTTTGCTATGCTTAATGCTTGTCACTAGGGCCTGAGTGCCATGATTTCATATCTGAACCTATTATGTTTCCATGAATATATGTGAGTTCTTGATCCTATTCTGGAAGTCAATAGTCACCTACTATGTGTTATGATCCGTTAACCCCGAAGTGACATTAATCGGGACAATTACCGGTGATGACTATAATTTGAGGTGTTCATGTATTCACTAAGTGTTAATGCTTTGTTTCGGTACTCTATTAAAAGGAGGCCTTAATATCCCTTAGTTTCCAATAGGACCCTGCTGCCACGGGAGGGTAAGACAAAAGATGGCATGCAAGTTCTTTTCCATAAGCACGTATGACTATATTTGGAATACATGCCTACATTACATTGATGAACTAGAGCTAGTTCTGTGTCACCCTATGTTATAACTATTGCATGAGGAATCGCATCCGACATAATTATCCATCACTGGTCCAATGCCTACGAGTTTTTCATATATTGATCTTTGCTTAATTACATTTTTGTTGCCACTGTTACAATCACTACAAAACTAATACTATTACTTTTGCCACTGTTACCGTTACTTCCATGTTACTTTGCTACTAAATACTTTGTTGCAGATATTAAGTCTTTCAGGCGCGGTTGAATTGAAAACACAACCGTTAATACTTGAGAATATTCTTTGGCTCCCCTTGTGTCGAATCAATAAATTTGGGTTGAATACTCTACCCTCTAAAACCGTTGCGATCCCCTATACTTGTGGGTTATCAATTTACTCAATGACAGATGGACTAACGTCCTGGCAGCCGAGGAGTACGGCGTCGAATGCCCAACTAAGAGTTACCTGAAGCACAAGTTACTACCTCAATTTGACGACGAGGCCTTTGAGCCCATACCGCCAAAGCATAAAACTGTTGACAAGCCCGACCGACCACCACGTGGACGAGACAGACCGGCTACTCATGCCAAACACCAGCCCGTGCCACCCCGCTGTCGGGGCAGGGAGGCAGCAGTCGCGGGCTATACCTACGACTTACGCAAGGACCTGGATAGTAGAACCGGTCTAACAAGATCAATCTATGGATCAAGGGGGCGTGCTCCAACGAGCGAGGACGACCATCAGAACTTGCGCGACAGACATAACCTCACATAGGCCGAAAACCGGATACGGCCTTTGTCCGAACTACGCCGCGATATTGCCCGGTACAGAGGCATCAAACACCCCCTATGCTTTACCGACGAAGTAATGGAACATCAGTTCCCAGAAGGGTTTAAACCCGTCAAAATTGATTCATACGACGGTACGACAGATCCCTCAGTATGGATCGAAAACTTTCTTCTCCATATCAACATGGCATGCGGTGATGATCTCCATGCCATCAAATACCTCCCGCTCAAATTAAAGGGTCCAGCTCGGCACTGGCTAAACAGCCTCCCAGAGAACTCTATCTACAGCTGGGAAGACTTGGAGGATGCCTTTAGAGACAATTTCCAATGTACCTATGTCCGGTTCCAGACGCCGATGACCTTAGTCACATAGTCTAACAACCCGGAGAGTCAGCCCGAAAACTCTGGACCAGGTTCTTAATTAAAAAGAACCAAATTGTGGATTGTCCGGACGCCGAAGCCCTCGCGGCCTTTAAACACAGCGTCTAAGACGAGTGGCTCACCCGACACCTTGGCCAAGAAAAGCAGAAATCCATGGCATCCCTAACCGCACTTATGACCCGCTTTTGCGCGGGAGAATATAGCTGGCTAGCTCGCAGAAGTAACAACACTAGCAACCCTAGCACCTCTGAAGCCAGGGATGGCAATGGCAAGCCATGACGCAACAAACACAAACGTCGAAACAACAACCAAGACATTGAACACACGACGGTTAATGCCGGATTCAGTGGCTCTAAACCCGGTCAGCGGAAGAAGCCATTCAAAGGAAACAGAGATGGTCCATCTAGTTTGGACAGAATACTCGATCGGCCTTGCCAGATTCATGGCACCCCCGATAAGCCTGCCAATCATACCAACAAAAACTATTGGGTCTTTAAACAGGTCGGCAAGCTCAATGCCGAACACAAGGGAAAAGGGCTGCCCAGCGAGGACGGCGATGAAGAGCCTTGCCTGCAGAACACAGGGGGACAGATGAAATTTCCCCCTGAGGTCAAAATAGTGAACATGATCTACGTCACTCATATCCCCAAGCAGGAGCGCAAGCACGCGTTAAGGGACGTCTATGCCTTAGAGCATGTCGCCCCAAAATTGAACCCATGGTCAGCCTGTCCGATCACCTTTGATCGAAGAGACCATCCGACTAGTATCCGTCATGGGGGCTTGGCTGCATTGGTCCTCGATCCAATTATTGGCAGATTCCACCTCACGCGAGTCCTTATGGACGGCGGCATCAGTCTCAATCTTATTTATCTGGATATCGTCTATAAAATGGGCATTGATCCATCAAGAATCAAGCCCACTAATACCACCTTTAAAGGGGTAATACCCAGCGTAGAGGCCTGTTGCACAGGATCCATAACGCTTGAAGTCGTCTTCGGCTCACCGGATAACTTCCGGAGCGATGACATGATCTTCGACATTGTCCCGTTCTGAAGTGGCTATCATGCACTACTCGGACGAACTACTTTTGCCCGTTTCAACATAGTCCTGCACTAAGCTTATCTTAAGTTCAAAATGCCTGGACCACGTGGCGTTATAACAGTCAATGGAAACACGGAGCGCTCCCTCCGTACAAAGGAGCATACCGCGGCCCTCACGGCCGAGGTGCAGGGTGGCCTCGCTAGGCCGAAAACTACACTGGCAGTCAAGCCCCCAGACACTGTTAAACGAGTCCGGTCTACCCTGCAGAATGACAGTCCAACTCATCTAGAGCTGGATAAGCAATTCGGCATCCGCGAAAACCCCAGCCTAAAAGCAGCATACGTACCGCTCGTATATAATTACGCATTAAAAATACCATGGGCAAGGACAGAGGCATGCTAAACATAGGGTCCACGATACGGCTTGACCCTATCCGGACCTATATATTGCTCCACATTTTTCTTCTTGTTTTTTTAGGTTCTTTACAACCAACGTCAATTCCCGGAGCTAACAAGGTCCTCCTCTTAGGCCCCTTACACATAATTGATTGTCGATCCTCTCAAAGGATCCTAAACCAAGGTGAAAGGCGGCGCAGACATGCGGTAGAATGTCCAAAGGATCTTCTAGATCATCTTTTCAAATTTCAGACCTGTATATAGCTTTCCCTTGTTCTCGGCATGTAAAATAGCCGTGATGCTTATTGCATCTTCTGTAAAAATACATTTTGACGTACCAATCAGATTATAATGGAAACAGTTTCGCCTAGCCTTGTATGGTATTGGCCTACTTTTTCTGTTTTCCCACTTTACGTTCAAATCGGCATATACACCTTGGTACGACTTAAATCACCAGGGGCTCTATTCAAGCCATATACATATCTTCAACAATAGAAAGTCCAAACACTCTCAAAGTACAGTTCGGCGTCCCGAATACTACATTATATGCATTGGCTCCGAATCATGTCTTTGGTCAATAGTTGGGTTGTCCGGCTCCTGTGCTTGCTACCTTACGTTCCATTTTTGGCTAAGGTAGTAAAAGGAGAACTACTTCGATTGTGTTTCTGACTGGCCCAGTCAAGCACCTTAGTAGAGAAAGCCAAAAACTGATTGTCGTGATGCGGCGAGAGCTGGTCAGCAACTCGGTGACTTATTAAAATCTTTAGCGATTTCTTCTGTATTATATGAAGGGCTGACCTTTTATTAGTCACGCGTTTTAAGGAACCTAAGTTCAATAGCCGCATACGCACCAGGGGCTATTTTACAGCCCCATCTATTAAACTCATATGGTTAGGTGAGAGTGGTAAATCCACATAGTCTGATTGCCTCGTTCGCAGCACTGACACCTCCTTTATGGACCAAGACGTTGGATCAAGTGTGGCTACGTGCTACCCCAAACACCCCCATAGTATCTATGTGGGGGCTGAAGCTGACGACTGGAAAACTCTCAAAGATAAAAATAGCTGCAGAGGAGAAACATCAATTTAAATATATTACAAAGCTCTGGTTTATACAAACATCCGGGCATTCAGACACATTCATTCAAACAAGATGTCCTTTGAACACTGGCCCTCTATTAAGCGGGCGCCTTCCAAGACGTCCTCAAAATAGCGCTCGGGCATACGATGGATCTTGTCTCTGGGCGGCCCTTCTACGGCCATGCTGGCGGCCTTCATCTTAGCCCAATGCATCTTGACACGGGCAAAGGCCAGCCGCGCACCTTCTATACATGACGACCGCTTAACCGCATCAATTCGGGGCAGGGCCTCAATAAGTCGTTGTACCAGGCCAAAATAGCTACCTGGAACGGGTTCGGTTGGCCACAGCCGGACTATGATGTCCCTCATAGCTGAGCCAGACATCCTATGCAGCTTGGCCCACTGCGCCATTTGGCCATTCAGTAGTGCGGGGCGCTCCCGTGTTACGAAATAGCTCCGGAATTGCTTCTCCATCGCATGCCCCTCTTGGCCTTGGAAGAACCGCGCGGCATCAACAGCGCTCTCCGGAACATCCCCAAAGATATCTAGGGCACCCCACCGTTACGTAAGTAAAACATACGACTGATTGCAGAATCTACTATGTAGAAGAAAGGGCTTACCTGCCGCTATTTGTCCGGCTTGCTTAATCTCCTCACGCGCCGCTTGGGATTTGGCCCGCGCCTCCTCGGCCTCTTTAAGGGCCTCAGCAAGGTCGGTCTCCTGGGTTTTGCTCTTCTCTTCAAGGGACTTGTACTTGTCAGTGGCGTCTTTGAGTGCTTTCTCTACTTCTTCCACCCGCTCCTCGTACTGGGAGCGGAGAGCCTGTTCGGATTTCAAGTCCTCGGCCGCTTTGTCAACGGCCGCCTTGTTCACCCTTGCCTGCTCCTGGGCCTGGGTAAGTTCACCCCTAAGGGCCTCAACTGCATCTATGATACCTGCAATTACGCACATAGTAGTGCATCAGCTTTAACTCCAAAGGTACATGCTCGAATGAAACACTTTAATAACATACCCCGCGCCTCGTCAAAACCCTTATTGATGCAGACAAGATCCTCATCGGCCAGTCCCAGCTGACGTTTGAGTTCGGATACCTCAGCGGCTAGGCGGTTGCTGCTAACAATGAAGCCTACATTTCAACATATGAAAGTGCATTAGCTCCCGCAAAAGTGATTGATCCATTGTCCGCCTCCTTTTGATTAACAAAAGGGATGAACAGAGTCTCAGGGGATACTATCTATATACAGGCATCTTTTCATAGGAAAAGCAGTCAGGAATATTACATTGCATACCTCGAAGCCTGTTAGCAGGCTAGCAAAGTCCTCGTTCAGTCCGTTCTTGGCAGACTGAACCTTTTCAACCATTGCACCCATCAGGGTCTGGTGCTCCTCCACAATGGAAGCTCGTTGTAATGCCTCCATCAGTGTATTAGGCACCTCCAGACTAGCGGAGGTCACCGCGGAGTTTGCACTCCCTCCTCCCCCAAGGAGGGTTGCTTATTCGACTACGGAGCCATTTGGGTTTCCAGAGTAATATCTAGCTAATGATCAGACTGGTCTAGATCCCCGCCGTCAGCCCTCAAGGGAATTGTTACCCTGATGTTTTCGGCGACCGGAGTGTCACCTTATGGCGACGCTTTTGTGGCTTCCTATACCACCTCGTGCCCCGGAGAGGCCCTTCGGGACAACACCTTGGTGTCATCCTTGGCGAGAGGCGGAGAGGCTTGTGAAAGTGATTCGCTCTCCATCATCCTTGGATCCAAGAAGTTCCCCTCCGATGATTGTTGGGGAAGATCGCGGGCCGGCCTGCGCCATTCAAAACGTCAATACCATACTCATCAAAACCGGACTTATGTGCGGCATCTTCTGATACTCACGATTCAGCAAGGTGCTTCGTCCTAGGGTGCCACTTGGGGGCCGCTTCGGCGTCTGAATCCGAGCCGTCTGGGAGGGATAATTTTCCCCTTTTATACGACCCCGCCTCGGGGTCTTCGGAGGCTGCCCTCTTAATCTTCCTCCCCTTCGGGGAAGGATTGCTCTCCTCCTCATCTTCATCTTCATCGGAGGAGTAAGTGTTGGTCTCTCCAGACGCCACGTCTGAAGTACCTTTGTGGCAGGGGCCATCTTTGGCTCCCTTGTTCTTCTTCTGGACCTTTTTCTCCGGCGCTTGATAGGGCGTCGGGACCAGCATTTTCATTAAAAGAGGATTTGCTGGGTTTTCGGGCAATGGAGCTGGACACCTGATCCGCTCCGCCTTCTTCGTCCAGCCCTGTGTTATAAGATGGAAATTCTCAGTCCGTCCCCTCTTTTGGTTAATTGTTTGTGTTATGAAAAATAGCACTTACTAGGGAGGCTGGATTATTGCAGTCGAGGCCGATGTCTTTGGACGTCTTCGGCCATGAATTTTCAGTCTTGAAAAGTAGTTTCCAGATCGCTTTATGTGTCGTGCCGAAGAATCACGTCAGGATCCGTGGACCTTCTGGATTGAACTCCCACATGCGGAGAGGCCGGCGTCAGCAGGGAAGAGACCGGCAGATGAGCATCACCAGAATCACATCTGTGAGGCTGGTGTTTTTCTCTATGATATTCTTGATGCGCTTCTTCAGCGTCAGCACCTTGTCAGATGATCCCCAATCCAGACCCTTGTTGGTCCAGGACGCGAGCCGTAGTGGGGGTCCGAATCTAAACGCGGGGGCGGCTGCCCATTTGGTGTCATGGGGTATGGTAATGTAAAACCACTCCTGCTGCCATATCTTGATGGTATCCACAAAGGCCCCTTTTGGCCAGATAACTTTGGGAAGTTTGCTTATCATGGCGCCGCCGCAGTCTATATGTTGCCCGTCGACCACCTTCAACTTCACATTGAAAATTTTGAGCCATAGGCCGAAGTGTGGAGGGATGCGGAGGAATGCCTCGCACATGACAATAAACGCCAAGATGTGGAGAAAAGAATTCGGGGCCAGATCATGAAAGTCTTGCCCGTAATAAAACATGAGACCTTGGACGAAGGGTTGTAGAGGAAACCCTAGTCCGCGAAGAAAGTGAGGGAGGAATACGACCCTCTCACCAGGTTTGGGAGTGGGGATAACTTGCTCTTTGGCAGGAAGTCTATACCTAATCTTCGCTAATAGATACCTCACTTCCCAAAGCTCTTTGATGTCCTTCTCCGTCACGAAGGAGGCCATCCACTTTCCTTGCGAGCCAGATCCGGACATGATCAGAGTACTTGGTAGTGAGGGGAGAGTTTGGAACTTGGGCGCTGGAGCTTGAGGACGGATGGGCTGAGGAGGTGGAAGGCGTGGGGTAAAAAGGTGGATTCTTATCTTCTTATAGAAGGAGTGAATGTCGAGCGTCCCCCCACAAGAGCTCACCTATTCCCAAGGCGTCGTGTAAATGTCACGGTTAGGTTACCCAAAACCGTATTGATGACAATCCCGCAATAAGGGGACACAATCTCTGCTGCGACAGGACGTGTCAATAAAAATTACGTCTCAAAAGACGAAGTGGGAGGCTAAAAACGCTATGAAATAATAATAAGGCCGAAACACAATGCCTCACCGGAAAAGCCGTCAGAAGACCTGACCTGTTTTTGTTTAAGTATTTACCCTTGTGGTTTAGGGTTGTAACTATTATACAGAGCCGAATACAATTCTTTTGGTCAACTACTTTGAAGTGTTTGGAGGAGGAACCTGCCTTGCAATGCCGAAGACAATCTGCACGCCGGACACATCATCATTGAAGCCTGGTTCAGGGGCTAATGAGGGATTCCTGGATTAGGGGGTCCCCTGGCGTCCGGGCTATGTGACATGGGCCGAACTGGTGGGCCGTGAAGATACAAGATAGAAGACTTCCCCCCGTGTGCGGATGGGACTCTCCTTAGCGTGGAAGGCAAGCTTGGCGCTCGGATATGAAGATTCCTTTCTCTGTAAAGCGACTTTGTACAACCCTGGGACCCTCCGGTGTCTATATAAACCGGAGGGTTTAGTCCGTAGAGGCAATCATAATCATACATGCTAGACATCAAGGGTTTAGCCATTACGATCTCGAGGTAGATCAACTCTTGTAACCCCTATACTCATCAAAGTCAATCAAGCAGGATGTAGGGTTTTACCTCCATCAAGTGGGCACAAACCTGGGTAAACATCATGTCCCCCGCCTCCTGTTACCTTCGATCCTCAGACGCATAGTTCAGGACCCCCTACCCGAGATCGGCCGGTTTTGACACCAACAGCGGCCAAGGCGTTACCCTCTGGCGCTGCTTTGGCGGTCTCCCGTACCACCCCGTGGCCCGGAGAGGCCCTTTAGGATGACACTTTGGTGTCATCCATGGTGATAGGTGGGGAGGCTCGCGAGGGCGACTAGCTCTCCATCATCTTCGGGTCCAAAGAATTCCCCTCTGATGATTGTTGGGGAAGATCGCGGGCCAGACTACACCATATAACGTGTTGAATTACAATCATAAATATTGGGTGTATGAAAGGTACCCTCGTATACTTACGATGCGGCAAGGGGCTTCGGCCTGGAGCGCCACTTGGGGATGGCGTCAGCATCCGAATCCGAGCTATCCGGGAGGGATATCTTCCCCCTCTTCGGTGCCTCCGCTTCTGGATCTACAGAAGCTGCCCTTTTCTTCCTTCTCCCCTTGGGGGAGAATTGTTGTCTGCCTCCTCCTCCTCCTCCTCTTCATCTTCATCTTCCTCATGGGAGGAGTGAGTTTCGGTCTCTCCGGACACTGTGTCAGAAGTACCCTTTCGGCGGAGGCCACCTTTGGCCTCCTTGCTCTTTTTCTTGGTATTTTTCTCCGACGCCTGATAGGGCGCCAGAACCAGCATCTTCATTAACAGAGGATTAGCTAGGTTTTCGGGGAGTAGGGTCGGACACCAGATCTGCTCCGCCTTCTTTGTCCAGCCCTGTTATAAGACGGAAGTCTCAATACACCCCCTTTTGATTGATGAACTGAGTTGTGTTCGGACATATGGAACTTACCGAGGAAGCCGGATGATTGCAGTCAAGGCCTATGTGTTCAAACGTCTGTGGCCACGACTTCTGATTCTTGAAGAGCAGCTTCTAGATTACTTCGTGCGTCATGCGAAAAAATCACTGCAGGGTCTGCGGCCCTTCCAGATTGAACTCCCACATGCGGAGAGACCGGCGTTGGCAGGGAAGGGTTCGGCGGATGAGCATCACCTGGACCACATCGGTGAGGCTGGTGCCCTTCTCTATGATACTTTGGATGCAATTTTGCAGCCTCAACACCTCGTCAGATGATCCCCAGTCCAGACCCTTGTTGGTCCATGATGCGAGCCGCATCGGGGGTCCGGATCTGAAAGTAGGAGCGGCCGCCCACTTGGTTCCGCGAGGTTCGGTGATGTAGAACCACTCCTGCTGCCACGTCTTGACGGTCTCCACGAAAGCCCCTTTGGGCCAGGTGACGTTGGGGAGTTTTCTCACCATGGCGCCACCACAATCCGCATGCTCTTCGTCGACCACCTTCGGCTTCATGTTGAAAGCCTTGAGCCACAGGCCGAAGTGTGGGGGGATGCAGAGGAATGCTTCACACACGACGATGAATGCCGTGATGTGAAGGATGGAATTTGGGTCTAGATCATGGAAATCTAGCCCGTAATAGAACATGAGACCTCGAACAAAGGGATGGAGGGGAAACCCTAGACCATGGAGAAAATGAGGGAGGAACACAACCCTCTCGCTAGGCTCTGGAGTGGGGATAACTTGCTCTTTGGTGGGGAGCCTGTGTCTGATTTCCACTGTCAAGTACCTCGCCTCCCGGAGATCCTTGATGTCCTTCTCCGTTACGGAGGAGGCCACCCACTTGCCTTGAGATCCGGATTCGGACATGGCTGGAGTGTTTGGTGGGAACAGAAAAGATTGAGTCTTGGGCGCTGGAGCTCGAGGGAGGATGGGTTGAGGAAGAAGAAGGCGTGGGGTAGAAAGAGGGATCCTTATCCTCTTGTAAAGGTAGTGAATATCAAGCGCCCCCCCACTGGCCTTAAAACTCACCTATTCCCAAGGGGTCATGCAAACGGCACGGTTGGATTACCCAAACCCGTATTGATAAGAATCCTGCAATAAGGGGACATGATCTCTGTTAGACAAGACGTGTCCACGAAGACCGCGCCTCAAAACGCGAAGCGGGAGGCCAAAAATGGTTCGAAATAATGATAAGACCAGAACACAATGTCTCACCGAAAAAGCTGTCAGTGGGCACGACTTGTTTTGTTTTAGGTATTTCACCCTTGGGGTTCAGGGTTGTAACTGATTATACAGAGCCGGATATAGTTCTTTCGTTCAACTACTTTGGAGTAGTCGGCAGAGGAACCAGCCTTGCAATGCCGAAGACAATCTGCGCGTCAGACACATCGTCATTGAAGCCTAGTTCAGGGGCTTCTAAGGGAGTCCTGGTGTCGGTGTCAAAATCGGCGGATCTCGGGTAGGGGGTCCCGAACTGTGCATCTAAGGCAGATGGTAACAGGAGGCAGGGGACACGATGTTTTACCCAGGTTTGGGCCCTCTTGATGGAGGTAAAACCCTACGTCCTGCTTGATTATACTTGATAATATGGGTATTACAAGAGTTGATCTACCACGAGATCGGAGAGGCTAAACCCTAAAAGCTAGCCTATGGTATGATTGTATGTTGTCCTACGGACTAAAACCCTCCGGTTTATATAGACACCGGAGGGGGCTAGGGTCACACAAGGTCAGTTACAAAGGAGAAGATGTACATATCTGTATTGCCTAGCTTGCCTTCCACGCCAAGTAGAGTCCCATCCGGACATGGGACGAAGTCTTCAATCTTGTATCTTCATAGTCCAACAGTCCGGCCAAAGGATATAGTCCGGCTGTCCGGAGACCACCTAATCTAGGACTCCCTCAGTAGCCCCTAAACCAGGCTCCAATGACGATGAGTCCGACGCGCAGTGTTGTCTTCGGCATTGCAAGGCGGGTTCCTCCTCGGAATACACTACAGAAGAGTTTGAATACAAGGATAGTGTCCGACCCTGCAAAATAAGTTCCACATACCACCGTAGAGAGAATAATATTTCCACAAATCCAATCTGCTGACACGTTTTGGCAGCATGCCATCATGCCATGGCTCGGTAATTATTCGAACCATTTTTCCTTAGCCAGCCCCGCACATAACGCGAGGCAGTTTCTTGACACTTCTTGTCAAAGCAGAGATTGTGTTCCCCATATTATGGGATTCTCATCAATACGGACGTGGGTAACCCAACCGTGCCATCAATTACGGTGCTTGGGGGATAAGCGAGTTTTACCAGGCTAGTGGGGGCGCATAGTCTAGTCCGCCCTTATAAAGGGATAAGATCTCACCTTTTTCTACCCATTCCTTCTTCCTCCTTGCTCATCCATTCTCGCGCACTCGAGCTCTAGCGCCCAAGTCCGCATCCTCCTCCTCGAATCTCTCCAAACATGTCCAGAGCGGGAGGCAAGTGGATGGCCTCCTCCGTCATGGGGGGGCACATCAAAAAGCTGCATGGAGCCAGATACTTAGCCGCGGACATCGTGCACCGGCTGCCAGCCGCGGGGCAGGTCATCCCTACCCCAGAACCTCATGAGAGGGTGGTCTTCCTCCACCACTTCGTCCATGGGCTGGGGTTTCCCCTCCATCCATTTGCCCGCGGCCTCATGTTTTACTATGGGATGGACTTTCATGATCTGGCCCCGAACTTCATCCTCAACATCTCGGCGTTCATCGTCGTGTGCGAGGCTTTCCTCCGCATCCGGCCCCACTTCGGCCTGTGGCTGAAGACCTTCAATATCAAGCTGAAGGTGGTGGGCGGCCAACAAGCGGAATGCGGCGGAGCCATGGTGGGCAAGATGCCCAACGTTACATGGCTCGAGGGCTCCTTCGTGGAGACCATAAAGGGGTGCCAATCGGGGTGGTTCTACATCACCGAGCCGCGCGACACCAACTGGGTGGCGGCCCCCGAGTTTCGATCCGGAATCCCCACGTGGCTCATTTCCCGGAGGGAAAAGGGCCTGTCCTGGGGTTCATCGGTGGAGCTGGACGGACTCCAAAAATGTATCAGGAACATGATAAGCAAGAAACTTAAGCTTGTCAACATAGTCTAGGTCATGCTCTTTCGCCGGATCCTCCCATGCCAACGACGGGATTTGAACTTATGGGAGTTCGACCGGACCCAGCACCAGACCCTAAGCGAGCTCTTCGACACGACGCACAAAGACATCTGGAGGGTGCTGTTCAAGGGCGCTGAGGTCCCTCCCTCTCTCACCGAGGACCGTGGGCTAAGCGCGAAGCGCCCTGCGCATTCGGTAAGTTATGTACATAGGGTATTTATTTCCCATAGCTCAAACATGTGTGGGATCTAAGCTCCCATGCCTTTGACAAGACTGGGTGGAGACATCGGAGCAGATTAACTATCTGACCCCTCTGCCCGAAGACGTTGCAGACGCTCTCCTGACGGAGAAGCTGACTCCGGCTGCTTATGAGGTGCCGGATAATACCAAGAAGGCCAAGGGAACCCAAAAGAGTTCCCGGCGCCGGGTGGTGTCAGACTCATCGTCCTATAACTCTGCGACACACTCCTCCCATGACAATGAGGAGGAAGATGAAGATGCTCCCCCTCCAGCCGGGGGAGACAAGAAAAGGAAGGCCGCCCCAACCGAGGAGGCCGAAGGGTCCAAGAAGGGAAAGACTCTCCTTCCGGACTATTCCACAGCCGCCGCCAATGACGAAGACGAGTGGCTGCTCAGGGCCAAGCCCCTGGCAAAGTCGTAAGTATTCGGTTACCAGAGTAACTCATAGCATACCTTTGTTGCACCGCTTCTCCTAACGTCGAATATAATTATGCAGTCCGCCCCAAGCCCATATCGACGTATCATCATCGGGCGGTTCCCCGGATTCGTCGGATATGGATAGTGATCCACTTCCGACCGCCTCCTCCCCTTGCCCTACAGACAATGCCGAGGTATTGTCTCAAGGGGCACCGAGCCGGGGGGAGACAGTCCCGGAGGCACCTCAAGGAGCAAAGGGAGCGAGACTCCCAGGGGGAGACAGTCCTGGAGGCACCTCAAGGCAACCTTCCAGACTCCAGGAGCAAAGGGAGCAAGACTCTCAGTCGAACACCACGCCGGGACCTCCAGTGGTTCCAAAAGGGGTAAGACGCCCGTGCCGGTGACCTCTGTCCATCCAGACGCACCAGACAACCTGTTGGGAGCGCTTCGAGGCGCTTCCATCGATGAAGAATACCGCACTATTATGAGTGTGGTGATCAAGAAGGTTCAGTCCGCCAAGAGTGGACTGACTGAAGCCTGTGCCAGCCTTCTAACAGGCTTTGAGGTAAGTATTGAAAATGTAGGAAAAATATTACCGCATAGATAGTAGCCCCTGATGCTCTGTTTGGTGTTCACAAAGAAAAGCCGAATAGAGGATCAAATAAAATATGCAGGAGTCTAATATAAGTATGGCTATATGCGTATGCAGGCTTCGCTGCTGGCCTCTGCTGCACTGACTGCGGAGGTCGCCGCACTGAAGCAGGACCTCGAGGGGTCCGAGAAAGAGCTCGGCCTTGCCAAGAGGCAGCTCGAGGAGAACAAAGGTAAGTAATACCTTGTCTATATACATAAAAGAAAATGTGGTTGTGAAATGACAGGACCATCATGAATGTGCCAGTGGCCAAGACCGAGGTGGCGACCCTGAAGCAAGCGCTATCTGAGGCCGAAGACAAAGCGGCCAAGGAGCGCACCGAGTGGGAAAGGCAAGAGGCGCATGTGGGCGAGGTCCAGCAAGAGCTCCAGGCTCTCGTGATGAAGCACGAGGCTTTGGAGCTTGACTCAAAGACGCGAGAGTCTGAGCTTGCTGCGGCCCTCGAGAGCGCAAAGAATGACAAGGCCGAAGCCCAAAAGGCCCTCTAGGAGATTGAGGCGATAAGGAAGATAGCGACGGGTAAGGCATTCAATATGCAAAGCAAGCATGTGAAAGTAAATTACTTGTTACTTACCCGAGTCCGGAGATCTCCAAGAGCATTCGCAGATTTGCCCCGCAACATGTCAGACGCCGCAAAGTTTTATCAGGACGAGGAGGGAAGCTCGACGAAGAAGGTGTTCTGGTCTCAGTATACTAGGACCAAACACCCAATGCATGTGAGCGACCAGCTGAAGCAACTGGTCGAGCTGCACAAGGCAGCCGAACAGGCCATGAAGGGCTTTATAGTCCAGATGTGGCCTGGCGAGGCCCTTCCCAATAGCTACTTCGGCCTGGTAAGGCGGCTTGTAGATGCCTGCCCATGGCTGGAAGTCATCAAGCGGTCCGTCTGCATCGAAGGTGCACGCCGGGCTTTTGCCCGCGCAAAGGTGCATTGGGCCAAGATGGACGCCGAGAAGCTGGTGAAGGAGGGGCCGCCGCAGGGCAAGGAGCATCGCCACCCCGAGATGTATTATGAGGGTGTCCTGAAGGGTGCCCGTCTTGTAGCGGACGAGTGTGCAAAAGATGTAATATTTGAATGAACTTACTCGTGTGATCCTATGGTATGAAAACTTGTTCATATGCGCTATGCAACGGTTGTTTGAATTTAAAATATTACCTTATGTTCGGCTGTTTATCAAATCTAAGAGACGGCTAGTCGTCGGCTTCTGCCCCCATGGCACGAGTGCTGGGGTGTTTGGGATAAACCTAAGCACTCTTGTTCCCATTTTTGGGTCCTTTGAGGGAGGTTCTCAGCGCAACAAACAAGGCAATCGGACTATAATGCTTTATCACTCTCACTTAGCCATAGAATTCTATAATTTTAAATTTTGGCGAAGCCCCTAGTATTCGGAAGGACGAATTTGGGGCGCTATACACGCCTTTAAGCTGGACAAAGCCGACTCCTCGCTCTAAGCGGCATAAGTCTTTAGGGACTCGAAACCTCTCGAACAGCGACCAGTCTCTCGCCTTATCATGACAGTCAGTTTTAGCTTTCTCCACTGAGGTGCTTAGCCCAGCTGAATCGGGGCACAATCGTAGTAGTTCTCCTAGTGCTACCTTAACCGATATAGCGGAACGTAAGGTACCAAAACATGGGAGCCGGGCAAACCCAACTATTGACCCAAGACATGATTCGGAGCTGATGCATAGAATGCTATAAGTTTGGGGTGCCGCACGGTCAAAGTGTTCGGACTTCTCACACCGTATTATGGGGTATGCTTAAGCCCCTGGCGTGTTGGCCATACCAGAGTGTACGGGTGCTGGATGTCATGAAATGAACACACACACACACACACACACACACACACACACACACACACACACACATATATATATATATATAAAGGAAGAATAAAGAATGAGCTAATAGTCTAGTGTTATGCAATGTTTTTTCAGAAAGGTGCGTTAAAGCAAAATGATACAGGTAGTGCAATAAGCAAAAAGTAGGACTATTTGATATGTCCCCTCCAAGGGCAAGCTGAGGAATGGCATTAAAGCAAGTATTTCACTCGTTATTGTAATCCACCTGGGAGTTCCGCGGTGCGACATAGCTTTCTGCCTCCTTGGTTGTTGCATCATGTGTTCGGCAATCATATTGCCAGACAGGGTTTCCAGAGATTAAAGTCCTGAAAGAGAGAAAAATAATAAAGCAGGAAGCCCCTAGTGCAGTTGAGCCGCGTCTTGGAGCGTGCCGTAGTCGTGCCCCCTCCCCACCTGTGCCCACAGTATTTTCAATGCGTAATTATGTACGCGCGGCACGGATTTCACCATTTGGCTGGGACTGGGGTGGGGGCCGCATTGCTATGCAAGCTCGGAACGTGCCAGACAGTCTTGTTGCCGATTACTCCGGGTGCACTTGAAGGTGTCCGGATCCGCAATCGCCGAACTAGTGGATTGCCTTAAGAGGCAGCTTTGTGCTTCTGCTGCGAGGGCCGCAGTGTGCTCCTCCGTGCGGAGAGAGCGCTCTGTGTTTCCATTAACTATGATGACCCCCCGAGGTCCGGGCATCTTGAGCTTGAGGTATGCATAATGCGGTACCGCATTAAATCTCGCAAATGCGGTTCGCCCGAGCAGTGCATGATAGCCACTGCGGAACGGGACTATATCAAAGATTAACTCCTCTCTTCGGAAGTTATCCGGGGATCCGAAGACCACTTCCAGTGTCACTGAGCCTGTGCAATGGGCCTCTACACCTGGTATGACGCCTTTGAAGGTCGTCTTTGTGGGTTTGATCCTTGAGGGGTCTATACCCATTTTGCGCATTGTGTCCTGATAAAGCAGGTTCAGGCTGCTGCCGCCATCCATAAGGACTCGAGTGAGGTGAAATCCTTCAATGATTGGGTCTAGGACCAGTGCGGCGAATCCGCCATGACGGATACTAGCGGGATGGTCCCTGCGATCGAAGGTGATCGGGCAAGAGGACCATGGGTTGAACTTTGGGGCGACTGGCTCCAACACATACACGTCCCTTAGCGCACGCTTTCGCTCCCTCTTGGGGATGTGGGTTGCGTATATCATGTTCACCGTCTGCACTTGTGGGGGAAACCTCTTCTATCCTCTGGTGTTCGGCTGTCGGGGCTCCTCCTCGTCATTGCTATGTGACCCCTTATCTTTGTTTTCGGCATTTAACTTGCTGGCCTGCTTGAACACCCAACAATCCCTGTTGGTGTGGTTGGCTGGCTTGTCGGGGGTGCCGTGTATTTGACACAAGCGATCGAGTATACGGTCCAAACTAGACGGGCCCGGAGTGCTTCTTTTAAATGGTTTTTCCGCTGACCGGGTTTAGAGCCTTTGAATCCAGCATTGACTGTCGTGTCCTCTGTATTGTCGCTGTTAATGCGGCGCTTGTGTTGGTTGCGACGTGACCTGCCATTGCCATCCTTGGTATCTGAAGTACCATGGTTCTTTGATATGTTATTGCTACGAGCCAGCCAGCTGTCTTCTCCCGCACAAAAGTGGGTCATGAGTGTCGTGAGGGCTGCCATAGATTTCGGCTTTTCCTGGCCAAGGTGCCGGGCGAGCCACTCGTCGCGGATGTTGTGCTTAAAAGCTGCTAGGGCCTCTGCATCCGGACAGTCGATGATTTGATTCTTTTTGGTTAGGAACCGTGTCCAGAATTGCCAGGCCGATTCCTCTGGCTGCTGAATTATGTGGCTCAAGTCATCGGCATCTGGCGGTCGCACATAAGAGCCCTGGAAGTTGTCAAGGAATGCGGCTTCCAGATCCACCCAACAGCCAATGGACTCTGCTGGCAGGCTGTTGAGCCAATGCTGAGCTGGTCCTTTGAGTTTAAGTGGGAGGTATTTGATGGCGTGTAGATCGTCACCGCGGGCCATGTGGATGTGCAGGAGGAAGTCCTCGATCCATACCGCAGGATCTGTTGTGCCGTCGTATGATTCTATATTTACGGGTTTGAAACCCTCTGGGATTTGATGATCCGTCACCTCGTCTGTGAAGCATAGGGGGTGTGCGACGCCTCTGTACTGGGCTATATCACGACGCAGCTCGAAGGAGTCTTGCCCGCTGTGTTCGGCCCGACCGGATTTACTTTTACTGTATCCGGCGTGACGGTTACTGTCTCGCATAGTGGCGCGCCCTCGTGATCCGTAGATCAATCTTGCATGTTTTGCTTTGTCCTCCAATATGTCTCGCAGGTCTGGCGTATTTCCCCATGCCTTGATATCTTTATTTGAGTGGCGTCGGAGTGCGGGCTGAGCTTTTGGCTGAAATGCCTCTCTATCACGGCCACGAGGTGGCCGGTCAGCCGCATCATATGCTGGAGATGTAGGCTTGAGTGCTTCCTCCTCTAGTCGGGGTAGCAACTTATGCTTTGGGTAACTCTTGGAGGGGCGTTCGAGTTTATATTCCTCGGCCGCAAGGACTTCAGTCCATCTGTCGGCTAGCAAATCTTGATCAGCTTGAAGCTGCTGTTGTTTTTTCTTAAGGCTATTTGCCGTGGCTATAAGCCGGCGCTTGAAGCGCTCTTTTTCGACGGGATCCTCAGGCACGATGAATTCGTCATTGTCGAGGCTTGCCTCGTCTTCGGAGGGAGGCATGTAATTATCATCCTCCGCCTCTCCATCTGCCGCTCTCTCTCGAGGGCTGGCTTCTCCATCCTCCTGCCCTAAATCTTGCAGGAGGGAATTGATGTCGTCTTTGACATTGTCTGGAGTATTATTATCTCCTGTGCCGGGGTCACTGCTTTTGCTTTGGCGAGACTTAGAGCGGCGCCGCTGACGCCAGCGCTTGGGTTGCTTCTTGGAGGGGTCATCCTGCGTTGTCTCGTCGCCATTGCCTTCTTTGGGTGTGTCCACCATGTATATATCATATGATGAGGTGGCTGTCCAGTGCCCTGTGGGCAGTGGTTCCCCTTCGCCTCCCGCATCGTCGTCCATACTGTCGATGTCTTCGGAGTCGAAGTCGAGCATGTCGGTTAAGTCGTCGACAGTGGCTACTAAGTGGGTGGTGGGTGGGCGGCGAATTTCTTCGTCATCCGCATCCCAATCCTGCCGGACATAGTTCGGCCAGGACTCTCCTGACAAGGAGAGAGACCTTAATGAGTTCAGTATGTCGCCGAAGGGCGAGTGCTGAAAGATATCCACGAGGGTAAACTCCATGATCGGTGCCCAATCGGATTCGATTGGCACGGGCGCAGGCGGTTCGGAGTCCGTGGCCAGGGAAGGATCCGCCAGTGTGGCATCACGGCTCTTGTGAAGGGTAAGGTCGATATTCGGCTCAATTGCCACTGGGGATACGGCCTCTGTGGCGGGGTCTATCCACCCGCCCATGGATGGCGCAGCTGGCTCCGAATTAAGGGTCGGAGCGGTTGCCGGCGTGATTTCCTGGACACTGTCCGATGGCAAAGCTAAATTATGCTCATCGTGACCGTGTGGCACACTAGGGAAAGGCTTGAATCCGTCGAAGATCAAGTCTCCACGGATATCTGCCGTGTAGTTTAAGTTTCCAAACCTGACCTAATGGCCAGGGGCGTAACTCTCGATCTGCTCCAGATGGCCAAGCGAGTTGGCCCACAGTGCGAAGCTACCGAATACAAAGATCTGTCCGGGGAGAAAAGTCTCACCCTAAACTGCATCGCTATCGATGATCATGGGAGCCATCAAGCCTAACGGCGACGACACAAAGGAACTCTCAATGAAAGCACCAATGTCGGTGTCAAAACCGGCGGATCTCGGGTAGGGGGTCCCGAACTATGCATCTAAGGCAGATGGTAACAGGAGGCAGGGGACACGATGTTTTACCCAGGTTCGGGCCCTCTTGATGGAGCTAAAACCCTACATCCTGCTTGATTATACTTGATAATATGGGTATTACAAGAGTTGATCTACCACGAGATCGGAGAGGCTAAACCCTAAAATCTAGCCTATGGTATGGTTGTATGTTGTCCTACGGACTAAAACCCTCCAGTTTATATAGACATCGGAGGGGGCTAGGGTCACACAAGGTCGGTTACAAAGGAGGAGATATACATATCCGTATTGCCTAGCTTGCCTTCCACGCCAAGTAGAGTCCCATCCGGACACGGGACGAAGTCTTCAATCTTGTATCTTCATAGTCCAACAGTCCAGCCAAAGGATATAGTCCGGCTGTCCGGAGACCCCCTAATCTAGGACTCCCTCACCTAGATTAGGGGGTCCCCGGGCGTCCCGGCTATGTGACATGGGCCGGACTGATGGGCTGTGAAGATACAAGATGGAAGGCCTTCCCCCGTGTCCGGATGGGATTCTCCTATTCGTGGATGGCAAGCTTGGTGTTCGGATATGAAGATTCCTTTCTCTGTGAACTAACTCTATACAACCTTAGGCCCCTCCGGTGTCTATATAAACTGGAGGGTTTAGTCCGTAGAGGCAATCATAATCATATAGGCTAGAAATCTAGGGTTTAGCCATTACGATCTCGAGGTAGATCAACTCTTGTAACCCCTATACTCATCAAAGTCAATCAAGCAGGAAGTAGGGTATTACCTCCATTAAGAGGGCCCGAACCTAGGTAAACATCGTGTCCTTGTCTCTTGTTACCTTCGATCCTCAAACGCACAGTTCGGGACCCCCTACCCGAGATCGATCGGTTTTGACACCGGTAGGCGCGCCACCCACCCTTGTGGCTAGGGTGTGGGCCCCTGGTGCTAATTCTTTGGCCAATATTTTTTGTTAATTCCAAAACTTGGCTCCGTGAAGTTTCAGGTCATTCCGAGAACTTTTTATTCTACCCAAAAATAACACCATGGCAATTCTGCTGAAAATAGCGTCAGTCCGGGTTAGCTCCATTCAAATCAAGCAAATTAGAATCTAGAACAAGGGCAAAAGAGTTTGGAAAACTAGATACGACGGAGATGTATTAACTCCCCCAAGCTTAAACCTTTGCTTGTCCTCAAGCAATTCAGTTGAAAAACTGAAAGTGATAAAGAAAAACTTTGACAAACTCTGTTTGATCTTGTTGTTGCAAATATGTATAGCCAACATTCAAGTTTTGAGCAAAGATTATGAACCAACCATATTCACAATAACTTTTAGGTCTCACATTTACTCACATCAGTAGCATAATCAACTAGTGAGCAATAATAATAAATCTCGGATGACAACACTTTTCTCAAAACAATCATAATATAATATAACAAGATGGTATCTCACTAGTCCTTTCTGAGACCACAAAACATAAATGCAGAGCACCCCTGAAGATCAAGGACTGACTAGACATTGTAATTCATGGCAAAAGAGATCCAGTCATACTAAATATAAATTAATAACAATGCATACAAATGACAGTGGTGCTCTCTAACTGGTGCTTTTTATAAGAGGATGATCACTCAGCAATAAAAGTAAATAGATATGCCCTTCGCAGAGGGAAGCTGGGATTTGCAGAGGTGCCTGATACGTCTCCAACGTATCTACTTTTTCTCATGCTTTTCCTCTTGTTTTGGTCTCTAATTTGCATGATTTGAATGAAACTAACCCCGGACTGACGCTGTTTTCAGCAGAACTACCATGGTGTTGTTTTTGTGCAGAAATAAAAGTTCTCAGAATGGAATGAAACTTTTTGAGGATTTTTTATGCCAATAATAAGGATTTTTGGAGCCAAGACCGACCGAAGAGGGGCCCCTGGGTGGGCACAACCCACCAAGGCGCGCCCCCCTCTCCTGGCGCGCCCAGGTGGGTTGTACCCACCGGTGGCCCCGCTGATGACCCCCTGATACTATAAATTCACATTATTCCAGGAAAAAAATCAGGGAGAAAGAATTATCACAATCGACGAGACAGAGCCGCCGCCAAGCCCTGTTCTTCCTCGGGAGGGCAGATCTGGAGTCCGTTTAGAGCTCCGGAGAGGGGGATCTTCGATCTTCGTCATCACCAACCTATCACCATCTCCAATTCCATGATGCTCCCCACTGGGAGTGAGTAATTCCTTCGTAGGCTCGCTGGTCGGTAAGGAGTTGGATGAGATTCATCATGTAATCAAGTTAGTTTTGTTAGGGCCTGATCCCTAGTATCCACTATGTTCTTAGATTGATGTTGCTATGACTTTGCCATGCTTAATGCTTGTCACTTTGGGCCCGGGTGCCATGATTTCAGATCTGAACCATTTATGAATTCATCATTATATCCATGTTTTAGATCTGATCTTGCAAGTTATTGTCACCTACTACGGTTATGATCCGGCAACCCTGGAGTGACAACAACCGGGCCCACTCCTGGTGATGACCGTAGTTTGAGGAGTTCATGTATTCACTATGTGTTAATGCTTTGTTTAGGTTCTCTATTAAAAGGAGGCCTTAATATCCCTTAGTTTCCAATATGGACCCCACTGCTACGGGAGGGTAGGACAAAAGATTCCATGCAAGTTCTTTTAATAAAGCACGTATGGCTATTTACGGAATACATGCCTACTTTATATCGATGAACTGCAACTAGTGCCGTATCGCCTAGGTTTTGACTATCTCATGATGAATATCATCCAACAAGTCACTGATCCAATGCCTACGAATTTATCCTTGTTGATTTTGTTGTGTTACTACTCCTATCATCACTGTTACACTTGCTACAAAATTACTGCTATCACTGTTACTGTTACTATTGTTGTTGTCACTACTATCAAAACTATCAAACTACTTTGCTACTGATCACTTTGCTGCAGATAATTAATCTCCAGGTGTGGTTGAATTGACAACTCAGCTGCTAATACCTTCAAATATTCTTTGGCTCCCCTTGTGTCGTATCTATAAATTTGGGTTAAATACTTTACCCTCGAAAACTATTGCGATCCCCTATACTTCTAGGTTATCAAGACCTTTTTCTGGCGCCATTGCTGGGGAGCAAAGATATATTTGTTGAGCCACTTGGGATTATTATCATATTATCACTATGAAGGATCTGAAGGATCGAGAGACTAAGATATTTCCCTCAAGGATGAGGGGAGGTAAGGAACTGCCATCCAGTTCTACTTTAGATTCACCTTCTGTTATGAGTAAACTTGCAACACCACCGCATGCTATTAATCCTGATATGTCGCAAGTTATTGATGATGCTA
The DNA here is from genome assembly GCF_002162155.2 of Triticum dicoccoides. Taxonomy (NCBI): domain Eukaryota; kingdom Viridiplantae; phylum Streptophyta; class Magnoliopsida; order Poales; family Poaceae; genus Triticum; species Triticum dicoccoides. The sequence continues at coordinate 241,086,054 of NC_041384.1, read as the reverse complement.
CTTCTACTATGAATGATGCTTATGATGATGCTAGTACCTTGCTTGATAATGATGATGTGCCACTTGGTGAATTTCTTGATAAACAAATTGCTAGAGTGATACAACATGACGTTGTTGAATCTGATGATGAGCTTGAAATAGAATCTCCTAAAACACCTGCTAGAACTAGCCTTCCTTGATATGAATTGCCTAAGATATCGGAAGGTTATGTTATGAGTGAAGAAGCAACTAGAGATATTCTTGCTTGTAATGATAGAGATGATCTAGAGAAATTGCTAAACAACTATAAAGAAAAATCTATGAATGCTAGAATGAAATGTGATCCTAAGTTTGCTACTTCACCTATCTATATTGATGAATAAGGATTATGAATTCTCTGTCAACCCAGAGTTAATTACTTTGGTTGAATCTGATCCTTTCCATGGTTATGAAACTAAAATTGTTGTGGCACATATTACTAAGTTGAATGATATAGCCACCCCTTTTACTCATGATGAGAAAACTCATTATTACTTTATTCTCAAATTATTTCCTTTCTCATCCAAGGATGATGCTAAAGCTTTGTACAATACTCTTGCTCCTGGTTGTGTGCGTAGTCCCCAGGACATGGTTTATTACTTCTCTGGAAAATATTTTCCTGCTCATATGAAACAAGCTTCCTTACAGGAAATATTTAACATTGTGCAAACTAAAGAAGAGAGTCTCCCACAAGCTTGGGGGAGGCTTTGCCAGTTACTTAATGCTTTGCCTGATCATCCTCTTAAGAAAAATGAAATACTTGATATCTTCTATAATGGACTAACTGATGCTTCTAGGGACTTCCTAGATAGTTGTGCTGGTTGTGTTTTCAGGGAACGAACTATTGCTCAAGCTGAAGAATTATTGAATAACATATTCTTGAACCACCGCCTAAACCCACTCCGAAGAAGAGGGGTATATTATATCTCAGTCCCGAAGATATGCAAGAGGCAAAGAAATCTATGAAGGAAACAGGTATTAAAGCTGAGGATGTTAAAAATTTACCTCGTATTGAAGAAATATATGGGCTTAATACACCACCAATGCCTAAGGTGGTGGAGGTAAATTCTCTTCTGAAGTTAAATGAAATTGATAATACTCACAATATGCATCCTAGTCAATGCCTTTATGAGTTCAAAAACTACATTAGGAAACAAGATCACTTCAATGCAAATGTTATGAAACAATTGAAATACAATTCTGATATGATTGCTCGCTAGAGTGAATTGTTATTTAGAATATCAAATGATGTTAGAGGTGTTGGAAAACATGCTTCTATGGTTCAAACTCAACTAGAACATCTTGTTAAATCACAAAGAGAATTACTTGATGAAATGAATAATAATAGGCATGACTTTGCTGTTAAAGTTGCAACTAGAGGAGAGAAAATGACTCAAGAACCACTTTATCCTAAGGGACACCCTAAAAGAATTGAACAAGATTCACAAAGAAATAACACTAGTGCACCTAGTCCTTCTAAAAAGAAAAAGAAAAAGAAAAATGATAGGACTTTGCACACTTCTAGTGAACCTGAAATAGAAAAACCTCCTGACAATGAAAATGAAACTTCTATCTCTGATGCTGAAACCCAATCTGGTAATGAACACTCACCTAGTAATAATGAAAAAGATAATGATGAGGTTCATGAAGACTCTCAACCAACCAATGATAAAGAACGAGATAATGACGTTGAGATAGAACCACCTGTTGATCTTGATAACCGACAACCTAAAAATAAAAGATATGACAAAAGAGACTTTGTTGCTAGAAAACATGGTAAAGAAAGAGAACCGTGGGTTCAAAAACCTATGCCTTTTCCACCTAAGTCAACTAAAAAGAATGATGATGAAGAATTTGAACGCTTTGCTGAAATACTGAGGCCAGTCTTTTTGCGTACTCACTTGACTGATATCTTGAAAATGCCTCCTTATGCAAAGTATATGAAAGACATCATCACTAATAAGAGAAAAATACCGGAAGCTGAAATCTCCACTATGCTTGCTAATTATACTTTTAAAGATGGAGTACCTAAAAAACTTGGAGATCCGGGAATACCAACTATACCTTGCTCTATCAAAAAGAATTATGTGAAAACTGCTTTGTGTGATTTAGGAGCCGGTGTTAGTGTTATGTATTTCTCTTTATATAAAAGACTTGAGTTGAATAAACTCACACCTACTGAAATAGCAAATGGCTGACAAATCAACTGCCATACCTATCGGTATCTGTGAGGATGTGCCCGTTGTTGTTGCTAATGTTACTATTTTGACTGACTTTGTTATACTTGAGATGCTCGAGGATGACAGCATGTTGATTATCCTTGGTAGAGCCTTCTTGAATACTGCAGGGGCTGTTATTGATTGCAATAAAAGCGAGGTCACTTTTCATGTTAATGGTAATGAGCATACGGTGCACTTTACGAAGAAACAATTCCAAGTGAATGGTATTAATGTTATTGAAAAATCTCCGACAATCACTATTGGAAGTTTTCAAATACCTCTACCTACTGTCAAGAAGAAATATGAAATGCTTATTGTTGGGGAAATGCATATCCCCATTGAGGTAACTTAGTGATTTACGAAAGTTCTTCGGTTTCATGCTAATCGAATGTGGTCGTTAATAAGACTTGATCAATCTTATTAATGGATCATGTTTGAACGGTATGAAGTTGATAAATTTAGTAAGCAGTACTTTCTGTCCCAACTTTTTATTCTTTGTTATTAGTTAAATAAAATAAAATGCCATGTTTTGTCTGTTTTTTGAATTTCCTGTGCAATAAAAAAATGACCCAAAAATAAAAGTTCTCAGAGTGCCCTGAAAAATTTATATGATTTTTTCCTGAATATTTAAGAATTTTTGGTGCAAAAATAACCAGAGGGGGTGCACCAGGTGGGCACAACCCACCTGGGCGTGCCAGCATCCCCTAGCCCGCCCTGGGGGTTTTGGTCCCCATGTGGGGCCCCTCACTTATCTCTTTAGCCCACATTGTCACCTACCTCTAGAAAAAAATCACTCTCCCTCTCTCCCCCAAGTTCTTGCTCATTTTGTTACCAATTTCGATCTCTTTGTTCGAAGCTCCATTTCCGAAACTGTCTCGGGAGATTGTTGCTTGGTATGTGACTCCACCATTTGTCCAATTAGTTTGTTTTAGTGGTTTATACTTTGAATAATTAGCTACTCTTGGTGCTGCTGTAGATGTGCTTGCATGTTGAATTCTTAGTGTTCTAAGTTGTTTGAATGCTTTTTATGGCTTCTATGTATCCCTATGAATAATTGCTACCAATCTTATAAAGTTTTGTTGACAAATTTTTGTCACTCCAAAATTTTATTTTCAGAAAATTGTACGCGGACATGAATATCTTCAGGAAATATGGCTCAAGGAAGAACTCCAAGGTTGTTATTGGGGAATCTTCTGACAATGATCTCCACCCTCGGAGGTTGGCAGAGGTACAGCCGTGCGAATGGCCGCACATCCCGTTCCTGCAAGAAGACAGAATTCATGATGAGTTCATGCAATTCATTGCCAATGCCGGTCTCACTGACTTCATCGCAGATGAGTGTGACCAGCACCAAATCCTCACAAATATGTTTGTTCAAAGCTTTGCTTTCTTTCCTAGAAATAATCCTCCTGAAGTGAGCTTTGATCTATATGTTGAAAATCATCAGATACCACTTACTAAGTTTTGTGACATATGCTTGATCCCTTTTGACGGGAGCTTGGCCGAGCCTAGGCTGGCTGAGTTTGAGGATTTCTATCGCACTTTGATAGTGGGTGATGAGAGGAGAGTGTCAGCCATCACTGCTAGTGGTTTACATATTCCTGTTGTTCGTTACTTTGCATATTTCATTACCAAATGCTTGCTTTCTAGTGAGAACGTGGGTGCACTTAGTTCACCAGACCTTATTGTTTTACGTTGTGCCATTGAGGGTGACAACACGTATAGCTTGGGAGCTATCATGGCTCATCGTCTGCACCTTAATAAATCTCAGGGTAAAATACGTGGTAGGATTTATGCTACTTGTTTGGCGGCTCACTTCGAGGTTGAGATACGCCCTCATGATTTCCCTTTGGCCAAAGTTTACCTAGACCGTGCAGCCATGGATCACCATCACTTTCTTGCACATGATCGTCCTGACATTGCCATTCCTTATAACTTGGTCTATAACATTGACACTCGTGATGTTATCCACTTGCCTGCACCTTCTTTGTTTGATTCTGTTGCCAGGGGCGGATACCGGGTTATGCCTTCAGACATCCTCGCCTACTGGAATGCTCACGCTGCTACATAGGCTGCACAGGTGAGGGAGTCCTGGACTAAGGGGTCCTCGGGCGTCCGACCTGTTAGCCATGGGCCGGACTGATGGGCTGTGAAGATACGAAGACCGAAGACTACACCCATGTCCGGATGGGACTCACCTTAGCGTGGAAGGCAAGCTTGGCGACTAAATATGTAGATTCCTTTCTTTGTAACCGACCTTGTGTAACCCTAGATCCTCCCGGTATCTATATAAATCAGAGGACTTAGTCCGGAGGACGGACATCATCATAGCCATACAAGCTAGACCTCTAGGGTTTAGCCATCGTGGTCGATCAACTCTAGTAATACTCATATTCATCTAGATCAATCAGGCAGGACATAGGGTATTACCTCCATAGAGAGGGCCCGAACCTGGGTAAAACATTGTGTCCCCTGTCTCCTGTTACCATCAACCTTAGACGCACAGTTCGGGACCCCCTACCCAAGATCCGCCGGTTTTAACACTGACATTGGTGCTTTCATTGAGAGTTCCGTTGTGCCGTCACCAAAAGGTTCGATGGCTCCTTCAATCATCTGCAACGATGCTGCCCAAGGGGGAGTTTTCCTCCCCGGACAGATCTTCGTATTCGGCGGTTTCACTCTGCGGGCCAACTCGCTTGGCCATCTGGAGCAGATCGAAAGCTACGCCCCTGGCCATCTGGTCAGATTTGGGAGCTTGAACTATGTCGCGGACATCCGTGGGGACTTGATCTTCACCAGATTCGAGACCGCGGCTACCACTCCTAGACACCCCGAGGGACATGATCTAAATCTGCCATCGGACTACATCCAGGAGACAGCTCCCATAACCGCTCCAGCCTTAGATCCGGAGCAGGTTGCGCCATCCAAGGACGGGAAGCTCAACCCTGCCACGGAGGCCATAGATTCCCCGGCATTGGTGCCGCACATAGACTTGATCTTACATGATACATGTGCCACCGGAACTCCGGACTCCTCTTCGGCCGTAAGTTTTGAATCATGTGAGCTCACGGACGCCGAACTTGATCGTTTATCGATCCTTGAATTCAGCGCCGCAGACATCTTCTAGCACTCGCCTTTGGGCGACATGCTAAACTCATTAAAGAATCCGTCCTTGGCGGAGGGCTCACAGCCAAACTATATCCGGTTTGAACTAGGGGCTGACGATGACGAATTTTCCCCCACCCGCCACCCACTTCATAGCCACGGTCGAGGATTTAACCGACACACTTGATTACGACTCCGAGGACATCGACGGTATGGACGACGCTGCCGGAGAAGAAGAGGCGCAGAACCCACCGTTCACCGGACGCTAGACGGCCACTTCGTCGTATGATGTATACATGGTGGATGCACCAAAGGAGAACAGCGGCGATGACAAGGAAGATCCAGCTGAGGATAAACCTTCCGAAATACAATCCAAGCGCCAGCGTCAGCGGCGCCGCTCTAAGTCACGCCGCAGTAAAGAAAGCAACACCGGCATAGGAGAAGATAATACTCCAGAAGGTGCCGAAGACAACGAAGACCCCGTTGACACAGCTAATGAAAAAGATGAACAGGAAGATGGGCAGGTTAGCCTTGGTAAACAGGCGACGCACGAAGACTCATAGGACGGAAGTTATCTTCTGCTCTCCGAGGATGAGGTGAGCCTCGGCACCGAAGATTTCATCGTGCCTGTGGAACCTCTTGAGCAGGAGCGCTTCAAGCACAAGCTCATTGTGACTGCAAGGAGCCTGAAAAAGAAGAAGCAGCAGCTTCAAGCTGATCAAGATCTGCTCAATGATAAATGGACCGATGTCCTAGCAGCCGAAGAATACGGCCTCAAGCGCCCAAGCAAAAGTTACCCAAAGCGCAAATTGCTACCTTAGTTTGACGAGGAGGCGCCAGAATACATACCACCATCATACAATGCGGCTGACCGACCACCACGTGGTCGGGAGAAAACGACAACTCACGCTGAACACCAGCCCGCCGCGCCTCATCACACAGGTATGGGTAAATTAGCCCACGGCCATACATATGACCTCCGGCAAAACCTGAACAATAAAGCAGGACATACCAGATCAATCTACGGATCTCGAGGGCGTGCCTCGACACACAACGACGGCCACCTATTCGGACGTGACAAACTTAGTCATGCGCGGGCAGAAAACCGCAAACGGACTCCATTAGAGCTACGTCGCGATACGGCCCGATATAGAGGCATCGCACACCCTCATTGCTTCACTGATGAGGTCATGGATCATGAATTCCCAGAAGGGTTCAAACCCATGAATATAGAATGATACAATGGAACCACAGACCCTGCAGTGTGGATCGAAGACTTCATTCTCCACATTCATATGGTCCGCGGTGATGAACTCCACGCCATCAAATACCTCCCTTTAAAGCTCAAGGGGCCAGCTCGGCACTGGTTAAACAGCCTGCCTGAAAATTCTATCGGCAGCTGGGAGGACTTGGAAGAAGCCTTCCTCGACAACTTCCAAGGTACATATGTCCGGCCACCAGACGCCGATGACTTAAGCCACATAGTTCAACAACCTGGAGAGTCCGCCAGGAAATTCTGGACTAGATTCTTAACTGAAAAGAACCAAATCGTCGATTGTTCGGACGTTGAAGCCCTAGCAGCCTTCAAACACAGCATCCACGATGAATGGCTCGCTCGCCACCTCGGCCAAGAAAAGCCAAAATCCATGGCGGCCCTCACGGCACTCATGACCCGCTTTTGTGCGAGCGAGGACAGTTAGTTGTCCAATAGCAAAAACAATGCAAGCGACGCCGGCACCCCTGAAGTTAAAAAGAACAAAGACAAGTCTCGACGCAACAGATACAAGTGTCGAAACAACAGTGATAATACCGAGGATACGACGGTAAATACTGGATTTAGTGGCTCTAAGTCCAGTCAGCGGAAGAAGCTGTTCCAAAAGAACAATTCGGGCCCATCTAGCTTGGACCGCATACTTGATCGTCCGTGCCAGATTCATGGCACCTCGGACAAACCAGCCAATCATACAAATAGAGGTTGCTAGGTTTTTAAACAGGCCGGCAAATTAAATGCCGAGAACAGGGAAAAAGGATTGCAAAGCGAGGACGATGACGGAGAGCCCTGGCAACCGAACACAGGGGACAAAAGAAGTTTCCCCCTCAGGTCAAAACGGTGAACATGATATATGCTACCCACATACCCAAGAGGGAGCGCAAGCGCGCGCTCAGGGATGTCCACGTGATAGAGCCAGTCGCCCCAAAATTTAATCCATGGTCATCATGCTCGATCACTTTTGATCACCGGGATCATCCGACCAGTATCCGTCATGGTGGTTCAGCCGCACTGGTCCTAGATCCAATAATTGATGGGTTCCACCTGACTCGCGTCCTTATGGATGGACGCAGAAGCCTCAATCTGCTCTATCAGGATACAGCACGAAAAATGGGCATTAACCCATCACGAATCAAGCCCACCAGGACTACCTTCAAAGGAGTCATACCAGGTGTGGAAGTCCGCTGTACGCGCTCAATCACACTAGAGGTTGTCTTCGGATCTCCGGACAACTTCCGAAGACAGGAGTTAATCTTCGATATCGTCCCCTTCCGCAGCGGCTATCACGCACTGCTCGGATGAACTGCGTTCGCCCGATTCAACACAGTACCACACTATGCTTACCTCAAGATCAAAATGCCCGGTCCACGCGGCGTCATAACGGTCAATGGAAATGCGGAACGCTCCCTCCGTACAAAAGAGCACATAGCTGCCTTAACAGCAGAAGTACAGAGCGTACTTCTCAAGCAGAACCTTAGTTCGGCTGCTGAGCCCACGGACACCGTTAGTCCGAACTACTCTGCAGCACGAGAGCTCAGCTCGTCAGGAGCTCGATTAGCAATCCGGCCTCCGTCTCAGTCCCGATAAGGCGGCAGCATTCGTGCCGTGCGTACATAAATACGCACTCAAAATCCCATGGGCATCGATGGAGGCATAGCTAGCTTGTGGTCCATAGTACGACCCAACTGACATCGGATACACACATACTTTCACTTTTTACATATTTCCTTTGAAGGTATCAATCCCACAGGCCCCATCTGGTGGACTGGTCATCGGTCCTCTTGAAGGATAAGCACACCAAGGCGACGAGAAACGCAGACATACCGGAACTTTTTAGGTGATTCTGTTAATGATAACCCTACCTATTTTTCAGGACCAATTTGCAGCTCTCCCTTGGTTTTGGCATGTTAAATAGCCTGTTGCTTATCGCACTATCTATATCAATGCGCTTTGACGTACTAATTAAAATACAATGAGAACAGTTTGCGGCTGGAGCTTTAGGACCCCAGCTTTTTACCTTTGTACATTTCCTGTTTTCTTCGTCTTTTTCAGCTCCCCTCTGGATAACCCTATCAGGTAGCACCCGTACACTTCGGTACGTTTGATGTTTGCCATAGGCTTCATAGCACCTTATGGCAACAAAAGTTTGAACACTTTTTATAAGTATAGTTCGGCACCCCGAATTTAGCATTATAATCATTGGCTCCGAATCATGTCTTTGGTAAATAGTTGGGTTGCCCGGCTCCTGTGCTTGCTACCTTACGTTCCACTATATCGGCTAATGTAGTAAAGGGAGAACTACTATGATTGTGCCTTGGTTTATCCAAAGGAGCACCTCAGTAGAGAAAGCCGAAAACTGCCTGTCATGATGCGGCGAGAGCGGGTCAGGTGTTCGAAGGTTACAAATCATTGGAGATTTCTTCCGCATTACACGAAGGATTGGTACTTCCCGATCAGACGCTCATAGCACTCTAGTTCGGATACTAGGGGCTGCGCCCATGTTTTTATTGTCGAACTCCTATGGCTAAGTGAGAGTGTTACAGCCGCATAGTCTGGTTGCCTGGTTCGTTGCGCTAAACAACTCCTTCAAGGACCATCTAATTGGATCAAGATTGTTTAGATTACATCCCGAACACCCCTATACTACCTACGTGGGGGCAGAAGCCGATGACTAGTTAACTCTCAGATTTCATACAACACGGCCGCACAGGAAGTAAAAATTTAAAAACATAACAATAATTAGATTCCACAATCACTTTGTTTTATCATACAAGGTAGAGGTAGCTCGAATACATTCATTCAAAGATAGTGTCTTTCGCACAATGATCCGCAACAATGTGGGACCCCTCCAAGACATCGTCGAAGTATCGCTCAGGTGTGCGATGCTCCTTGCCTTTTGGCGGCCCCCCGGTCGCTAATTTCACAGTGTCAAGCTTTGCCCGCCAGGCCTTGCAATAGGAGAAGGCCAGACATGCGCCCTCGATGCAGACGGGCCGCTTGACGATGTCCAGCCGAAGACATGCATCCACTAGTCACTTCACAAGGCCGAAGTAACAGCCAGGTATAGCTTCGGCTGGCCACAACTGGATTATCAAATCCTTCATGGCCAGTTCGGCTGCCCTATGCTACTCGACCAGCTGTTTTAGTTGATCGCTGAAGGACACCAGTTGTTCTGGCGCAAGATATTGCGACCAGAACAGCTTCTCCACAGAGCTCTCTTCTTCGGCTCGGAAGAATTCTGCAGCATCAGCCACACTACATGGCAGATCAATAAAAGCCCCTGGAGAACTCCGAATCCGGGTTAGTAAACGATATTTTATCTTCACATTCTTGCTTTGCATATTGAATGCCTTACCCGCCACGGTCTTCCTGGCCTCCTGGATCTCCTGGAGGGTGCCCTGGGCCTCATTTCGGGCTGCATCCGCACTCTGGCGAGCCTTGGCGAGTTCGGTCTCTTGAACCGACGCATCGTGCTCCAAGGCCTCGCACTTCTTCACCGCTTCCTCGAGCTCCTGTTGGACCTCGTTGACCCGGGCCTTGAGCTTCTTCCGAGCAGTCTGCTCCTTGACAGCCTTCCCTTCGGCTTTAACCAGGGCCTGTTTCAGGGCCTCGACCTCGGTCATCGCCTCTGTACATGTCATGGCATTTCGTTCATTACATATCATTTTCCTTTTTTGAATACATAACAGGTTATTACTTACCTTGTTTTTCCTGGAGCTGCCTCTTCACCTGGCCCAGCTCTTCCTCGGCCTCCGCCAGTTTCTGCTTCATTCTGAAGACCTCGGCAGTATGCGAGGCTGCTACCAATAGCGACGCTTTTGTTTATATTTCACAAAAATTTAGTTAGTTTCCTGCAATAGGAGATTGATCCTTAGTCCGGCTTTTTCTTTCCGAACACCGGATAGTGTCTCAGGGGCTACTATCTACATTGGGATTTTCTCTTTTTTGTGTCGCTTACCTCAAAACCTGTCAGCAGACTACTGCAGGCTTCGGTTAGTCCGCTCTTGGCGGATTGAACCCTTTCAATTACCATGCCCATAAGCACACGGTGCTCATCCACAATGGAAGCGCCTCGCAGCGCCTCCAGCAGATTATCCGGTGCCCCTGGTTGGACAGGGGTCACCGGTGGAATAGGCATCCCCCCTTCTTTTGAAGGAGGTTGTGTGCCGGATTCCGGAGTCGTATCGGTCTCCGGAATTGAGTCCGGTTGAGGGCCGAACAAAATACGGCCCTCCCCGCCAGTCTCCATGGGGATTGATTCCCCTTGGTGTCCGGCGACTAGGGTTTTGCCTTTTGGCGCTGACTGAGCCTCTCCCCCGCCTGGAACAGTCCTTCGGGACAACACCTCCACATCATCCTTGGCCTGGGGGGAGTGAGCGGCTTGCGGTGAATCACTGGCCATCGCCTTGGAATCCAGTGAGCCTCCTGACGAGGATCGCGGAGAGCTATTGCGGGACGGACTACAATAACATAACCAATCATATCAATAAAATGAAGAGGAGAAACTTTATGGGCGGATGTAAGTCTTAGCACTTTCGATGCGGCCCGCAGCTTAGTGCGGGGGCGTTGCTTCGGACTGCTTTCAACGTCCCATGCGGAGCTGCCCACGAGTGGGCCTTTCCCCTTCTTGGGCGCCTCCGCCTCCAGAATGGTGGGGGCTGCTCTCTTCTTCTTCCCCTCATCCGGGGAAGGGTCGTTTTCCTCCTCCTCCTCATTGTCATCGTCTTCGACGGTGGAGGAAGGAGTCTTGTCTCCAAATGTTGCCTCCGAAGCGCCCTTGCGGCGGGGGCCACTCCGGACCCCCTTGGCATTCCCTGTGGCCTTCTTCTCCAGCGCCTTGTAGGGTGCCGATATCAGCATCTTCGCTAAACGTGGGATGACTAGTTCTTCAGGAAGTGGGGCCGGATATTGGATCCGCTTCGCCCTCTCCATCCAGTCCCGAAGAATCGATGACGACAAAAGCTTAGACATCATCCTTGAAACAAGCAAGTAAGCAATGCAGTAAGAATTATATACCTCGTTGGCAAGGTGGTTGATGTCATGCCCACGGTCCGAATCTGTGGCCCGCAGTGTTTCGTTGCCCTTAAAAAGCAACCTCCAGGCAACTTCATGAGTGGTTTCGAAGAGCCTCTTCAGGGTATGGTGCTTCTTCGGATTGAACTCCCATAGAGGGCGGCTTCGGCATTAGCGTGGAAGAATCTGGCGAACTAGCATCACCTGGATTATATCGACGAGTTTGATATCTCTATCCACCATGCTTTGAATGCGCGTTTGCAGCGCTGTCAACTCGTCTGACGAACACCAGTTCGGGCCCTTCTCGACCCAGGAGGTGAGTCGCATGGGAGCGCCAGAGTTGAATTCGGTAGTTGCGGCCCAGGTGGTGCCGCGAGGTTCTGTGATATAGAATCAATGTTTCTGCCGTTCTTTTACAGTCTCCATGAAAGTGCCTTTCGGCCACGAGACATTGGCCAGCTTGCTCACCATGGTGCCTCCGCACTCCGCGTGCTGGCCATCCACCACCTTCGGCTTCACATTGAAGACCTTGAGCCATAGCCTGAAGTGGGGCTGGATGTGGAGGAAGGCTTCACACACGACGTTGAACACCGAGATGTTGAGGAGGGAGTTCGGGGATAGATCATGGAAGTCTATCCCGTAGTAGAACGTTGGACCGCAGACGAAGGGGTGGAGTGGAAACCCTGACCCATGGAGGAAATGAGGGATGAATACTACCCTCTCGTTGGGCTTCGACGTGGGAATGATTTGTCCATGGGCCGGAAGGCGGTGGGCGATTCCCTTCGCCAGGTACCCGGCCACCGGAAGCTCGGTGATGTCCTCCTCCTGGACGGAGGAGGCCATCCACTTGCCTTGACCTCCGGATCCGGACATGGTTTAGTGCTTGCTCGAGACGAAGAAGATGAGAACTTGGGCGCTGGAGCTCAAGAATGGAAGGGCAGAGGAAGAGAGAAGGAGTGGGTGAAGAGAAGGGATTCTTATCTCCTTATAAAGGCGGTAAATATTGGATGCCTCCCCACTCGCCTTAAAATTTGCCTACTCCTGAGGGCTGTGTAAATGGCACGGTTGGGTTACCCACGCCCGTATTGATGAGAATCCCGTAATAAGGGGACACAATCTCTGCTTTGACAAGATGTGCCAATGGCAACCGCGTCTCGAAACGTGGAGCGGCAGACGAAAAACAGTTCGAAATTATGACTGGACAGATGTGATGTCATGTTACGAAAAGTTGTCAGCAGATTGGACGCGTGTGAAATTATATTCTCTCTGCGGTTGTGTGTGGTGTGTGTTACAGGTCCGGACAGGTCGATACGCCTGAAGACTATTGTGGAGCTCGGAAGGAGGAACCCGCCTTGCAATGCCGAAGACAGGCCTACGCGTCGGATACCTTGTCATTGAAGTCAGGTTCAGGGGCTACTGAGGGAGTCCTAGACTAAGGGGTCCTCGGGCGTCCGCCCTGTTAGCCATGGGCCGGACTGATGGGCTGTGAAGATACGAAGACTGAAGACTACACCCGTGTCTGGATGGGACTCTCCTTGGTGTGGAAGGCAAGCTTGGCAACTAAATATGTAGATTCCTTTCTTTGTAACTTATCTTGTGTAACCCTAGATCCTCCCGGTATCTATATAAACCGGAGGACTTAGTCCGGAGGACGGACATCATCATAGCCATACAAGCTAGACCTCTAGGGTTTAGCCATTACGATCTCGTGGTAGATCAACTCTTGTAATACTCATATTCACCAAGATCAATCAAGCAGGGCGTAGGGTATTACCACCATAGAGAGGGCCCGAACCTGGGTAAAACATTGTGTCCCCTGTCTCGTGTTACCATCGAACTTAGACGCACAGTTCGGGACCCCCTACCCGAGATCCGCCGGTTTTAACACTGACAACAGGCACCTTCACAGTGGGATCAGTGGATGCTTGCTCCTCAGCAGTGGGATGAGTGGATGCCTGCTCCTTAGGACCCATACTACCCTCCAGGCTACTGAATCACTACCAAGTTAGGCCAAAAGCCTAAGCTTGGGGGAGTCCGTGTTCTCACCGACTTTATATTCATGTTCACATATCATTTCATCTGTCGGTGTTCACACTTTTTCATTGTACCATCCATGCTTAGATTTATTATCTTGCTTTCTTCTTGTGTGTTTGAACAACTTTAGAAAAAACCAAAAAAATAGTTGTAGTAATTTATTTTCTATGCATGCTTAGTAGTAGCACTAAAAACAAAATCCAAAAAGATTTCCTTGTTCTTCTTTTTGCTTGTTGGGAGCTTTCCCGTGTAAATAGTTTTTCTCGTTTTTGCTTTTTATTTGCTTGTTGAAGAAAAACCAAAAATTCCAAAAAATATTTTAGTGTGTTCCTCTGAATTTCTTTTCTTTTCTTCGAGTCTTACCGAGGAGAAGACCATGATGAAAATGTTGAGTGGCTCTCGCATGAATAACTGTTGAACTAATAAGATCCCATTTTACCTTGTCTTCTCCTGTTGAAGAAAATATTTTGCAGATTCCAGCTTAGTCCATGGCACTCTTGAACTATTATTATTTTCATATCATTTGATCGTGCAAGTGAAAGGCAATAATGACGACAGCTAATGAACTGGTCGTGGCAAAGAGAAACTGGTATGAACTCGACTTGTCTTGTCCGTGTAAATATGTTTAACCTAGTTCCCATGCTTCAGCCCATTATGATTAAACATGTTTGCAATGACAATTAGAGATTATAGTTTCTCATGCCATGCATAAGTAGTTGGGAGTAGATAATGATTTATCTTGGATGTCAACATAGCGTTAAAATGATTGTGATGTAGTATGATGATATGGTATCCTGCTCTGAATATTCGAGTGGCTTGACTTGGTACATGTTCATGCATGTAGTTGAATCAAAACCAAGATCTCGTTTAATTGATATGGTATCCTCCTCTGAATGCTGATATGGTATCCTCCTTTGATGATATGATGATATGGTATCCTCCTCTGAATGATGATATGGTAATACATGTTATCTTGAGAGAAGCCACTAGTGAAACATATGGCCCCGGGTCTCTTTCCTATTATATTACATCTCTTTTATTTAGATCACATCTCGTTTACTATTTTGCAATCTTTACTTTCCAATCTATACAACAAAAATACCAGAAATATTTACTTTACTATCTCTGTTAGATCTCACTTTTGCGAGTGGCCGTGAAGGGATTGACAACCCCTTTATCGTGTTGGTTGCAAGGTTCTTGATTATTTGTGCAGGTACTAGGTGACTTGTGCGTTGTCTCCTAATGGATTGATACCTTGGTTCTCAAAACTGAGGGAAATACTTATACTACTTTGCTGCATCACCCTTTCCTCTTCAAGGGAAAACCAATGCATGCTCAAGAGTTAGCACCGGTTACCGGCCATTTTCTCGTGAATGATGAGCGGAGTCCACTCATCGTGAGAATAACCCACCTAGCACGGAATATATTGACAACCCTAGTTGATACATTAGCTATTCGAGCATACAAAACAGATTATTATTCGAAGGTTTCGAGTTTGGCACATGCAAATTTACTTGGAACGGCGGGTAAATACCGCATATAGGAAGGTATGGTGGACTCATATGGAGCAACTTTGGGTTTTATGGATGTGGGTGCACAAGCAGTATTCGCGCTTAGTACAAGTGAAGGCTAGAAAAAGACTGGGAAGCGACCAGCTAGAGAGCGACAATAGTCATAAACATGCATTGAGATTAACCAACATTTAGTGCAAGCATGAGTAGGATATAAATCACCATGAACATAAATATCGTAGAGGCTATGTTGATTTTGTTTCAACTACATGCATGAACATGTGCCAAGTCAAGCCACTCGAATCATTCAAAGGAGGATACTTGTCACACCCACAATGCGGCAATATCTCCCACATGTCAGGGCACGACTTAGAGGCATAGCCGCATGGTAGGCTTGTCGCAAGAGAGGTAATCTTCACACATCCCATGTACTGAATAAGAGAGGGAATAACAATTGGCTTACAATCGTCACTTCACACAATACATAAATAATTCATACATCATCGAAAATACAATCAAAGGTCTGACTACGGAACCAAAATAAAGGAAGACAACCCCAAAAGCTAGATCCCCGATCATCCCAACTGGGGTCCACTACTGATCATCCGGAAAAGAAACATAGTAACGGACCGAATCCTCATCTAACTCCCACTTGCACTAGTATCCTCGGCACATGCAACTGTTTGGAAGTATCCGTGAGTCACGAGGACTCAGCAATCTCACACCCGCGAGATCAAGACTATTCAAGCTTATGGGTAGGAGAAGGTACTGAGGTGGAGCTGCAGCAAGCACTAAGCATATATGGTGGCTAACTTACGCAAATAAGAGCGAGAAGACAAGCAACACAACGGTCGAGAAGCTAGAAGTGATCAAGAAGTGATCCTGAAACTACTTACATTCAAGCATATATAACACGAGACCGTGTTCTCTTCCCGGACCCCGCTGAAAAGAGACCATCATGGCTACACACGCGGTTGATTCATTTTAATTAAATTAAGTGTCAAGTTCTCTACAACCAGATATTAACAAATTCCCATCTGCCACATAACCGCCGGCTCGACTCTCGAAAGTTTATACCCTGCAGGGGTGTCCCAACTTAGCCCGTCATAAGCTCTCACGGTCAACGAAGGATATTCCTTCTCTCGGGAAGACCCGATCAGTCTCGAAATCCCGGTTACAAGATATTTCAACAATGGTAAAACAAGACCAGCAAAGCCGCCCGATGTGCCGACAAATCCCGATAGGAGTCACACGTATCTCGTTCTCAGGGCACATTGGATGGGTCAAGCTACAAGTAAAACCAGCCCTCAAGTTGCCCCGAGGTGGCCCCGCAGGTTGCCCGGTTCGGACCAACACTCAGAGGAGCACTAGCCCGGGTGGGTTTAAAAATAAAGATGACCCTTGAGTCTGCAGAGCCCAAGGGAAAGGTATATGGTGGTAGGTAGGGAAATGGTAAAACCAAGGTTGGGCCTTGCTGGAGGAGTTTTATTCAAAGCGAACTGTCAAGGGGTTCCCATAACACCCAACCACGTAAGGAACGCAAAATCAAGGAACATAACACCGGTATGATGAAAACTAAGGCGGTAAGAGTGGAACAAAACATCAGGCATAAGGCCGAGCCTTCCACCCTTTACCAAGTATATAGATGCATTAAAGTAAATAAGAGATAATAATGATATCCCAACAATATCCATGTTCCAACATGGAACAAACTTCAACTTCACCTGCAACTAGCAACGCTATAAGAGGGGCTGAGCAAAAGCGGTAACATAGCCAAAGAACGGTTTGCTAGGAAGGTGGGTTAGAGGTTTGACATGGCAATATGGGAGGCATGATATAGCAAGTGGTAGGTAGTGCGACATAGCGATAGAACGAACAACTAGCAAAGCAAAGATAGAAGTGATTTCGAGGGTATGGTCATCTTGCCTGCAAAGTTCTCAGAGTTGTCAAAAGCTTGATCCTCGTTAGCGTACTCAACAAGTTCCTCGTTCACGTACTCATCTCCGGCTCTACCCAAAGCAAGAACACAAGCAATCGAACAACAATGAATCATGGTGCAATGCACAAGCAACATGATGCAATACATGGCATGATATGCAAGATATGATATGCAATGCATATGCGAGCTCCGGAAGGGAAAGAATGATCAAGGAACCAACTTGGCAAACCAAGTATGCCGCTGGAAAGATGAGATGATTTCGGTTAAAATCGCTATAAAGATCACCAGAAACGGATGCACGGTTTGCAAATGGCAACCAAAACAAGAATGACGCAAAACTGTGATTAACAGCACGATGGCACTTAGAATGCAACAAGAAACTAAGCTACTACACTACAACATAAGAACAAAGCATATGGTAGTGATGTACATGAGATGCTTGACAAAACATGAACACTGAGCTATGGCTAAAACACAATAGAACAGGTCCAAACAAGCATGGCAAAAGTGCAAAAGATATTAGATTCACAGACTTGGTGAAAATACTAACATGTCAAAAATAACATCAGGAAGCAATGTTTAGAGAAAGCAAACAATATGTTACAGGAACATATCATAGCAAAAAAAAGGCATGTCATGATTATACTAAAAGCATAGAACAAAAGTCCCTTACTGAACATGAGACAAAAAGGCAAAGAAGATATGATGGCACCCATGTAAACATAGCAAGTTTTATTAACAGTTTTAGACTTGGCAGAAAAACAGAGCATGGCATAAACAGATTTACGATAGCAACCTTGCGAGCTCATTCCACTCACCACAATGCATCAAATGACAACATAATCATACCAATAGCAAGATGACATTTTCAGGAAGCTAACCATGGCAAGATCAAGTACATAGGATGCATGGATCACTTGCAACAACCATGGCAATACTGATTAACATGTTAACATTCTATGAGGAACATTTTATAGCAAAAGTAGGGTAAGAAACAGACATGATAGGGCACTTCATAATTGCAAACAGGGGCATGAATGTATAGAGCATAACCACATGTTCAAAACATACTTACTGAAGTATCTCAGAATAAGCATGGATCTCACTGTAGTATCAAGTTTACATGGCATCAAAATAATAGCAGGAAAAAGACAGCAAAATCCTAAGTCCCTGAAAACAGCAACATCACGGAGCCTAGTTTGCATGCTTGTGCTAGTCACCACCTATATCACAAAAATACAAGGCTTGCACCTCTTTGAAGATGGCATGTTTTAGTTCAAAACTCATGTAGACCTCATGCCCATATGATGCACACATCAAATGAAACAAAAATGACAAATCACCATGATCTGATAAGTACCAGCAGCTAACATTTTATAGCACACTTGCATCAATGAAAATGGCATCATAATGGACAGTAACATGCATGGAAATGCTTTTAACATGAAGATCTCAACGAGGCGAACAATTCGACATATCATATGCATGATTTGGAGCCACGGTCATTGAGATATGGCAGGTCAAAGTAGGCACAAAAATATTTGGGAGGTCTCGGGACTTGGTGCAAACTCACCTCCGGATCTAGGGTTGACCCGGTGCGGAAAACGAGGCAGGGCAGATCTGGCCGAATCCTCACCGGAGAGGGCTCATGCGGCGGCCGGTGCTTCACGGAGCAGGGCCGGAGCTTGGGGAGGAGGAGGTCGGCGACGAGGAGTAGGGTCGGCGGCGTGGGGTCGACGGCGGTAGGCGTGGACGGCAGCCGACGTCGGAGCGGCGCGGAGACCGGCGGAGCGATGGCGGCATTTGGGCGGCGGGGTGGAAATACAAGCGGCTGCCGGAGTGGCGCGGGGCGGCGAGCGCCCGCGGGAGGTGGCGGCCGGAGCGGGCGCAGGGCAGCGAGCGCCCGTGGGAGGCGGCGGCACTGTGACCCGGGCCGGGGGTGGATCTGGGCTTCGGCGGGCCCGACGGCTGCGTGCGGTGGGATTCGGTGGCAGCGACATGTGGCAATGCATGGTTGGTTGCGGGCGCGGCGGCGGACGCGTCCGGTCCGGGCGGATGTGTCCGGCGGCGGAGGAGGGAGATGGCTAGGGTTTTATTCGTGAATTTTTTCGGGGGGAGGCACATATTTATAGGTAGACGGAGTTTGGAGTGTCCAAATGAGGTGTGGTTTTTTCCCACACGATCGTGATCCAACAGTGGAGAACATGGAGATGGTTTAGATGGGTTATTGGGCTGTTTTGGAGGGGTGTTGGGCCGCAACACAAAAGAGGCTTTTGCGGTTACCCAGTTAACCGTTGGAGCATCAAACGGCCTCCAAATGGAACGAAATTTGACAGGCGGTCTACCGGTGGTGTACCAAGGCCACTTGACAAATCTCGGCCCATTCCGAGAACGTTTTACTCCCGCTCATGAAAAGAGACAAGAGGGGTGTGTCGGTGCATGTGGGAGTATCAGATTGCGAAACGGACAACTGGGAAAGGTTCGGACGCATGAGACGAACACTTATGGAAATGCGATGCACATGATGACATGATATGAAATGCATGACATGAACAAAATGCAAAACGAAAGAAAAAACCCAACCACGAAGGGAATCTCATAACTTAAAGCTGAAAATGGCAAGAGTCGGTGTTACAAATATGGCAAGTTACATCCGGGGTGTTACAACACTCCACCACTACAAGAGGATCTCGTCCCGAGATCTAGGACTAAAAGAACTCCGGATATTCAGAACGTAGGTGGTCCTCACGCTCCCAGGTGGCTTCTTGGTCGAAATGGTGTGACCACTTCACTTTCAGAAATTTGATAGACTTGTTGCGAGTCTTGCGCTTGGTTTCTTCAAGAATAGCAACGAGATGCTCATGATAAGACAAATCTTCTTGGAGATCAATCTCCTGGAAGTTGATAGTGCGCTCAGGAGTCTTGAATCACTTGCGAAGCTGTGACACGTGAAACACATCATGCACATTTGCGAAGTTGGACGAAAGCTCAAGTTGATAGGCGAGATCGCCTCTTTTGCCAATGATCTTGAAAGGACCCACGTATCTATGGGCAAGCTTCCCTTTGATACCGAAGCGACAAGTGCCTTTCATTGGAGAGACGCGGAGGTAGACATGGTCTCCAATCTCGAAAGCCAAGTCACGGTGCTTGCCATCATAGTAACTCTTCTGACGCGATTGCGCGGCTTTGAGATTTTCACGGATGACTTTGCACATTTCTTCAGCTTCTCTGATAAAGCATTGCCAAGAAGTTGGCGTTCACCAGTCTCCCACCAATTGAGAGGAGTACGGCACTTTCTGCCATAGAGAATTTCGAAGGGGGCCTTGCCCGAACTCTCTTTGAAGCTGTTGTTGTAGGAGAATTCGGCATATGGAAGACAATCCTCCCACTTCATACCGAAAGATATTACACAAGCCCTGAGCATATCTTCGAGAATTTGATTGACTCGCTTGACTTGGCCACTAGTTTGAGGATGGAAAGTTGTGCTGAAGCGAATGTTGGTGCCCATGGCCTTCTGGAAGGAGTCCCAGAACTTGGAGGTGAAAATGCTTCCGCGGTCTGAAGAGATCACTTGCGGAATGCCGTGCAAAGAGACAATCCTAGAGGTGTATAGCTTTGCCAACTGAGCTGCTATGATAGATTCTTTAATTGGAAGGAAATGAGCCGCTTTAGTAAGCTTGTCGATGACAACGAAGATAGCATCATTTCCACGCTTGGACTTGGGAAATCTAGTCACGAAGTCCATCTCGATATGGTCAAACTTCCATTCTATAATAGCAAGAGGTTGCAGGAGACCAGCTGGTCGTTGGTGTTCTGCTATCACCCTTCTGCAGACATCACATTCATTCACGAACTGAGCGATCTCTCGCTTCATTCGAGTCCACCAATATGACTTCTTGAGGACATGTTACATCTTTGTACTTCCAGGGTGAATGGATAGAAGGGAATTGTGTGCCTCGTTCATAATGATTTTCCTTAGATCACCTTTAGGAACCACAATCCGGTCCTCAAAGAATAGAGTGTCTTTGTCATCAATGCGATAGCACTTGTATTTGGGTTGGCTCTTGGCAATCCCATGTTTCACCTTCTTCACCATGGTATCCAGGAGTTGTGCCTCACGAATTTGATCTTCCAAAGTAGGAGAGACTTGGAGGTTGGCAAGAAAGCCTTGAGGAACAACTTGGAGATTCAGTTTGTGGAAAGCTTCACAAACGTCCGGTTGGAAGGGCTTGAGAATTAAGCTGTTATAGTAAGCGTTCCTGCTCAAAGCATCTGCAATGACATTGGACTTGCCTGGAGTACATTCAATACTCGGATTTTATTCTTGAATCATTTCGACCCATTGAGTCTGTCTGAGGTTGAGGTTGGGTTGAGTGAAGATGTACTAGAGGCTCTTATGATCTGTGAAGATTTCCACTTTCCTTCCCAACAAGAGATGTATCCACGTTAATAATGCATGAACAACTGCCGCCAACTCAAGATCGTGAGTGGGGTAGTATCTTTCGTTGGGATCCAATTGACGAGAGGTATAAGCCACAACTTTATTCTCTTGATTAACACAGCACCGAGACCTTGTAAGGAGGCATCACAGAAAACTTCGAATGGCTTGGATTCATCAGGAGGAGTCAAGACAGGAGCTGTGACCATCTTCTCTTTGAGGGTGTTGAAAGCAACATCACACTCAGGCATCCAGACATAATTGATATGCTTCTGGAGGAGGTTGGAAAGAGGCTTTGCAATCTTAGAGAAATTCGCAACGAATCTTCAACAATAGCTTGCAAGCCCAAGAAAACTGCGGAGCTGCTTGACATTCTGAGGAGGTTCCCAATTCACAATTGCAGACACCTTCTCGAGATTAACAGCGATGCCCTTGGCGGAGATGATATGACCAAGGTAAAGAACTTCATCAAGACAAAACTCAGACTTGGAAAACTTTGCATAGAATTGATGCTCTCTGAGTTTGTCAAGCACCAAACTCAAATTCTTGGCATGATCCTCCTTATTCTTGGAAAAGACCAAGATATCATCGAGATACACCAGGATGAAATCATTTGTGTAAGGCTTGAAGATGAAGTTCATCATGCGAGAGAACATTGGAGGAGCATTGACAAGGCCGAAATACATGACAGTATATTCATAAGAACCATAGCTTGTTTTGAATGCTATCTTGGGAATATCTTGTTCACGAATGTGAATCTGATGATAACCCATATGGAGGTCAAGCTTGGAGAGAACTTTAGCACCTTTAAGTTGCTCGAAAAGATCATTGATGTTGGGAAGTGGATACTTGTTCTTTATTGTCTTCTTGCTCAATGGACGGTAGTCGATGAAGAGTCGTTCCATTCCATCCTTCTTCTTGACAAAAAGAACACCACAACCCCATGGAGATGAACTCGGTCTGATCAGACCCATACGCTCTTGTTCATCGAGTTGTTTCTTCAATTCCTTCAACTCCTCTGGTCCAAGCTTGTAAGGACGCTTGCAAACAGGTTCCGTGCCCGGCTCAAGATCGATAATGAATTCAATTGGCCGGTGAGGAGGCATTCCCGGAAGCTCTTCTGGAAATACGTCTTGATATTCAAAAATGACTGGAATCTGAGAGATGGCATTCAACTCTCCCTTCTCATTGAGAGAAAACAGTTGAATGGTTTCGTCCCGAGCGGCATAGATGATCACCTCCTCAGAAGAGTGTGTCAATTGAATTTCCCTAGCAACACAATCAAGCTGAGCCTTGTGCTTAGAATGCCAGTCCATGCCGAGAATTAGATCAATATATGAGTCACCAAGAACAATTGGAGAAGACAAAAATTTATAGTTGCCCATCTTGATAGACACATCAGGAGCTATCAAACTAGAGCTCAAACATTTACCCGGATAAATGACAGCCATGGGCTTACCCAAAAGTGAAGTAGTGAAATCATGCTTGGCAAAAAACGGTCTTGACATGAAACAATGCGATGCACCAGTGTCAAAAAGAACTTTTGCAGGAATAGAGTTAACTGGAAGGTTACCCATGATCACATCTGCAGAATCCTCTGCCTGAGCTGTGTTCATCATGTTCACCTTAGCATGCTTGGGATTATGCTTGACCACTGCATTGCTGGAAGATCTCGCAGGAGGAGGAGGCAGAAGGTGCCTTTGGTTGAAGCACTTGTTTACATAGTGCCCTTTCAGCTGACACTTGTTGCAAGTAACCTCTGAGAGCAGATGATGATAAGGAGCACTTGTCCTTGGAGTTTGAGACTGATCTTTGTTCTGATAGACTAGGTTGGGTGGGTCGGAAGATCCATTGCAACCTTTTGTCAGGACCCCGACTCAATGCCACATCGATCTAGCATGTAACACCTCATATCACTTTGCGGCCTCACGCACGGTATTCCCACGGTGTCGCCTTACCTTTGCCCGGGACCGTTTGCGCCTTTTGGCACACGTATATGACAGTGTCGCTAGCATCCATATGATAAGGAGCCCGGGGCTGACATGGCTAGTCGTAAACCCAAAGTGGCACAAACTTACAGGGACATGCATCCATGACCCAGCATCGAACGTGTCGGTCATCAGCGAGTGAATCCAGGCTGTAGCACTGGGCTAGCAGGACTCCGGTGAACCGGGCTGTAGCGGGCTAACAGGACTCCGGTACTCAAAGCGTGACATTTCCCCGAAGGGACAGACACAGGAACGAAGAAGGACACATGCCGGCCAGCCTAAGTGTTCCGGAGCAGTAGCAAGCTACCATGGCTCAGTGAAACACTAGGAGACATTTCCCCGTAAGAGAGGCTACTAAAGATAAACAACTAGATGGTCAGATCCCACACATACCAAGCATTTCAATAACATACACACAATATGCTCGATATGTGCAAATACAACATGGCATCACAACATGACTCTATGACTCAAATAATTTATCAATAGGCTCCGAGGAGCGAGATATTACAACCATGGGTCTCATGACCCAACAATCAGAGCATACAAATCAAAGCACAAGCGGAAGCTATCATGTCTGAGTACAGACATCTATAAATGAAAAAGGCTGAGAAGCCTGACTATCTATCAGATCCTGCCGAGGGCACAAGATCGTAGCTGAGGTATCAAGCTAAACGTCGAAGTCCACGCGAAACTACTAGTGAGACCGAAGTCTCTCTGCAAAACATAAAATAGGCAAACGTGAGTACAAATGTACCCAGCAAGACTTACATCAGAACTATCTACATATGCATCATTATCAACAAAGGGGTGGTGGGGTTTAACTGCAGCAAGCCAGCTTTGACTCGGTGGCTATCCTAAACTACGACTGCAAGCGACTCTTTTGAGGTGGCGCACACGAGTCCACATATTCACCATATCAATACACCACTATGGATCCGCTCCCGTCTCCCTACGAGAACGCCATCCATAGCACTCACGCTTATCTTGCGTATTTTAGAGTATCCACTTTCACTTGTCTATGAACTGATATAAGCAACCTAGAAGTCCTTTACCGCGGACAGGGCTATTCGAATAGATGATGTTAACCCTGCAGGGGTGTACTTCTTCATACATGTTTCCACCACTTAGCGTCTGCACACGACATGTGCTCGGCAGACTTCAAGCGAAAGCCGACGTGGGTGTAGACCACGACCTACCTAAACACTCAAGTCTCTAGTCCAGGTTTATCGCCTATTCGGGTTCCATCCATGAGGAGATCCGGCCGGAGTTTCGCTCACAGCCCCAAACGATGTGAACAGGGTTCCGTGACACCAAACGGGCGCCCGGTATACCCGGCCACGTGCCTACCGCATCACAGCCCACCCCTACTTTCAGCGCTGCGCACGGCCTCCAGCATACTACAAACACCAGAAACTACTTGCAACTCCTGGACAGAGGACAAGGGTGATCAAGAAGCCGAGAGGGTCCATTGGTTTCGGGCCCAATGCGTGGTAGTAGCTGAATCATGGATCACAAACACAGAACTCAGTTCCTGAGGACGGCTGCAATGAGACAACCCACCATGTACTCCTACATGGCCTCTCACTGCTACCTTTACCAAATCGTGTTCACACGCTTAGCTCACACACCGTAGGACATGTTCACACACCTCTGATTCATCCCGGATGAATCAGACCTGACTCAACTCTAGGCAGTAGCAGGCATGACAAACAAGCATGAATGAGTAGGCACATCAGGGCTCAAACAACTCCTACTCATGCTAGTGGGTTTCATCTAATTACTGTGGAATGACAGGTCATGCAGAGGATAAAGGGGTTCAGCTACCGCAGCAAGTAACAGATGAATCGATGTTGTCCTAATGCAGTAAAAGAGAGCAGGAGCGAGAGAGTGGGATTGTATCGGAATGAACAAGGGGGTTCTGCTTGCCTGGCACTTCTGAAGATAACATTGAGTCTTCATCAGTGTCAACGATCACATCATCGGTATCACGTCTATCGAGAGGGGACAAATACCGGCAACAAAGAAGAAATACAATCAATGCAATGCACAATATGATGCATGCTCATGACATGGCAATATGAATGTGTTTTGAGCTAATGCAACTAGCAACAGATTAAATGAAGTTGGTTTGAATACAAGATTCAAATTCAAACTCCATATGTGATTATTTAAATGCCCTTCACTTCATTTGCCCTAAACAGTAGTGATAAGTTGTTCTAACATGCATGAAAATGGTACAGATGGATTCCTTGAATTTTTCTGATAATTTTTCATATATAAATTATTTAATTTGGAGTTACGGTTAATTTTCTATGAATTTTAGAAGTTTTAGCTATTTTCTGGAATTTCAGAATTAAATTAAATCCAGAAATGATTTAATTGCGTCAGCCTGACGCCAGCATGACGTCAGCGAGTCAACGACCAGGTCCAGGTCAAATCTGACACGCGGGGTCCACACGTCAGCGGCACAGGGGCTAATCCCGCGTTGACTCGGCTTTGACCCGCTACGGGGCCCGTTGTCAGTGTCTGTGGGGGGGTGTTTAGCGTGGTCATTAGTGGCTAATGACAGCGCCACGTCACTGGCCACCGGAGTTCGGCCGGCGGCGACCCGAAACGCGGCGGAAGTTCACCGGGGTTGCGCTACGGGTGGCGGCTGGACGCGCGAAGGGCACCAGAAGGTAGCCCGTGCCCGTGCGCATC
Source organism: Triticum dicoccoides (assembly GCF_002162155.2). Classification (NCBI taxonomy): domain Eukaryota; kingdom Viridiplantae; phylum Streptophyta; class Magnoliopsida; order Poales; family Poaceae; genus Triticum; species Triticum dicoccoides. The sequence goes on along the minus strand of NC_041384.1, from coordinate 241,059,816 downwards.
TAGGGGGGCCAACGGGAGGTGCGGGGGTGGCCGGGGTTCGCCGGAATGGAGCCCGAGGCGGCGGCCGGAGCTCGGGTGGGTGCGGGGTTAGTGCTGCGGCTTGCAAAACAAGCTAGCTGCCACGCTAGCGTTGCTCCACGGGTCATTGCGAGTGCAACGGACGCACGCGCGGGGCCATTTGGTCACCGGGGCTTCGCCGGCGACGAGTCCGTGCGGCGGAGCGTCTCGGCTCCGGTAGAGGGGGCGGCTAGAGCTCGAAATCGGACTTGGGGTTAGGGGGAAACGAAGCAGGGACTCACGGGGATCGTGCAGGGAGGGTCAGCGAGCTCGGGGGCGCGCCGGAGTGGCCGAATTCGATGGAGAACGGCGCCGGGGCCGAAGCTTGGGGATAATGACGATGGCGGCTGCTCCGGGCCCTTCTGGTCGAGTGAGACGTCGAGGAGGTCGAGGGAGGCACTGCGGAGCTCTGGGAGGCGTCGGGGAGGCGAGAGGGGGATGGTGGCCGCGGCGAACGGCGTCGGTGGCGACGGCTCCGTTCGGGTCCGAGGTGCGGAGCGAGAGGGAGAGCAGGAGAAGGGGATGAGCACGGGAGGGAGTTGAGAGAGGCCTGAGGGAGCCGCGTGGCGTCTCCAGGGAGTAGCGGAGGCAAGCAGGGAGGCAGGAGGTGGCCGAGGCGGCATCGGCGCTCGCCACCGAGCTGCTTCGGTGCGAGGGGAGGAAGAAGACAAAGGGGAGGAGGTGGGCTGGGCCGGCCAGGTGGGGGAGCTGGGCCGGCTGGGCTGCACGGGTGAGGCCAAGTACTTCCTTCTCTCTCTCTCTTTTATTCCTATTCTGTTATATATTTTTCTTCTGTTTTTGTTTTATTTAATTTATTTTGCCACTGTTTTGAATTTTAAAACTAATTCAAACAATGCCAAAAACTCCTCTGAATATTTTATAGTGCTAGATGGACTTTTCCAAAAGCTTATAAAATATTTCAGGGGTATTTAAATTATATTCTAATTATATGAATATAATTCAAATTCAAATAGCTAAAGATTTAAATTCAAAGTCCCAAAAATAAATCCTTAAAAATGTTCAATATTTTGGTTGGGACCAGAACCCTTACCAAAATTATCAAACATTTATGAAGAGCCCTTTTTGAGCAATGAATGAGATTTCTAGGGTTTTTGCCCCTCTTTTATTTAGGGTTTTGAGGCTTCCAATATTCCTCAATTCAAGTTTCAAAAATATAGACATGATGCACACATGAAGCTAACCTAGAGCAATGCCTGAAGCTAGGGATGTGACAACTCACCCCCACTAAACAAGAATCTCGTCTCGAGATTCAAGCGTAGGGTAGGATGAAGGGGAAACGCAAACTAGTACAATCTTCACGATCCAGGGTGCACTTCAGTTGAACGTTGATTCGATCACCATCATTGTCTTCAAGTCTTGCTCTGAGAAATCCTGCCAACATGACATGGAGGGAAGAAGGAGACTCTAGAAGGGTCGATCTTCTTAAAGAACGAGCAACTCAGGATTAACTCACGGAATGAGACATAGAACCATCTCTCGGGTTGAGACACGAAGCACACCACTAGAGAGATGGAGTGGAATAGATGACGAGGGTTCACTAGGTAGACAACAATTCCACACCTAAGAAGGTGGTAAACGATTGCCAACGTAGCGAGGAGTTGAGTTGCCATGATACCATAACGATGCACCTTAGGGAAGGTGACTCATAGAAATATCCCCTTAAGTGGCAAAAAGAATTACTTTTGATTCAAAGATCATTGAAACTCTTTATACCAGCCTAAGGCAATCACAAGCGATCATTTGGAGGGGGTCGGTAGAATGGCATACTCGGACTTGGATGATGTGGATTACCTTGTTGAAGACAACGTAATGGATGAACTTGCTTATCACCGGGAATGGAAGAGACCCATGGTAGAATGGCACATTGACGGTGCAAGCTGGGAACAAAATGCAAATGCTGGGAATGATTCTGGTAACTGGGGAAGAACCCAACAATAGAGAGTGAATTCACTGTTTGAGTAGGTCATAGCATGTCGAGGAAACGGAGAGGATCCCCAGTTAGTGCCGAGGATAACACCTAGCGCTTGAGCGTGCTCTCAAGAACTTGAGCATTTCCATAATCATCAAGGTTTTACCAATATCCGTGTCAAGGATCCTGGCAACACAACTTGCTACCATGATGAATGGTGATGGAGGATGCAGATGCAAAGGAAGATAATACCTTCTCAGATTTCACCTTAGCGAAGCCAAGGAACAAAATCTGGATGATCGACCGAGAGCCATTTAGCACTCCACTTCTAATGTTCTCCTTGACGTGCTAGTGTAACCCATTCATAGATATGGTTTGATAACTAGAACATCAAGTAAAGGTCGGACTTCGGGAGCAATAGAATCCATAAGGAATAGTTACGGAGGTAAATCCTACGAAATCCCTATGGGGAGGTGGCCAACTTCTTCAATCAAGATACTACAATAATAGGTCTTTCGGCTGGGTGGTGCTGGCCACGACATCCACTTTACCGGTTATCGAGGGACCAATATTATAGTTCTTGGGAAATGTTCCAACCATCATAACTGCCTGAGATTCAGATCTGGTTGGTGTCAGGATATTCCAGACTCATCGAGTCTAGGAAGGAAAACGAAAGTTTGCAACACAAATCGACGAGGTGACGTTGCGAGATACTCGGGAAGTGAACTATGATAGTAAGCTCCAAAACATGAGCTGGTTCTGCTACAAACATGTGAACACGTTGTCCCAGACAAGCATGACCACGTGGTAGTCTTATAATAAAACACTACCGAGTTCAGGTGGGGAACCATCAACGAGGATATCAAAATCCTTGCATGAGGTATACTCTTAAGAAGGAACTTCTTCTCCTTGAACAAATCAATCAGTGGCTTGGTGTGCTAGGATATACGTATGGAATGAAGATGATCAGTCTAACAGACCACAGAATTCTTCGCACGTGCATGACCGACTTGGGATGATTCCAAAAGAGCAAAAACAAACTTTCTCGAATTCACGACGGCAACTTACATCAAAATGCACGTGAATCAAAGGAAGTCACTCCTTTCATCAAACAAGTACTTCATGAGCTAGCATGAAGAAAATGCTTTCAAAAGTTTCCAACACTAACTTAATGTTCAACAACATCATGGAGGAGATAAGGATGTTGTCAATGGGCTCAACAACAACTCATCGGAATTTCCATATCACTGAACTTCCACCATCATGTGAACACGGTGATAGCATTGGTCAGAACCAAAAGATATAATGGTGTATGCTCGAGGGATCAACCACGAGGAAGACAACATTACGAACATTGTTGGTTCTGACTTGATTTGACGATAGCCCACACTCAAATCAAAGGATTGATAAGACAATAGGTCCAGCAACTGATCACAGGGACCAATCGATGAAGATATCATCTTTCTTCAATACACACTACACAAGAATATCCTTTTGGGACGAACTAAGTCAGGCAAGCTTTTATCTTCCAACTCTCCAAGTTGTTGTCTAGCTTAACCAACTAGCTCAGGGATATCTAACACCGATTCTTGGAGAGAAGGTGGTTCACAAGAAACCAACTTGATCACGAGCTCAACATAGCGGTCAGGTGACAACCTGGTAATACTTCCGAGAAGATCTTCGGAAATCACGAACCACCGATATGTTACTAAGCTCGAGAACAATCTTGCTTTTCAGGGCAAGATGATATGATCAAATGAGCGAGGACTTAACAAATCCTATCTCATCAATCGAGGAGTGCACCAGGAAAATGGACTAGGTAGCACAATCAACCTTAGGGTGATGATTCAATAGTCAACTCGCTAAGGATGACGTTATTGTCCATTTAACTACCAAGCAACGGAGTTGCTAGGAGTATTGATTTCACACATCATGATTCACTTGTCGGCACTCCGGCTGCAACAACACGGAACCGAGGAATGAAAAAGGATGGCGTGAAGTATCACTATGTCAAGAATTCACAAAAGGTGGTGCAATTCTCATGAAATTCCTGTCATAAAGAAGGTAATACTTCAGGGTAGAGCAGACCAGAAGCTGGATTGTATCTTGATCTGCGGAACACAACTACTTTGACCCAATCCTAAATATGGATGAGGTACTGGAGTTTGTTTCTCCTAGTCATTCTGCGATAGAATGGCTTGACGGACCACAAGAGTAATAGGCATCGATAAACGAACGCACGCATACTCTTGACTATCAATTGATAGACGAGGGTCAGAATGCAACTAAAGAGAATAACTCAAAGGAACATATAATTTTCTGAGTTGTGGATGCATAGATTAGTATGTCGAACCAAGTTCAACATATTTCTTCCGGATAACCCATGCAGAAAGGTAGAACTGGCAGAGTCACGATTTATGAATGGAGGACTCCTCAAGGATAATCCTGTTGTGATATTTCAGTTCAACGAGGAACTTCTGCCATAAGTAGTTCATGGTATTTGGAAGAAGAAGATACCACGGACTTCAAGGACTATCGCAAAGGTTACTAATATACTAAAGGAACTAGCAATTACTATCAACATGAAGTAGGTAGAGTGAATCTCGGGTTCAGAACCCAGGAGTAGAATACCTACTACTAAGTAGCATCACGGGATGCTTTCGAGAATGATGGCCAGAATCATCACACTGAGAACACAAATCATGGCTAAATTACTAGATGATCCCCTAATACACCTAGGGTCATAATAATATCTCCAACATATATGTCAAGGTAACGGAGTACCTCAACTCACTGACTAGTGTGGTTAATCTGGCCCATGGGAACATTGAGACGGGAAGAAAGGATTTGCAAATGCATCAGACTACTTAGAAACCTGAGATGACTCGGACAACATAACGGCTGTAAACGCTCAGAAAAGATTTGAGACATTCACAAAAATGGTGGCATAACCACTCAGAAGCACAATATCAAGGTTTCGAGATCAACAATTAACATATGGAGGTAGTAGGAACTGAACTCAAGCTTAAATCCAACAATCTTATAAGTCCACTGATTAGTAACACGTGATCCTGATAGAAAGAGGAGATAGCCTAGTTCTTAATCCCCGTAGAAGAGAAGATGATGACTCAGATCAGAAGGCCATGAGGTACAAGGAGTAAAAAGAGCCGTACGTTCCCTCCCACAATCAATTCCCTTATATAACTAAAGAATTTCTAGACTCAACTTCGACCAGTTTGGCTTGGTAATCCTACAGGCAGTCAAGCTCTGATACCAACGCTGTCAGGACCCCGACTCAATGCCACATCGATCTAGCATGTAACACCTCATATCACTTTGCGGCCTCACGCACGGTATTCCCACAGTGTCGCCTTACCTTTGCCCGGGACCGTTTGCGCCTTTTGGCACACGTATATGACAGTGTCGCTAGCATCCATATGATAAGGAGCCCGGGGCTGACATGGCTAGTCGTAAACCCAAAGTGGCACAGACTTACAGGGACAGGCATCCATGACCCAGCATCGAACGTGTCGGTCATCAGCGAGTGAATCCAGGCTGTAGCACTGGGCTAGCAGGACTCCGGTGAACCGGGCTGTAGCGGGCTAACAGGACTCCGGTACTCAAAGCGTGACATTTCCCCGAAGGGACAGACACAGGAACGAAGAAGGACACATGCCGGCCAGCCTAAGTGTTCCGGAGCAGTAGCAAGCTACCATGGCTCAGTGAAACACTAGGAGACATTTCCCCGTAAGAGAGGCTACTAAAGATAAACAACTAGATGGTCAGATCCCACACATACCAAGCATTTCAATAACATACACACAATATGCTCGATATGTGCAAATACAACATGGCATCACAACATGACTCTATGACTCAAATAATTTATCAATAGGCTCCGAGGAGCGAGATATTACAACCATGGGTCTCATGACCCAACAATCAGAGCATACAAATCAAAGCACAAGCGGAAGCTATCATGTCTGAGTACAGACATCTATAAATGAAAAAGGCTGAGAAGCCTGACTATCTATCAGATCCTGCCGAGGGCACAAGATCGTAGCTGAGGTATCAAGCTAAACGTCGAAGTCCACGCGAAACTACTAGTGAGACCGAAGTCTCTCTGCAAAAACATAAAATAGGCAAACGTGAGTACAAATGTACCCAGCAAGACTTACATCAGAACTATCTACATATGCATCATTATCAACAAAGGGGTGGTGGGGTTTAACTGCAGCAAGCCAGCTTTGACTCGGTGGCTATCCTAAACTATGACTGCAAGCGACTCTTTTGAGGTGGCGCACACGAGTCCACATATTCACCATATCAATACACCACTATGGATCCGCTCCCGTCTCCCTACGAGAACGCCATCCATAGCACTCACGCTTATCTTGCGTATTTTAGAGTATCCACTTTCACTTGTCTATGAACTGATATAAGCAACCCAGAAGTCCTTTACCGCGGACACGGCTATTCGAATAGATGATGTTAACCCTGCAGGGGTGTACTTCTTCATACATGTTTCCACCACTTAGCGTCTGCACACGACATGTGCTCGGCAGACTTCAAGCGAAAGCCGACGTGGGTGTAGACCACGACCTACCTAAACACTCAAGTCTCTAGTCCAGGTTTATCGCCTATTCAGGTTCCATCCATGAGGAGATCCGGCCGGAGTTTCGCTCACAGCCCCAAACGATGTGAACAGGGTTCCGTGACACCAAACGGGCGCCCGGTATACCCGGCCACGTGCCTACCGCATCACAGCCCACCCCTACTTTCAGCGCTGCGCACGGCCTCCAGCATACTACAAACACCAGAAACTACTTGCAACTCCTGGACAGAGGACAAGGGTGATCAAGAAGCCGAGAGGGTCCATTGGTTTCGGGCCCAATGCGTGGTAGTAGCTGAATCATGGATCACAAACACAGAACTCAGTTCCTGAGGACGGCTGCAATGAGACAACCCACCATGTACTCCTACATGGCCTCTCACCGCTACCTTTACCAAATCGTGTTCACACGCTTAGCTCACACACCGTAGGACATGTTCACACACCTCTGATTCATCCCGGATGAATCAGACCTGACTCAACTCTAGGCAGTAGCAGGCATGACAAACAAGCATGAATGAGTAGGCACATCAGGGCTCAAACAACTCCTACTCATGCTAGTGGGTTTCATCTAATTACTGTGGAATGACAGGTCATGCAGAGGATAAAGGGGTTCAGCTACCGCAGCAAGTAACAGATGAATCGATGTTGTCCTAATGCAGTAAAAGAGAGCAGGAGCGAGAGAGTGGGATTGTATCGGAATGAACAAGGGGGTTCTGCTTGCCTGGCACTTCTGAAGATAACATTGAGTCTTCATCAGTGTCAACGATCACATCATCGGTATCACGTCTATCGAGAGGGGACAAATACCGGCAACAAAGAAGAAATACAATCAATGCAATGCACAATATGATGCATGCTCATGACATGGCAATATGAATGTGTTTTGAGCTAATGCAACTAGCAACAGATTAAATGAAGTTGGTTTGAATACAAGATTCAAATTCAAACTCCATATGTGATTATTTAAATGCCCTTCACTTCATTTGCCCTAAACAGTAGTGATAAGTTGTTCTAACATGCATGAAAATGGTACAGATGGATTCCTTGAATTTTTCTGATAATTTTTCATATATAAATTATTTAATTTGGAGTTACGGTTAATTTTCTATGAATTTTAGAAGTTTTAGCTATTTTCTGGAATTTCAGAATTAAATTAAATCCAGAAATGATTTAATTGCGTCAGCCTGACGCCAGCATGACGTCAGCGAGTCAACGACCAGGTCCAGGTCAAATCTGAAACGCGGGGTCCACACGTCAGCGGCACAGGGGCTAATCCCGCGTTGACTCGGCTTTGACCCGCTACGGGGCCCGTTGTCAGTGTCTGTGGGGGGGTGTTTAGCGTGGTCATTAGTGGCTAATGACAGCGCCACGTCACTGGCCATCGGAGTTCGGCCGGCGGCGACCCGAAACGCGGCGGAAGTTCACCGGGGTTGCGCTACGGGCGGCGGCTGGACGCGCGAAGGGCACCAGAAGGTAGCCCGTGCCCGTGCGCATCTAGGGGGGCCAACGGGAGGTGCGGGGGTGGCCGGGGTTCGCCGGAATGGAGCCCGAGGCGGCGGCCGGAGCTCGGGTGGGTGCGGGGTTAGTGCTGCGGCTTGCAAAACAAGCTAGCTGCCACGCTAGCGTTGCTCCACGGGTCGTTGCGAGTGCAACGGACGCACGCGCGGGGCCATTTGGTCACCGGGGCTTCGCCGGCGACGAGTCCGTGCGGCGGAGCATCTCGGCTCCGGTAGAGGGGGCGGCTAGAGCTCGAAATCGGACTTGGGGTTAGGGGGAAACGAAGCAGGGACTCACGGGGATCGTGCAGGGAGGGTCAGCGAGCTCGGGGGCGCGCCGGAGTGGCCGAATTCGACGGAGAACGGCGCCGGGGCCGAAGCTTGGGGATGATGACGATGGCGGCTGCTCGGGGCCCTTCTGGTCGAGTGAGACGTCGAGGAGGTCGACGGAGGCACTGCGGAGCTCTGGGAGGCGTCGGGGAGGCGAGAGGGGGATGGTGGCCGCGGCGAACGGCGTCGGTGGCGACGGCTCCGTTCGGGTCCGAGGTGCGGAGCGAGAGGGAGAGCAGGAGAAGGGGATGAGCACGGGAGGGAGTTGAGAGAGGCCTGAGGGAGCCGCGTGGCGTCTCCAGGGAGTAGCGGAGGCAAGCAGGGAGGCAGGAGGTGGCCGAGGCGGCATCGGCGCTCGCCACCGAGCTGCTTCGGTGCGAGGGGAGGAAGAAGACAAAGGGGAGGAGGTGGGCTGGGCCGGCCAGGTGGGGGAGCTGGGCCGGCTGGGCTGCACGGGTGAGGCCAAGTACTTCCTTCTCTCTCTCTCTTTTATTCCTATTCTGTTTTATATTTTTCTTCTGTTTTTGTTTTATTTAATTTATTTTGCCACTGTTTTGAATTTTAAAACTAATTCAAACAATGCCAAAAACTCCTCTGAATATTTTATAGTGCTAGATGGACTTTTCCAAAAGCTTATAAAATATTTCAGGGGTATTTAAATTATATTCTAATTATATGAATATAATTCAAATTCAAATAGCTAAAGATTTAAATTCAAAGTCCCAAAAATAAATCCTTAAAAATGTTCAATATTTTGGTTGGGACCAGAACCCTTACCAAAATTATCAAACATTTATGAAGAGCCCTTTTTGAGCAATGAATGAGATTTCTAGGGTTTTTGCCCCTCTTTTATTTAGGGTTTTGAGGCTTCCAATATTCCTCAATTCAAGTTTCAAAAATATAGACATGATGCACACATGAAGCTAACCTAGAGCAATGCCTGAAGCTAGGGATGTGACACCTTTGCTCTTCTGCTGGTAGGGCTGGCGAGATGGAGGAGGAGGCAACCAGAACTTTTGTTGCTTAGCTGCTACTTGCGATGAAGAAGAAGACTGAACTGCGTTCCTGACTCTCTTCTTAGATGCCTCACACTTGAGCTGAGAAGCTTCTTGCTTTAGTGCCATGTTATAGAATTGAACGAACTTAGTCGGCTCAAGAAGCACGAGAGCTAACTGCAGATCTTCTTTGAGGCCACCTCTGAATTGATAGATCATACTCTTTTCATCAGGAACGTCTTGTTTAGTGAAGCGAGCAAGTTTCTGAAACTGGATATTGTATTGGTACACGGACATGCTGCCTTGCTTGAGATTGCGGAAATCCACATGCTTGCTCTCAGCCACACTTGGTGGAATGTGATGAGCTTTGAAGTCTCGGAGGAAATCATCCCAGGTAATCACATGACCTCCTCTGGAAACTCTGTATTGTTGATACCACTCAGCAGCTTGGTCCTTGAGTTGAAACGAAGCAAACTTGACAAAGTCCTCAGGCCTGACATTGCTACATTCAAAATGCTTGTAGATGTCCACGAGCCAGTCGTCGGCGTCTGTGGCCTCGACACAGTTGCTGAAGGACTTCGGCTGGTTTGCGAGGAACTGGTTGAGGGTAGGAAACTACGGATCATTGTTGCCTTGGCCTTGATTTCCTTGGTTGCCTTGACCTTGGTTGTGCTCTTGCAAGAGTTGCAAAAGCATCTGAGTGTTGGCATTGGTGGCTGCCATGACAGCTTTCCATGCCTCCGAAGGTGGTGGCGGAGGGTTCGACTAATTCCCATCATTGCGGTCCGGATTCTGACGCATTGGAGGAACCATCCTGAAGAGGGTGACATCCGTTAGAATCTTGAAAGACAGATATTCAAGCTGTATCAATGGATCAAAATTGCAACATATAGTATTTCAATAAACATTCGAACAAGGATGAACGAATGAATTCCAAAGTAAATCGTCACACGCCCATAAGGTTGAGAAGCCACTTAGATAAAGGTAGATGAATAAAGAAACAAGGTACGGATATGAACAAATAAGTGGTAAGGATTACCCAATCACAAACCAAATATCTGCGGGAAGAAAATACTAGAGCTACTTGAATTCCCACCTATAAAACTCCCAAAACTTTCATGTTATGCAATCAGGTGTTGGGGATACAGGGGAAGCATAATATCTGACCCAAAACTAACAATTCCTACATCCAGTTGTATCCATCCTTCAACACATAACCAAGAAACCTTCGGATATCATGTACCTCAACCTTCAAAAAGCATCTGTTATACGAGTTATGGCAATACTCCCAAATTCCTGCCCCAGTACTGGGTGGCATCAAGGTTATCTCACCAACAACTACATAAAAGAGATTTTCGATGTCGGCGAACTCAGGTATTCTAGAACTGCAATGATAAAATTGTGAGGACAACACCTCGGAGCTCCACTCCTCGGGACACTGCCACAAACCCTAAATGTTAGGAGGCACCAAGAACAATGTTCTCGTCACAAGAATATCAGAATGATTCCAAGATACTCGCGTGATCCTAAAAAAATTAGTGAAATTTGAGGAGAGAAGAGTAAAAACTTCTACGTCAGAAGGCCTCACCAGAGCGACGAAGGGACTGAGGAGTAAAAAGAATCCTACTCTCCGATATATATATATATAATCCTATGACTCAAAACATTTTGTTCTAGACTCAACAACGTCAGCGATTCAATCAAGCAGGGGGCTCCTAAGTTGGGGATGGCTCTGATTACCAACTTGTCACACCCATAATGCGGATATATCTCCCACGTGTCGGGGCATGACTTAGAGGCATAGCCGCATGGTAGGCCTGTCGCAAGAGGGGTAATCTTCACACATCCCATGTATTGAATAAGAGAGGGATAAAGAGTTGGCTTACAATCGCCACTTCACACAATACATAAATAATTCATACATCATCCAAAATATAATCAAAGGTCCGACTACGGAACCAAAATAAAGGAAGACAACCCCAAAAGTTAGATCCCCGATCGTCCCAACCGGGCTCTACTGATCACCCGGAAAAGAAACATAGTAACGGCCTGAATCCTCGTCGAACTCCCACTTGAGTTTGGTAGCATCACCTGCACTGGTATCCCCGGCACCTGCAACTGTTTGGAAGTATCTGTGAGTGACGAGGACTCAATAATATCACACCCGCGAGATCAAGACTATTTAAGCTTATGGGTAGGAGAAGGTAGTGAGGTGGAGCTGCAGCAAGCACTAAGCATATATGGTGGCTAACTTACGCAAATAAGAGCGAGAAGAGAAGCAACACAACGGTCGAGAAGCTAGAAGTGATCAAGAAGTGATCCTGAAACTACTTATGTTCAAGCATAACACAAGACCGTGTTCTCTTCCCGGACCCCGCCGAAAAGAGACCATCATGGCTAGACACGCGGTTGATTCATTTTCATTAAATTAAGTGTCAAGTTCTCTACAACCAGATATTAACAAATTCCCACCTGCCGCATAACCACGGGCACGACTCTCAAAAGTTTATACGTTGTAGGGGTGTCCCAACTTAGCCCACACAAGCTCCCATGGGCAACGAAAGATATTCCTTCTCCCGGGAAGACCCGATCAGTCTCGGAATCCCGGTTACAAGACATTTTGTCGTGGAATTGTCACGGCAGATGTCCTAGCGAAAGGACTTAGTCGTAGGGCCATCGCAACTAGGAAGCTTAAAGGGGTTAATCGGGACAAAGGACATGAGAGGTTTTATACTAGTTCGGCCCCTTACGATGAAGGTAAAAGCCTACGTCTAGTTGTGTTTGGAATTGCTGGGGTTTCGAAGACCAGGGAGCGAATATGCATGTCCTGGCTTCGAGTTGTTGTCTCTTGCCCTAAGCCGCCGCCGGGTCATCCCCTTATATACACGGGTTGATGCCTGGCAGCCTACAGAGTCCCGGCCGGCTTATAAAACGTGTCCGGCTCGGTGACTTCTTTTACATGCCTTTCTTTACAAGTCTTTCCTTACAATGGCAGTTTACAATATTGGGCCTTAAGCCACCTCTGGGCTTTAGGCCTTCTATAATTCTTAATAAACTATCGCCTTGAATGTTACTGGGCTTCTTTTGTAACCCGCCATTGGGGTTGACCCGGCCCCTCCTGGGTGGGTCATACCTGGTAGCTATATCCCCAACATTAGGCCCCAGGTTGACTTTGAACTTTGTTCTTTGTCAATCTTCAATACTTAGACGAAATCCATCTTCCTCTCTTCGCAGAAATTTTTGTAACCCGCCATGACGTCATCTCTTGAAAACACAAAAAACTATTATGACGTCATCTCTCAACAGATCTTTATCCTTTAATGCCTTTCGAGAATCGAGACGTTCGTTTAGTTGGATAATCATTATTTGGGTATTCCTCGATTTTCGTGCCCTCCTGTTCGCTTATCCCCTTATAAATAGGCATGCCCCGGTCTTTCTCATTCTTCTCTCTTCTTCGTCTTCTTCCTCTCGCAACCCCCGTTGCTACTCGAGCTCCGCCACTGTCAGAGAGCACCTCACCTCCGTCGACTTTGGTCGCTGCATCAACCGAAATCGATCCAGAGAATGGCGGAGACTCTCCGCGGAAGATTTGTGGTTATAAGCATTTCCCTTCTTGCTCCTCATATCTGCATTAGGGATTTCTAGGTTTCTGTGTGTTCTTCATAGTTCATCACAATTTCTTCGTAGTTCTTCCACTGCAGCCTCTTCTTGATCCAAAAAGAGATATATACTTGTGCGGTGGTTGTTTTGTGCCTACTCTTGATACTAGTAGATCCCTTTTCCCGGTATAAAGGCCTCATCAGGACTCACGAACTCATCTGTGCTAGACATTTAGGTCTAGAATATTTTCCATTTTGAATAGCCATTTGATCTAGAATAATATCAAGCAATTAGGAACTTGTTTGTCTCAACATTTAGCTGAATCTGTTTCTGGCGTTTCTCAAATATCTATAGTCATGGCGGCTTATTGCGCCCGCTTACTTTTCCTTATATGACATTAGCCCTTACTTAAGCCGCCATTACTCCTTTGTACCATCATCATTTAGGTTCACCATTATCATTGAATTGAACCGGCATGTTACTTTCTTTTCAGTTCGTCTTTTGAACATCATGCCGCCAAAAGCACTGAGTGTCTGCAACTGGGTTCCCTCAACAGTAACTGAGGATAATTTGAAGGAATTCTTCTCCATAGGATTTTTGCCAGGGAAGAATGTTATGTCTTACCGTGCACCTGACCCGGTTGAGGAACGGCCTAACCCAAAAGACGGTGAAGTTATTGTGTTCTCCGACCACATGAATCGAGGTTTTTCACCACCCGGCTCAAAGTTCTTCGGAGACGTTCTTCATTTCTTCAAACTCCACCCTCAAGATCTTGGTCCCAATTCCATATCCAATATCTGCAACTTCCAAGTTCTCTATGAAGTATATCTTCAAGAAGAACCGACTGTGGAACTCTTTAGAGAGTACTTTTATTTGAATCGCCAGAATGAGTGCACCAATGGCCCTAGCTTGGAACTTGGAGGTATCTCAATTCAGCGTCGACAGGGCACCGTCTTCCCCCTAATAGTCTTGTCGAGTCATCCCAAAGACTGGAATCAGACCTGGTTCTATTGTCAAGACACTTCACCAGCAAATGAGAAACCACTGCCGGGTTATCGCGCAGAGCATCTCTACTCCAAGTTTACGCTCCCTGACAAACTCATTGCCACCGAACGCAAGAAGCTTATTCCATCAATTAAAAGGATTAACGCCTTATTGGGGAACGACTTAACCGGGGTTGACTTGACTCGTTGTTGGGTCTCATGGCGGGTCATCCCTCTATGCCGTCGATCCAAATTGATGTATGAATATGGTGGTGGCCCAAATGACTCTCTTCATCACAGCTCCGTTCAACTTACTGAAGAAGATATTGTTTCAATGTCAACTCTTCTGGTGAACGACAAATATGAAGACTACAGTAAAGTCGGGTTAAACCCCTTCTGCAAACTTAACCCGACGATTGAGGTAAGAACCCCCTGACCTTTTTTCTCTTTGTATTTTTCTTAGCAGTTTTAAATACCTGCATGACCTTTTATCTTGTTTATTTACTTGTTTACAGGCTAAAACTTACTTCTGGAGAGCCAAATATGATCATGAAGCCACCAAGAAGGCTAGAGCCACCGCCATAACCGCCAAAAAGACGACCCGGAGATCCAAGAAGAAAAAGAGCATGGCTGAGGACCTGCTAAAGCTCGATGATTCTGAGTCGGAGGTAGCCTTGACTCCCTTGGCCAGTTTTTAAATAACTTTATTGACACTGATTATTGCCAGGACGACACTGGGGCCAGTCAGGCCGGAGAAGAAGAGGTAATTATTTCCACCGACTCAGACCATTTGCCGAGACAGAAACTTCGACTGGTAACCTGGAAAGTAAGGTTTTCGCACCCTTTGGCTTATTTGGACCCTCATTTTCTTTTGAAAAAGCAGCAACATGAGAGCCGTCGTCAAGCCCGGAACGATGATGAGCTGCCTTCTATTGTACAACGAACTCCTCAAAAACGCCAAAATGAGGTCTCTTTTATATTCCTCTTCGGCGTTCATTAATGAATCTATTCTCTTGTATTACTGACGTTATTTGCCCTTGGAAGGAGGTTTCTCGCTCTTCTGGCGACTCATCTCAGACGCAATTTCCGGCCTTCAAGACTGCCCCTGGGTAAGCAAAAAATCATATTTCCTCCATGTCTTTAAAAATTGCACCGTTGCACTAACTGTCTTATAAAATCTTTCTAAGTGGCCAAGCCAAGTCCAAGAAGGCCAAAGTGGTTAAACCGGTGGAAGACCCGTCAATTCTTGCACCTGAACCGGCTATGCCAACTTCTCCCCCTCAAACTGAAGCGCCAGAAGATCCGGCTGTGACGGCTCAATCGGACCCTCCTGAACCGTCAGCTGATGAGACCACTCTCAACCCGGCTATAACTGAACCATCTAGTTCAGCTAACCCACCGACAACCTCTGACACTGACGTCTTGATTACTGGTAGCCGGTTTGTTGAGCCAGGGAACCCCACCGTATTAGCTCGACACAGTGCTAAACAAGAAGCCTTAGAGAAGCAGAAAGTGAGGTTTGATGTCCCCCATTACACCCATCTCAATGTCAATGACGTGTTGTCCGGCTATCTCAGTCATGTGCACTCCAGCCGTGACTCGGAAATCGAGATGGTCAAGCAATTGCAGCTGAAGTATGAGGTATGCTCTTCCGGCTTACTTATATTCTGCTAGCCCCCAAGTCTTTAGATTATGGCAAACCTGAATGATCTGTAGACTTATGATATAGGCTAAAGCTTTCCCTTTAGATTTTTCTGAAGTCCAACATATTAGTATAAACTTCACCTGTAGTCCCCAAGGGCCGGTTCACTTGATCATAAATGAGCCGGTACTTAATTTCATAACTATCTTGTGCCAGTCCCAATAAATATAGTAATCCGGCTTAATCTTGAGAGACTTTCTAAATGTCATACATTAGCCCCAAGTGCCAAGTGTTGTTACTTTGTAAGGTACTTGGGACTTGAAATATATAAAATTCATAAGAAATTGTTTTAACAGACATTAGCCCCCAAGTGTCAAGTGGTATTGCAGTGCAAAGTACTTGAGACTTGAATCTTTATAACTTTTAGTTTAAGCCTTGATACACCTGTGTATGTTTTGTAGAATGCCCTATCTGAATTGAGCTCTCAATTAACTGATGCAAAGACCCGGCTGGCGGACCAAGAGGCAGAAATCAAATCTGCTGATTCTAAACTTCAATTGAGTCTTTCTCAGATGGAAAAATTGAAAACCAGCTTGATTGCCAAAAAGAAATCCTAGGCCGAAGAAAAGACGTTGCTTATACAATGCGCTGAAAAAGCTGAAACTACTCTTGAAGAGGTTACCACAAAGCTCACCGGCTTAAAGAATTGGGTGTCTCAAATGGTTTCCGCCATCTTTGGTAAGTCATCTGTACTGATCTTCTGTACCTTCTTTTGACCCGGAACATAAACCACTTGTTGACTCTTTGCTTAAAAAATATGTGCAGGCCCGCGAAGCAAAAATCTAAGCCAAGATAATGTGAGTAAACTGAAGGCGGTCTATACCTTAGTGGAATAGCTGTACACTGGCGCTCAACGAGCACTTGCTGCTATCTCTCCTGCCAACCAAGGACCCAACCGGCTCAGTGATGTCTTCAAAAAATTGTCAATCTTACCCGCCAGGTTTCAAGAAGTCAAACGATCATGTGCCAGAGCCGAAGCCTTGACTGCCCTGAGCCACTCCAAAGCCTGGGTGCCAGATCTAGACCCGACGGACGTAGCCATGGGGTACCCTACCGTGAAGGAAGACGGGTCACTGTTTGAGCAGGATGACTTCGTTACTTGCGTGAGGGAAGTTCGACCTCAGGCTACCATTCTTGGAGACGAGACCAACATTGACAAATATCAGTCGGGTTTTGAGTTGGAGAATAAGATGATGGCGACTCCCTCTTACAAGGTGACAGACCTAATCCCGCCGGTTCGTCAACATACGTTTGCTCCAGAAGTTGATTCGGCTGGCCTGATTGATGATGAATCAGAGTTCATTGCCATGAACGGCTTTGACTGGTCCAATCCCAGCTTCCAATTAACAGAAGGAAGTGAACCGGTGAGGGAAGAGTGAGAACTATCCTTGTGGGCTCTTTAAAGCCTTGTAATAGATTTAGCTTGAAACAACTGCATATTTTGCCTATGCCATCGTGCATAAGATGATGTGTGTGACTCTTTGCTTCCTGATGTCAATATATATGTCACATTTATGGTTATCTCTGTAACATTTCAGCTCTGTTCCTATAGAAAAGGAAAAAACTGGCTTGGTGGTTTAGCACTGAACGGGTCAGAGTACCCGGTACATGACCAATGGTTTTATCATAGTAGAAAAAGAGAACCAGACATGAAAATAAACAAGGTTGAAACAACCTTTGATTAACAGAAAAAGAAACTGTTCATAAATAACAGTCATACCTATATCTTTTGTATCTGGACCACCGGTTTATATGACCCGGGTAATGAGGTTGATGATCCAATCCCTTTTTTTGAGACGTCATTGCTTCTTCATGCCTGATCACCATTGTGCCTTGGCGGCTTATTGTCAAATAGTCAAGCTGGTGAAAAGACCGCGCTGATCGTTTAAAATTGAGACAATAAAAGACCAATAAGGCAAAAATAACAGTTTCTAAACAATATAAATTAACCTTGTAACTGAAAATTGGGGGTTTCTGATTCGAATACGATCAGTAAACCGGAGCAAAGGGGTTAAGCTAAGATTCGAATACGATCATATAGCCCCCAGTGGCTTTGGTGTTGCGCCGATCAAAAGGGTACCGACGGCTATGTTCTCTTTGGTTCGAATACGACCTATGTTTGAACAGGAAGCCCCCAAATGACCTTGAGAGGTTTTTAACGACCCTGATTCGAATACGATCCAAGTCGGACCCAAAAGGGGTTAGGCTATGATTCGGATACGATCAAGAAGCCCCCTAATGAGTTTGGCTTTGAGCCGATCAAAAGGGTTATGACAGCTATGTTCTCTTTGGTTCGAATACGACCTATGTTTGAATAGAAAGCCCCCAAGTGATCATGAGGTTTACATCTAGAATCAAATATGATCATAAGCCGAACCAAAAAGGTTAAACTTGATTCAGATATGATCAGCTCCTTAATAGTCATTTAAATAGGAAAAAAGAGTAAAGATATATAATCTTTGAAAACGAAAAGGATAGAGGTCCTGCTTTATTACTTATCATATTATATACAACGTCAAAGTATGTACATGATGAGAGCCAGTGGCTCAGGTGTAGTATGGCCAAAGTTGAGCAACATTCCACGGCTGGCGGGTCTCCTCCTCCGACTTACGTGAGTCTTCGTGTTCTCGGACGTCGATGAGGTAATATGACTCATTGTTTAAATTCTTGATGACCACAAAGGGTCCTTCATAAGGTGGGGATAGCTTGTGTGCATCTGATAGATCCTGGATGAGCCGGAGCACCAGGTCACCTTCTTGAAAAGTCCTGGACTTAACTCGGCGGCTGTGGTAACGGCGCAAGTCCTGTTGATAAATTGCTGATTGAGCCGCTGCTAAGTCTCTCTCCTCATCTAACAAGTCAAGTGCATCCTGTCGGGCTTGTTCGTTATTAGCTTCAACGTAAGCCGCCACACGAGGCGAGTCATGACGGACATCGCTAGGCAGCACCGCTTCCGCTCCATAAACCATGAAGAAAGGTGTATAACCTGTAGACCTGTTAGGACTGGTGTTGATACTCCACAGCACTGAGGGTAACTCCTCTACCCAACAACCCAGCATCCGTTGTAAGGGAACCATAAGCCGGGGCTTGAGACCTTTTAAGATTTCCTGATTTGCTCTCTCAGCCTGACCATTGGATTGGGGGTGAGCTACAGAAGAAACATCAAGCTGGATATGCTCACGTTGACAAAACTCCTACATAGCCCCTTGGGACAAATTAGTGCCATTGTCAGTGATAATACTGTGTGGAAAACCAAAGCGAAAAATCACCTTTTTCATGAACTGAACCGCCGTGGCTGCATCACACTTACTCACTGGCTCTACCTCCACCCATTTTGTGAATTTGTCAACTGCCACTAAAAGATGTGTCTTTTTATCCTTGGACCTTTTGAAAGGTCCAACCATGTCAAGCCCCCAGACTGCAAACGGCCAAGTGATTAGAATCATCTGCAATTCCTAAGCCGGCACATGCGCTCGTCGTGCAAATTTTTGACATCCATCACATCTACTGACCAGATCTTCTGCATCAGCGTGAGCCGTCAACCAGAAAAAACCATGACGAAAAGCTTTGGCCACAAGAGATTTTAACCCGGCGTGATGACCACAATCCCCTTCATGCATCTCATGAAGTATTTCTTGGCCTTCTTCAGGAGAAACACACCGTTGAAATGCTCTAGTGATGCTGTGATGGTATAACTCTCCATCAGAAATCGTCATTGAGTTGGACCATCGGGTTATCTGTCGGGCCAGGGTCTCATCCTCTGGCAACTCACCCCGGGTCATGTAAGCCAAGAACGGTATTGTCCAATCTGGGATGACGTGAAGAGCCGCCACCAACTGTGCCTTCGGGTCAGGAACGGCCAAATCTTCCTCTGTAGGTAACTTAACAGACGGGTTATGCAAAACATCCAAAAAGGTGTTAGGTGGCACCGGCTTACGTTGGGATCCCAACCGGCTTAAGGCATCAGCCGCTTCATTCTTTCTACGGTCAATGTGTTCCACTTGATAACCTTTAAAATGTCCTGCAACAGCGTCGACCTCACGGCGATAAGCCGCCATGAGAGGATCCTTGGGATCCCACTTGCCTGATACGTGTTGAGCCACCAAATCTGATTCGCCAAGGCACCGGACCCGGCTCAGACTCATTTCTTTAGCCATTTGAAGACCATGGAGCAAGGCTTCATATTCTGCTACGTTGTTAGTATGAGGAAACATCAATCGCAACACATAAAAAAATTTGTCACCTCAAGGGGAAGTTAACACAACTCCAGCCCCCGAGCCTTCCAACTGTCTGGACCCATCACAGTGAATCGTCCAATATGTGTTGTCTGGTTTCTATTCTCGCATCTGCATCTCTATCCAGTCATTAATAAAGTCAACCAGCGCTTGAGATTTGATCGCAGTACATGGTACATACTTCAACCCATGAGACCCAAGTTCAATGGCCCACTTGGCGACTCGTCCAGTAGCTTCTCTATTTTGAATGATGTCTCCCAAAGGAGCAGAGCTAACCACAGTGATTGGGTGACCTTGAAATTAATGTTTGAGCTTCCGGCTTGCCATGAATACCCCATAAACGAGCTTCTGCCAATGTGGATATCTTTGTTTAGATTCAATCAACACCTCACTGGCGTAGTAAACCGGCCGTTGGACCGGATGTTCCTTGCCAGCCTCCTTGCGTTCCACCACAATCGCCACACTAACAGCTCGTGAGTTAGCGGCTACATATAACAATAGCGGTTCTTTCTCAACTGGAGCAGCAAGAACCGGCGGCTCAGCAAGCTGTTTCTTCAGATCCTCAAAGGCAGAATTTGCAGCTTCACTCCAAACAAAGTCATCCCTCTTTTTCATCATCTGATACAAAGGCATCGCCTTCTCCCCTAACTGGCTTATGAACCGGCTCAGAGCGGTAACACGACCCGCCAGACGTTGAACATCATTGATGCATGCTGGTTTGGCCAGGGATGTGATTGCCTTAATTTTCTTCGGTTAGCTTCAATACCTCGGTTGGACACCAAAAAACCCAAGAGTTTGCCAGCTGGGACTCCAAAAACACATTTGGTCGGGTTAAGCATCATCTTGTAGACCCGGAGGTTATCAAAGGTCTCCTTCAGATCTGTTACCAAGGTTTCCTCTTTTCTGGACTTCACCACTATATCATCCACATAAGAATGAACATTATGCCCAATCTGATTGTGAAGGCAATTCTGCACACACCGTTGATAAGTCGCCTGGGCACTCTTAAGCCCAAAAGGCATAGACACATAGCAGAAGGCTCCAAACGGAGTGATGAAAGCTGTCTTCTCCTAGTCCTTGACTGCCATCTTGATCTAATGATAACCTGAATAAGCATCCAGAAAACTCAAATGCTCACAAGCCGCCGTAGCATCAATGATCTGATCAATACGAGGGAGAGCAAAAGGGTCAGCTGGACAAGCTTTGTTTAAATCGGTGTAATCCACACGCATACGCCAGGTGTCGTTCTTCTTGAGTACAAGCACCGGGTTAGCCAACCACTATGGGTGAAAAACTTCCACAATGAACCCGGCCGCCAAGAGCCGGACCACCTCTTCTCCAATGGCTTTGCGCCTTTCCTCGTTAAACCGTCGGAGAAACTGCCTGACCAGCTTAAACTTCGGATCAATATTAAGAGTGTGCTCAGCGAGTTCTCTCGGGACACCCGGCATGTCAGAAGGTTTCCATGCAAAGATGTCTCGGTTCTCACGGATGAACTTGATGAGCGCGGTTTCCTATTTTGGATCCAAGTTGGCACTGATGATGAACTGCTTGGATGAGTCGACAGGCACAAAATCAACTATTTTGGTGTCATCAGCTGACTTGAATTTCAACACCGGTTCATGCTTCGTTGTTGGCTTTTTTTAAAGACGTGAGGTCTGTCGGGTCAACATTATCTTTATAAAACTTTAACTCCTCTGTTGCACAAATAGACTCAGCATAAGCGGCATCTCCTTCTTCACACTCGAGGGCTATTTTCTGGCTTCCGTGTACTGTAATGGTGCCTTTATAACCCGACATCTTGAGATGCAGATATACATAACACGGCCGAGCCATGAACTTGGCGTAAGCCGGCCGTCCAAACAGAGCATGATATGGGCTTTTGATCTTAACCACCTCAAAAGTTAACTTCTCAGCCCTGGAATCATATTCATCCCCAAAGGCTACTTCCAGTTCAATCTTACCAATTGGGTATGCCGACTTGCCAGGTACAACACTGTGAAAAACAGTGTTGGATTGCTTAAGACTCTTATCAGTCAATCCCATCCGATGGAATGTCTCATAGTAAAGGATGTTGATGCTACTGCCTCCATCCATGAGCACTTTAGTGAATTTATATCCACCAACCTGGGGTGCCACTACCAAGGCTAAGGGACACGGATTATAAACCCGGGGAGGATGATCTTCTCTGCTCCACACAATAGGCTATTCTGACCACCTTAAATAACGTGGAATCGCCGGCTCAACGGCATTGACAGCCCTCTTATGAAGCTTCTGGTCCCTCTTGCATAAACTAGTGGTAAATACATGGTATTGCCCACTATTCAACTGTTTTGGGTTGCTCTGATATCCTGACTATTGCTGCTAATTACCTTGGCCGGGTTGTGGATTATAACCTCCCTGGTTACCCGTATGGCCTTGACCGTGAAAACCGCCTCCACCTGAACCGACGCCCGGCCCATGAAAGCCGCCTTCGCCTGAACCGCTGCCAGGCCCGTGACTTCCATCAAATGTGTTTGAATTTTTAAATGCCTTCATGATTGTACAGTCCTTCCACAAATGGATGGATGGCTTCTCCCGGGTGTCGTGTCTTGGGCAAGGTTCATTCAATAGTTGCTCGAGGGTGGGACCTGACCCGCCTGACCGAGGGGGTTGCCTGCCCTTGCGCCGTTGATTGTTTCCCTGTGCATTGGTGTTAGCCACAAATTCATCAACCTTACGTTTATTACCTCCTTGATTTGCCGGGTTATGCTAGTGACCCTTGCCTTTGCCGTTCTTCTTTCCCTTCCCTATTTTTCTTCATGAGACACAGGATCCTTGGTATTGTCAGAGTCAGCATACTTGACCAGAGCCTCCATCAACTAGCCCATGGCATTGCAGTCACGCTTGAGCCGCCCCAGCTTCTGCTTCAGAGGTTCAAAATGGCATTTTTTTTCTCCAACATTAAGACTGCCGAGCCAGCATCCATCTTATCAGATGAATGTATTATCTCCTTGACCAGGCGCACCCAATGGGTTGTGGACTCCCCTTCCTCTTGCTTACAATTAGTCAGGTCCATGATTGACATAGGTTGCTTACATGTGTCTTTGAAGTTCTGAATGAACCGGGCCTTCAACTCCGCCCATGAGCCGATGGAATTGGGTGGAAACCCTTTCAACCAAGTGCAAGTCGTTCCATCCAACATCATGGTGAAGTACTTAGCCATTGTTGCATCGCTGACCTCCAACAGCTCCATTTCTATCTCGTAAATCTCAATCCATGCCCCAGGCTGCAAATCGACCGTGTAGTTAGGCACTTTACGAGGCCCCTTGAAGTCTTTTGGTAAGCGCTCATTACGTATAGCCGTCACCAGGCAAGGAACACCTCCTATTATTGTGGCTACTCCTACCTCAACAGAGGTTGCTGAATAAGCCGGAAAAGTTTGATGAGCCGCCTGCTCAGCTGCCAATTGAACCGCCCGCTCAGCCTCTTGTCGGATCCTCTCCTGATCCGCTAAGTTAAGGGCTCCAGCCTGCACCGGCTCATGCCTGCGCGGTTGGTTACGGCATTGAGCGTTGCTTGACATATCAGCTGAGTCCATATGCCTGCTATAGCTCGGGCTCCGGCTCCGGCGAGGGGTTGAATGGATTCTGTCTCTACTGTAAGAGTATGCATCCTGCTGCACCAGAGTCGTCTGAAGATGTTCTCTCACCCTTCGTGTTTCAATTGCTGTCAGAGAGTCGCCTTCCATTGGGAGAGCCGCCAAACGAGCCGACGCAGCAATGAGGTTTTCCAAAGTATAGGAGAAGTGACCTGGTGGTGTTGGCGCATAATGAGGCGGAGCAGTATACATACGAGGTGGTTCCATGGCCCGCGGCTAGCTCCGGGTGTCGTGATCCGATTTGCCTCCGGCGGGTTACTTGGACCGGCCCCGGGTGTATGGAAAAGGTTCCTAGGAACGAGCGTCATAGGTAGACGTGATTGAGTTTTCTGATGCCTTCTTCTCATGACCTCATTTGACGCGTTCAGATCCACCGAGAGTCGGAAAGTCTCCGCTTGAAGCTGCTGAGCACGAGCGTCCAAAGCCGCCCGCTTCGCGGCCATCCTGACCTCTTTTGCTGCTAAATTTTCCTTGGCCTATGCCATCTCTTCGTGTACCCGTGCCACTTCCGCGTCATGCTGAGCTTTATCCGCCGGCTCTACCACGACAGTCAACAGAGTCGTCAGCTTATCCATAAGGTCCATTAGCATCTGAGCCGGGGGCGCGCGGGGTCTCCTGACCCGGCCGCTGCCAGCCCGGTGGTTGTTGCTGCTGCAACCGTGGAGTTCTGCCCGGGCTGAGTGCCTGCCATGAAGACTCCGGCTCGATTCAGCAGCTCAAAGGGGTCCGGAATACTGCTGCCATCAGAACAGCCCCCAAGCATGCCATCCTGCAGCTGATACAAAGAATCCATCTCAACTGTTGATGACATAGCATCAGAACAGATGGCCGTCTCACCGCCATCTACTGATCCTTTTGAGTATTCACCTCCATGGATGCAACCCACAAAGGCACGCTTTACGGCGGGTCGGGCCGGGACGGGCCTCGCGCGCTGAGCCATCTTTATGATGTTGGTGCAGACGTCTGGCTCAGGGCCCAATTCGCTAATCCGACCAATGAAGACATGAATCTCGCTGAAGGGGACCCGGAACCCATACTCAATTAAGCCGGCCTCGGGGCCCCAACCTACGTCGTCGATGTAGAGCTTGCCGCAACGACTCTTGGTCATCCGGCCCACAACGTATCCCTTGAGCCCTTCGAAGTTGCCCTTCAAGAACTCAAATCCACCGTGCGCTGGCCCCACGGTGGGCGCCAACAGTCGTGGAATTGTCACGGCAGATGTCCTAGCGGAAGGACTTAGTCGTAGGGCCATCGCAACTAGGAAGCTTAAAGGGGTTAATCGGGACAAAGGACACGAGAGGTTTTATACTAGTTCGGCCCCTTACGATGAAGGTAAACGCCTACATCTAGTTGTGTTTGGAATTGTTGGGGTTTCGAAGACCAGGGAGCGAATATGCCTATCCTGGCTTCGAGTTGTTGTCTCTTGCCCTAAGCCGCCGCCGGGTCATCCCCTTATATACACGGGTTGACGCCTGGCGGCCTACAGAGTCCCGGTCGGCTTATAAAACGTGTACGGCTCGGTGACTTCTTTTACATGCCTTTCTTTACAAGTCTTTCCTTACAATGGCGGTTTACAATATTGGGCCTTATGCCGCCTCTGGGCTTTAGGCCTTCTATAATTCTTAATAAACTATCGCCTTGAATGTTACTGGGCTTCTTTTGTAACCCACCATTGGGGTTGACCCGGCCCCTCCTGGGCGGGTCATACCTGGTAGCTATATCCCCAACATATTTCGACAATGGTAAAACAAGACCAGCAAAGCCGCCAGATGTGCGGCAAATCCCGATAGGAGTCGCACGTATCTCGTTCTCAGGGCACACCGGATGGGTCAAGCTACGAGTAAAACCAGCCCTCAAGTTGCCCCGAGGTGGCCCCGTAGGTTGCCCAGTTCAGACCAACACTCAGAGGAGCACTGGCCCGGGGGGGTTTAAAAATAAAGATGACCCTTGAGTCTGCAGAACCCAAGGGAAAGGTATATGGTGGTAGGTAGGAAAATGGTAAAACCAAGGTTGGGCCTTGCTGGAGGAGTTTTATTCAAAGCGAACTGTCAAGGGGTTCCCATAACACCCAATCGCGTAAGGAACGCAAAATCAGGGAACATAACACCGGTATGACGGAAACTAAGGTGGCAGGAGTGGAACAAAACACCAGGCATAAGGCCGAGCCTTCCACCCTTTACCAAGTATATAGATGCATTAAAGTAAATAAGAGATAATAATGATATCCCAACAATATCCATGTTCCAACATGGAACAAACTTCAACTTCACCTGCAACTAGCAACGCTATAAGAGGGGCTGAGCAAAAGCGGTAACATAGCCAAACAATGGTTTGCTAGGAAGGTGGGTTAGAGGTTTGACATGGCAATATGAGAGGCATGATATAGAAAGTGGTAGGTAGCGCGACATAGCGATAGAACGAACAACTAGCAAAGCAAAGATAGAAGTGATTTCGAGGGTATGGTCATCTTGCCTACAAAGTTCTCAGAGTTGTCGAAAACTTGATCCTCGTTAGTGTACTCAACAGGTTCCTCATTCATGTACTCATCTCCCGGCTCTACCCAAAGCAAGAACACAAGCAATGGAACAACAATCAATCACGGTGCAATGCACAAGCAACATGATGCAATACATGGCATGATATGCAAGATATGATATGCAATGCATATGCGAGCTCCGGAAGGGAAAGAGTAATCAAGGCGTCAACTTGGCAAACCAAGTATGCCGCTGGAAAGATGAGATGATTTCGGTTGAAATCGATATAAAGATCACCGTAAACGGATGCACGGTTTGCAAATGGCAAGCAAAACAAAAATGACGCAAAACTGCGATTAACAGCATGATGGCACTTAGAATGCAACAAAAAACTAAGCTACTGCACTCCAACATAACAACAAAGCATATGGTAGTGATGTACATGAGATGCTTGACAAAACATGAACACTGAGCTACGGCTAAAACACACCAAAACAGGTTCAAACAAGCATGGCAAAAGTGCAAAAGATATCAGCTTCACAGACTTAGTGAAAATACTAACATGTCAAAAATAACATCAGAAAGCAATGTTTAGAGCAAGCAAACGACATGCTACAGGAACATATCATAGCAAAAAAAGGCATGTCATGATTATACTAAAAGCATAGAACAAAAGTCCCTTACTGAACATGAGACAAAAAGGCAAAGAAAATATGATGGCACCGATGTGAACATAGCAAGTTTTATTAACAGTTTCAGACTTGGCAGAAAAACAAAGCATGGCATAAACAGATTTACGATAGCAACCTTGCGAGCTCATGCCACTCACCACAAAGCATCAAATGACAACATAAGCATACCAATAGCAAGATGACATTTTCACGAAGCTAACCATGGCAAGATCAAGTACATAGGATGCATGGATCACTAGCAACAACCATGGCAATACTGATTAACATGTTAACATTCTGCCAGGAACATTTTATAGCAAAAGTAGGGTAAGAAACAGACATGCTAGGGCACTTCATAATTGCAAACAGGGGCATGAATGGATAGAGCATAACCACATGTTCAAAACA
Source organism: Triticum dicoccoides (assembly GCF_002162155.2). NCBI lineage: Eukaryota > Viridiplantae > Streptophyta > Magnoliopsida > Poales > Poaceae > Triticum > Triticum dicoccoides. The sequence goes on along the minus strand of NC_041384.1, from coordinate 241,032,680 downwards.
TACTTACTGAAGTATCTCAAAATAAGCATGGATCTCACTGTAGTATCAAGTTTACATGGCATCGAAATAACAGTAGGAAAAAGACAGCAAAATCGTAGGTCCCTGAAAACAGCAACATCACGGAGCCTAGTTTGCATGCTTGTGCTAGTCACCACCTATATCACAAAAATACAAGGCTTGCACCTATTTAAAGATGGCATGTTTTAGTTCAAAACTCATGTAGACCTGATGCCCATATGATGCACACATCAAATGCAACAAAAATGACAAATCACCATGATCTGATAAGTACCAGTAGCTAACATTTTATAGCACTCTTGCATCAATGAAAATGGCATCATAATGGAAAGTAACATGCATGGAAATGCTTTTAACATGAAGATCTCAATGAGGCGAACAATTTGACATATCATATGCATGATTTGGAGCCACGGTCATTGAGATATGGCAGGTCAAAGTAGGCATAAAAATATTTGGGAGTACTCGGAACTTGGTGCAAAATCACCTCCGGATCTAGGGTTGCCTTGCACGGAAAACAAGGCAGGGCAGATCTGGCCGGATCCTCACCGGAGAGGGCTGGTGTGGCGGTCGGAGCTTGATGGAGCGGGGCCGGAGCTTGGGGAGGAGGAGGCCGGCGACGAGGAGTGGGGTTGGTGGCGCGGGGACGACGGTGGTAGGTGTGGATGGCGGCGGCCGGCGGCGGAGCGGCTCGGCG